>NC_057808.1:460866337-461197718 GCF_018294505.1 Triticum aestivum | reverse complement strand
GATTCGCCCCCCTGACTGCTGGGACCCACCAGCCACATCTTCGCATGCAAGGAAGTGCGTCCGGGCAAAAAAAAAACAATTCGCCCCCTGACTGCTGGGACCCACCAGCTACATCTTCGCACGCAAGGAAGTGCCAGGCAGTCGGGACCCACCTGGTCGAAGCGTACGTAGCGTTGTCATTCTGGTCGCGAACGTGTACGTACATATATACTGGTGGATGTAGAGGCGCGCACGTGTCGTAGTAGAGGCGCGCACGTGTCGTAGTAGAGGCGCGCACGTGTCGTAGTAGAGGCGCGCACGTGTCGTAGTAGAGGCGCGCATGTAGCATGTACACGTACGTACAGCGGCCAGGGTGCAAGAAAGGAAATACGGCCACGTATGTGTACATATGGGCGGGGTCTCGAACGCCTACTCGCGCATACGTCCGGCCAGGGCTCGTGTACATGGCTGGGTCGGAACGGAGAAACAGCGTCGTCGTCGTGTTCATGGGGAGGCAACGGAATGCGTCGTGTTCATGGGGAGGCAACGGAATGCGTCGTGTTCATGGGGAGGCAACAGAATGCGTCGTGTTCATCGGGAGGCAACGGAACGCGTGGGAGCCAACCGGCTGGGTCGGAACGGAATGCGTGGTCGTGTTCATCGGGAGGGCTTGGACGGAACAGGCGATGGAAACGAGGCCTGGCATACCGCAAAACGGAGGAAACGGACCTCCTATGTGCGGAACGGGGTCCTGTTGATCGGGAGGGGAGTGGCGGACCGCAAAACAGAGGAAACGGACCTCCTACGGTCGAAACGGGGGTCCTGTTGATCGGGAGGGTTGTGGCATACCGCAAAACGGAGGAAATGGACCTCCTACGGTCGAAACAGGGGTCCTGTTGATCGGGAGGGGTGTGGCATTGTGACGCCCCCGATTTGACCGTACACTAATCATGCACGCAAATGTGTACGATCAAGATCAGGGACCCACGGGGAGATATCACAACACAACTCTAAAACATAAATAAGTCATACAAGCATCATAATACAAGCCAGGGGCCTCGAGGGCTAAAATACAAGTGCTCGATCATAGACGAGTCAGCGGAAGCAACAATATCTGAGTACAGACAGAAGTTAAACAAGTTTTCCTTAAGAAGGCTAGCACAAACTGGGATACAGATCGAAAGAGGCGCAGGCCTCCTGCCTGGGATCCTCCTAACTACTCCTGGTCATCGTCAGCGGGCTGCACGTAGTAGTAGGCACCTCCGGTGTAGTAGGAGTCGTCGTCGACGGTGGCGTCTGGCTCCTGGGCTCTAGCATCTGGTTGCGACAACGAGGTAGAAGGGAAAGGGGGAAAAGAGGGAGAAAAGCAACCGTGAGTACTCATCCAAAGTACTCGCAAGCAAGGAGCTACACTACATATGCATGGGTATATGTGTAAAGGGCCATATCGGTGGACTGAACTGCAGAATGCCAGAATAAGAGGGGGATAGCCAATCTTGTCGAAGACTATGCTTCAGGCCACCTCCATCTTGCAGCATGTAGAAGGGAATAGATGGTAAGTTCACCAAGTAGCATCGCATAGCATAATCCTACCCGGCGATCCCCTCCTCGTCGCCCTGTTAGAGAGAGATCACCGGGTTATATCTGGCACTTGGAAGGGTGTGTTTTATTAAGTATCCGGTTCTAGTTGTCATAAGGTCAAGGTACAACTCCGGGTCATCCTTTTACCGAGGGACACGACTATTCGAATAGATAAACATCCCTGCAGGGGTGCACCACATAACCCAACACGCTCTATCCCATTTGGCCGGACACACTTTCCTAGGTCATGCCCGGCCTCGGAAGATCAACACGTCGCAGCCCTACCTAGGCACAACAGAGAGGTCAGCACGCCGGTCTAAATCCTATGGCGCAGGGGTCTGGGCCCATCGCCCATTGCACACCTGCACGTTGCGAGGGCGGCCGAAAGCAGACCTAGCAACCTCCATTACAAAGGAAGTCATGTTACGCGGTCCAATCTGGCGCGCGCTGCCCAGTCACTGACGTCACGAAGGCTTCGGCTGATACCACGACGCCGAGTGCCCATAATTGTTCCCGCGTAGTTGGTTAGTGCGTATAGACCAAATGGCCAGACTCAGATCAAATACCAAGATCTCGTTAAGCGTGTTATTTTTAAGTATCCGCGGACGCCGACCAGGGCCAGGCCCACCTCTCTCCTAGGCAGTCTCAACCTGCCCTGTCGCTCCGCAACAAAGTAACAGTCGGGGGCCGTCAGGAACCCAGGCCCACCTCTACTGGGATGGAGCCACCTGTCCTTTCAGCCCCCTCATCAGAATCACTTACGGGTACTCAACGAGCTGACCCGACTTTAGTCACCACATGTGTCATGTATATAAAGTATAAAGTATATACCCATGATCACCTCCCTAGTGATCACGGCCCGATAGTATAGCATGGCAGACGGACAAGAGTGTAGGGCCACTGATGGAACACTAGCATCCTATACTAAGCAGTAGGTTAGCAGGTAAGGGTAACAACTGTAGCAACAATGACAGGCTATGCAGCAGAATAGGATTAATGGAAAGCAGTAACATGCTACACACTTCTAATGCAAGCAGTATAGAGAAGAATAGGCATTATCTGGTGATCAAGGGGGGCTTGCCTAGAAGCTCAGCCGAGAAGGAGGGGTCGTCAACTCCGTAGTCGTACTGGGTAGCAGCGGCATCGGTCTCGGTGTCTAGCGAGAGAAGAGGGGGAAGAAACAATAAATACAATGCAAACAAATGCATCACGATGCATGACATGACAAAGCGTGATGCTAGGCATGCCCAATCGCGGTAGTAGGTGATACCGGCGAAGGGGGGAAACATCCGGGAAAGTATTTCGCGTTTTCGGACAGATGAACCGGAGGGGGAAGTTGCGAGTTCGATAGGTTAGGGATGTGTGGCGGACGAACGGGCTGCGTTTTCGGATTCGTCTCGTCGTTCTGAGCAACTTTCATGTACAAAGTTTTTCCATCCGAGCTACGGTTTATTTTATATTAATTTTAAAAGATTTAAATCATTTTAGGATTTATTTAATTACTTTAATTCAACATTATCCAGAAGAGTGTTTGCCGACGTCATCATGATGTCAGCATGACGTCAGCAGTCAATAAAGGTGTTGACCGGTCAAACTGACATGTGGGCCCAGTGGGACCCACCTGTCATACACTGTTAGGTTAATTAGGGTTTAGGTTAAACTAATTACTGTTTATTTAAACTAACATGTTAATTATATTAATTAAATAGGATTAATTAACTTAATTAATTTAGTTAATTAATTAATTAATTAAATTTATTTTTATTATTAATATTTTTTCTAATTCTTTTAATTCTAGTTTTTTTTACACGTTCTGTGGGCGTGGCCCATATGTCATAGGCAGGCCCCCCCAGTCATCATAGTTGACTTAGTCAACTTGTCAACAGGGGGGCCGGGCCCACTGGTCAGTGACCCAGCGGGGTGGCCCAGGTAGCCACGTCGGTGTGGCGCCGGAGAGAGCTCCGGCGAGCCTCTTCCGCGGCGGATCTACGCCGGAGCCGGGCAGGATTCGTCCACACCGCACTATTTTGGGCGCGGCCGGGCTTGTTCGAACGGCAAGACGACGGCGGAGTGATCTGTGACGGTGGCAGAGGCTGCGGTGGCCGGAGCTGAGCGCATCGGGCTCACTGGCGGCCAGGTTCTTCGGGCAAGGTACGGGAACAGGGTTACGGGGCGCAAAGCGAGCTACGCGAGGTGCCTACGGTGCCTACTCGACGCGAGAAGCGGAACGTTGGCACGCACGGGACCAAATGGCCACCGTGGCCACGCCGGCGACGAGGCCAGGTGGCAGCGCGTTCGGGTGAGCGTGGAACGGGCGCTACAGACGATCAGAGGAGGCAGGGAAGGGCGCATCCGGCGCAGAGGCTCACCGGGGGCGCGTGGGGTCTGGGCAGAGGGCTTGGGGAGGACCGGTGGCGTAGATCAAGGACGAGGACGATGCGGATGCCGAGCCGGAGAAGAAGAAGAGTGCGGCGACGCGAGGGGCTCCGGGGCTCGATCCAGCGGTGTAGTGGAAGCAGAGGACCACGGCGGAGCTGTAGGACTTGCCGGGGTGACGAACGGACGACGGTGGCCACGGCTACGGCGATCGACAGCGATGGGGGCGCTCGGGCATCTCGAAAAGAGGCGAGGAAGGGGACGAGAGGGGGATTGTGGCGCGCTAGGGTTTCGGAGGAGGGCGAGGGGGCATGTTGGGTGGGGAGACGAGCGGAGCCCGTGGCTTTGCCCTTATCCTCTCCGGCGCCGCCGGTGAGGTGGTCTGGCGGGAGCGCGCTCGGGCGCTCGGTCGTTACAGCAGTGAAAGGGGGAACGGCCCCGAGGCGCTGCCCGGCCGGCTGGGCCTGCTGGGCTAAGGCCCAGTGGGGCAGGGGGGCTTCTGTTTTATTTTATTTTTTTGTTTTGTATTTCCTTTTTTATTTTTTTCTTGTTTCTGTTTTCTTTTACTTAATTAATAGTTTATAGTTTTACAAAAAGTGAAACCCACTCCTAAATTAGATTTGTAAAAATCAACTGTTCTCACAAAAAGTTTGGGACAAAAGTAAAGTACCTTGTATTCTTTATTAATTAAAAAGTATTTAAGTTATTGTTTCAGTCAATGTTTTATTTATTCTAGCGCATTCAAATACTTTTAAAAATGTTGGTTTCTCCACCATTATTACTTAGGATTTATTTGGCTCCCTCCGAACATTTTAGTTTTAATATTTAAAAACTTTTATTGTTTGCTTGATCTTGAATTTGAATTTGAATCGGTTTTGAACTAAGGCGAGATTAGCAACAGTAATCGAGGTGACGTGGCATCATTAGTAGAGTGTTACTGTAACTTAATTATCCGGGCGTCACAATTCTCCTCCACTACAAGAAATCTCGTCCCGAGATTCAAGACGGGAGTAAGGGGGAAGAATAGGTTACGAAATTCTAACGATTCTTCTTGGTCTTGGTTGCTGTTCTCGATCCATTACATTGACGTCTTCATTTGTCCGCTTCAGGTCATTTTGATGAAGTCGTCATTCTTCCTTCAGGATCTCCATCGTACTTACGGAAAGCTAAGGGGGGAAAACTCGGGAAGGACGGAGCTCAACATACGTTAGGTGCATGGGGGCTATCTCAGTGAACGTGGCATAGAAGCATCTCTCGAGTTGAAATGCAAGAAAGTTATCGAGAGCAAGGTAGAGATGGGCAACAAGAAGCTCCAAGCGGGTAGGCAACCATCTGTTGCCTAAAACAGAGGGTGAAAGGGGTTCAGAGCAACGAGAATAAGTATTGCGTCTGATACCAGAATAGATCACTAGGCAGGTGGCCCATGAACTACATACGAAGTCAAGCTCTAGGAATAACTTCCGCGGCAGGGTGTACAAGTGAGTCAGGTTTCGATCCTGTGGAACGGTGGGTTATGGGCCCACCATGTGGTATAAAGTAGAAAGGGGGCTGACATCTTGCACGGTCGCGATAGCAAGGCATGTCAGAGGGTAGCCTGTCAGTTATGTCGGCAACAACAATGATACCAAGGGCGAGGGACAAATAGAACCATTTTCCTGCTCGTTGAACGAGGCGGACCATTAGGCAAAGTTCTCGTCCATCGGTGGCTACCGAAATGCCATCAACAATAGTAACAGGGTCTTACTAACAGAATTGTACACCGAGGTGTTTACATAAGTAGTTGAATATTACTGCTTAGATCATATAGATCACAAGAATGGTTAATCCAAAGAAGGGAAAGGAAAATATGATTATGAGATTAAACAGAACAATGGAAAGGAAAATGTGTTTAAACACATATTTCAGGGGTACAACCTTCCCAAGGACAAGCAGAGCATGGTATCCATGATAGGATAGAAAGTAGAGAACCATTTAGGTAAGGGGAGAGGAATTTCATGTCATTACCCAAACAACAGTGTTTTGGATAATTGACCAAGAAACATTTAGCATCGCGCCTCCAATTTTCCTTTTGAAGAGCGGGGTATCATAGTCATGCTTCGAGGTAGCAATGATATTGTGTTTCAATCAAGGGCCAGACTTTGGATACACAAATGATCCATCAGGAGCAACTTATAAAATAAGTCCTACTATTTCCTCCAGGAAGAATGGTTATCCTTGCAAAAGAAATATAATGATAGGTCCTCCAGCAAGGGGTGCTGGGCATGACATCATATTACCGGGTCATTAAAGGACCAACATCATAACTCCTGGAAAGTTGTCCCCACCATCATATCTGACCGAGATTTCAGATCCGATTGGTGTCATGATACCTCAGACTCAGGATGTCCAAGAAGAAAAGGTGCGACACAAATCGACGAAATGACATTGCAAGATTCTCGGGAAATGAACTATGGGAGCGGGTTCCTGAAACAATAGTTCATCATTAAACCAAGGAGGGGATGAAGAGGTGGCTGATGGGCTCAGCGACAATTCATCGAGAATTCCAAACAGATGGATTTCCACAATAATGTGAACAAGAAGATGACACTTGTCAATTCAAATGATATAATGTTGTATGCTCGAGGAAAACATACACCATCAATCATTAGTTGAAAGGTGTGCCCGAAATATGACCTTAGGCGGCAAGATCAATGTTACAGTGATGATTCAATAACCAGCAGTCTAAGAACGAACTGTCGATCATTAACTTCAAAGCAATAGGGTTGCTAGAAGTACAGAACTCAAGCAGCATCCTTAGCATATTGGTATCCTGGTTAAAAACAACACGGGGACCAAGGAAGAATGGTGATGGTGAGAAGTATCATCATACCGAGAATTTCTAAGAGGTGGAGCAATTCTCACAACATCCTCGACATACAGATGGTAATACTTCAAGGTAGAACACAATATAAGCTAGATAGCAAGGAAATCAAGGAAACTCTCAAAACATGAACAAGTTTGTGTTGGGGGGAGGCAAGAATGTTTGTCGATGATAACACAATCCTCGAGGGGTAAGGATGGTATTTCTCATCACGAATTCGATTTATATCCTGTAAGAGCTCAGAATGTTGATGATGATCACGACACAATTGTCGAGAGATTTCATGAAGATGTAATCAATCGGTGATGACGCCAAGTCAAAGGAATGATGAAGCGAAAGGTTATTGGAACCACGAGTATGACACAAACTGGAAATCAAGCTTGCTATTCAAGGACAAATGGTATGACGAGGAAGATCGACGTAAGATTAGCTCACCGTCGAAATTTTTGCTCCGGGAAGAAGGACCAGGTAGCACAGTTAAAATCGGCACGACAAGGATATAGCCAAGCAGGCTAGGAATGACGTGAGCGAGTTCAAACTCGTAAGTAATGAAGGTTACTAAGAGTTGTTTAATCGCGGTGCGGACTCGAGTCAGTTATCGATGTCTTTGAGTGTTTAATAACTCAGAGCCCGTGAAATATTGGAATCAGTGAGAATGTAGCACTTGATGAAGAACTCATAAGAAGTTATGCAGTTCCATGATAATCTCGAGATACCAGGGGGGTAATACTCGATGACAGATCAAAGTAGAGGTTGGGCTAGTGTATTGCTCTGCAGAAGACAAGTGCTCAAACTAGCACGAGAAATGGAATCAAGGAGAAACATGGTCGGAACCACGTCCACAGATACAAGATGAACTTATAACAAGGGGATAATTATTTTAGGAGAAGCTTCCATGATAAGGTATACATCGTGTCCATGGGCATGAACACAGGGTTCAAGGTCGACTCCCACTTGTTCAACGCATAACCTTTCATTCACCTCTCGTATTCGAAAATGACATTAGTTGTTGAAAGTTTTTACCTGATGCAATACCAGATAAGTATGACCCGTGAAATCTTTCGGGTTCACACGGATTAGGGAAGGCGTAGGTTCAACCCATCGGGGCATCTTAGAAACATATACCACAAGTTTCAAAAGTAAATACACAAGCTCGAAAGCAAAGCATGGTTGGCCAAGCAGAGGATACAATTTTACCAAAGGCACTATGTATCAGGGGAAGAACTCACAAGGTGATTGAATATGAATGACACTGTCGGATAACAATCCAACAATGGATCGGGCGATCCACAACGGAGCTAATGTGAGTATCGGTACTCACTCAGAGGAAGAAAGAATGCAGAGGTATCAGATTCAAGAATCACCTGATTATTCTGATGCTTAAATATAAAGAATTTATGGTTTCCAAAACGAAGAATCAGAAGCAGACGCTCTGATCAAGGATGGATAAGTTGAAAACACTTAGTTGGACAATCAATAAAGGTTTGAATTGCTGAGAACCAACTCATGTCCGGAATGACGTCTGAGTCGGGAAGAAAATTTTAAAAGGATAATCTGATGACTGCGTGCGTACGCACATATTGAACCAATAGGCTCAAAATGACTAAGACAAGGGATGTTATCGAGGACTACTAGTCATATGGAATTAACCATAATGCAAGCAGGCAAGAATTTCAAGAATAACCGGCTGCAGAGGATTTTCGAAAGATTGAAAAGTATTCCGAAGAATTATGTGAGACACATGAACAATTGAGAAGAACGGATCCTCGCTAAATGTGAGGAAAAACCCGTAAGGGTTTTCATGTGAAATAAAACTGCAAGATAGTAAACTCCAAGGATTTTCGGGACAACGACGAACATTTCAAGGCATCTTGTAACAACAAGAGTGACGAGGGATGATCAAGAGAATGGCAAGTGCATATAGATATCCATAGGGATATATCGGTGACAGTGGATTGTAAAGGCGAGGAGCACAAGGGTCTCGGGAAAATATCGAGGGATATCCTCAGAATCTTCTAACGAAGCAAGTGATCTTCCGGAATGAGGGCTCTTCGAGAGAAATAGTTACGAGAACCTAGAGTTAGAGTTAGCAAAATCATTTAACCCGAATAGAAGAGAGATCAGAGTCCCAGAGCATAGACGAGGAGTAAAAGATCCTAATACCACCCAATGGCGACGTGGGCCCGTAAGCCGCATAACCAAGTTAGTAAAAAGCTTTGCAATGTCTAGATTCAAGTTCGGCCAAGGAGTGTGGAAGGGGGATTCCTACAGGCAGTTGGCTCTGATACCAACTTGTGACGCCCCCGATTTGACCGTACACTAATCATGCACGCAAACGTGTACGATCAAGATCTGAGACTCACGGGGAGATATCACAACACAACTCTAAAACATAAATAAGTCATACAAGCATCATAATACAAGCCAGGGGCCTCGAGGGCTCGAATACAAGTGCTCGATCATAGACGAGTCAGCGGAAGCAACAATATATGAGTACAGATATAAGTTAAACAAGTTTGCCTTAAGAGCTAGCACAAACTGGGATACAGATCGAAAGAGGCGCAGGCCTCCTGCCTGGGATCCTCCTAACTACTCCTGGTCGTCGTCAGCGGGCTGCACGTAGTAGTAGGCACCTCCGGTGTAGTAGGAGTCATCGTCGACGGTGGCGTCTGGCTCCTGGGCTCCAGCATCTGGTTGCGACAACCAGGTAGAAGGGAAAGGGGGAAAAGAGGGAGAAAAGCAACCGTGAGTACTCATCCAAAGTACTCGCAAGCAAGGAGCTACACTAGATATGCATGGGTATATGTGTAAAGGGCCATATCGGTGGACTGAACTACAGAATGCCAGAATAAGAGGGGGATAGCTAATCCTGTCGAAGACTACGCTTCAGGCCACCTCCATCTTGCAGCATGTAGAAGAGAATAGATGGTAAGTTCACCAAGTAGCATCGCATAGCATAATCCTACCCGGCGATCCCCTCCTCGTCGCCCTGTTAGAGAGCGATCACCGGGTTATATCTGGCACTTGGAAGGGTGTGTTTTATTAAGTATCCGGTTCTAGTTGTCATAAGGTCAAGGTACAACTCTGGGTCATCCTTTTACCGAGGGACACGGCTATTCAAATAGATAAACTTCCCTGTAGGCGTGCACCACATAACCCAACACGCTCGATCCCATTTGGCCAGACACACTTTCCTGGGTCATGCCCGGCCTCGGAAGATCAACACGTCGCAGCCCTACCTAGGCACAACAGAGAGGTCAGCATGCCGGTCTAAATCCTATGGCACAGGGGTCTGGGCCCATCACCCATTGCACACCTGCACGTTGCGAGGGCGGCCGGAAGCAGACCTAGCAACCTCCATTACAAAGGAAGTCACGTTACGCGGTCCAATCTGGCGCGCGCCGCCCAGTCGCTGATGTCACGAAGGCTTCGGCTTATACCACGATGTCGAGTGCCCATAACTGTTCCCGCGTAGTTGGGTAGTGCGTATAGACCAAATGGCCAGACTCAGATCAAATACCAAGATCTCGTTAAGCGTGTTATTTTTAAGTATCTGCGGACGACGACCAGGGCCAGGCCCACCTCTCTCCTAGGTGGTCTCAACCTGCCCTGTCGCTCCGCCACAAAGTAACAGTCGGGGGCCGTCAGGAACCCAGGCCCACCTCTACTGGGATGGAGCCACCTGTCCTTTCAGCCCCCTCATCAGAATCACTTGCGGGTACTCAACGAGCTGACCCGAATTTAGTCACCACATGTGTCATGTATATAAACTATAAAGTATATACCCGTGATCACCTCCCTAGTGATCACGGCCCGATAGTATAGCATGGCAGACGGACAAGAGTGTAGCGCCACTGATGGAACACTAGCATCCTATACTAAGCAGTAGGATAGCAGGTAAGGGTAACAACTGAAGCAACAATGACAGGCTATGTAGCAGAATAGGATTAACCGAAAGCAGTAACATGCTACCCTCTTCTAATGCAAGCAGTATAGAGAAGAATAGGCAATATCTGGTGATCAAGGGGGGCTTGCCTGGAAGCTCAGCCGAGAAGGAGGGGTCGTCAACATCGTAGTCATACTGGGTAGCAGCGGCGTCGGTCTCGGTGTCTAGCGAGCGAAGAGGGGGAAGAAACAATAAATACAACGCAAACAAATGCATGACGATGCATGACATGACAAAGCGTGATGCTAGGCGTGCCCAATCGCGGTAGTAGGTGATACCGGCGAAGGGGGAAAGATCCGGGAAAGTATTCCCGTTGTTTCGCGTTTTCGGACAGATGAACCGGAGGGGGAAAGTTGCGAGTTCGATAGGTTAGGGATGTGTGGCGGACGAATGGGCTGCGTATTCGTCTCGTCGTTCTGAGCAACTTTCATGTACAAAGTTTTTCCATCCGAGCTACGGTTTATTTTATATTAATTTTAAAAGATTTAAATCACTTTAGGATTTATTTAATTACTTTAATTCAACATTATCCAGAATAGTGTTTGCTGACATCAGCATGACGTCAGCAGTCAACAGAGGTGTTGACCGGTCAAACTGACATGTGGGCCCAGTGGGACCCACCTGTCATACACTGTTAGGTTAATTAGGGTTTAGGTTAAACTAATTAATGTTTATTTAAACTAACAGGTTAATTAGATTAATTGAATAGGATTAATTAACTTAATTAATTTAGGTAATTAATTAATTAATTAAATTTATTTTTATTATTAATATTTTTTCTAATTCTTTTAATTCTATTTTTTACACGTTCTGTGGGCGGGGCCCATATGTCATAGGCAGGGCCCGCCCAGTCATCATAGTTGACTTAGTCAACTGGTCAACGGGGGCCGGGCCCACTGGTCAGTGACCCAGCGGTGTGGCCCCAGGTGGCCATGTCGGCGTGGCGCCGGAGAGAGCTCCGGCGAGCCTCTTCCGCGGCGAATCTACGCCGGAGCCGGGCGGGATTTGTCCACACCGCACTATTTTGGGCGCGGCCGGGCTCGTTCGAATAGCAAGACGACGGCGGAGCGATCTGTGACGGTGGCGGAGGCTGCGGTGGCCGGAGCTGAGCGCATCGAGCTCACCGGCGGCGAGGTTCTTCGGGCGAGGTACGGGAACGGGGTTACGGGGCGCAAAGCAAGCTACGCGAGGTGCCTACGGTGCCTACTCGACACGAGAAGCGGAACGTTGGCACGCACGGGACCAAATGGTCATCGTGGCCACGCCGGCGACGAGGCCAGGTGGCAGCGCGTTCGGGTGAGCGTGAAACGGGCGCTACAGACGATCAGAGGATGCAGGAGAGGGCGCATCCGGCGCAAAGTCTCACCATGGGAGCGTGGGGTCTGGGCAGAGGGCTCGGGGAGGACCGGTGGCGTAGATCAAGGACGAGGACGATGCGGTGGCCGAGCCGGAGAAGAAGAAGAGTGCGGCGACGCGAGGGGCTCCGGGGCTCGATCCAGCGGTGTAGTGGAAGCAGAGGACCACGGCGGAGCTATAGGACTTGCCGGGGCGACGAACGGACGATGGAGGCCACAGCTACGGCGATCGACGGCGACGGGGGCGCTCGGGCATCTCGAACAGAGGCGAAGAAGGGGACGAGAGGGGGATTGTGGCGCGCTAGGGTTTCGGGGGAGGGCAAGGGGGCATGTGGGGTGGGGAGACGAGGGGAGCTCGTGGCTTTGCACTTGTCCTCTCCGGCGCCGCCGGTGAGGTGGTCCGGTGGGAGCGCGCTCGGGCGCTCGGTCGCTACAGCAGTGAAAGGGGGGACGGCCCCGAGGCGCTGCCCGGCCGGCTGGGCCTGCTGGGCTAAGGCCCAGTGGGGCAGGGGGGCTTCTGTTTTATTTTATTTTTTGTTTTGTATTTCCTTTTTCTTTTATTTATTTTCTTGTTTCTGTTTTCTTTTACTTAATTAATAGTTTATAGTTTTACAAAAAGTGAAACCCACTCCTAAATTAGATTTGTAAAAATCAACTGTTCTCACAAAAAGTTTGGGATAAAAGTAAAGTACCTTGTATTCTTTAATAATTAAAAAGTATTTCAGTTATTGTTTCAGTCACTGTTTTATTTATTCTAGCGCATTCAAATACTTTAAAAAATGTTGGTTTCTCCACCATTATTACTTAGGATTTATTTGGCTCCCTCCAAACATTTTAGTTTTAATATTTAAAAACTTTTATTGTTTGCTTGATCTTGAATTTGAATTTGAATTGGTTTTGAACTAACGCGAGATTAGCAACAGTAATCGAGGTGACGTGGCATCATTAGTTGAGTGTTACTGTAGCTTAATTATCCGGGCGTCACAGGCGTACCGCAAAACGGATGAAACGGACCTCCTACGGTCGAAATGGGGGTCCTGTTGATCGGGAGGGGTGTGGCGTACCGCAAAATGGACGAAACGGACCTCCTACGGTCGAAACGGGGGTCCTGTTCATCGGGAGGGGTGTGGCGTACCGCAAAACGGGACTCCACCGGATACTGTTCATCTCCACCGTCGACCTCCTCCAGCCTCCACGGGCTCCTGTTCATCCAGCCTCCACCGCGCGCTACTCCACCGGCTACTGTTCAACCACCCCTCCACGGGCACCCCTCCACCGTCTACTGTTCATCCAGCCCTCCACACCACGGGGTCATGTTCAACCACCCCTCCATGGGCACCCCTCCACCGTCTACTGTTCATCCAGCCCTCCACACCACGGGGTCCTGTTCATCCAGAGGCAACGCCACCGCTCACCGTTCATCCACCCCCCCCCCCCCCCCCGCAACGCTCATTGTTCATCCAATCGATCAGCTTCAGTTAGTAGCAGTAGCGAAGGAATCGCTCGATCGGGTTCAGTTAACAGCCATCGATCGATCGCTCGGGTTCAGTAACGCGTAGCCTGCAGTGCAATCGCTCGGGTTCAGTTAGAGCCCAACGCCTCGCTCGGGTTCAGTTAGAGCCAACGCCTCGCACACACGCGCATACGTGTACGAGAGAAACGCGCATCGCTCGGCCCCGACCTCCCACCGTAACCGGGAACAGGCCGAAATTTTCCTCCCCCTCGCTTCTACCACGGTTTTTTCCGTCATGGACGACCTAAAGAATGTCATGCAGCTGCGTCTCCGGCCCGCCCAGGACGAAAAGCCCATTTTCTATCATGATTTTTTGTCATAGAAGTAGGAGCCCACCACATCATAGAAGTGTTATATGTATGACATAAAAATTTTTCGTTCAGCCCAAAATGTCACGGATGTGTCTTTTTTTTGTAGTGCTTCAGGCTGCAATTTTGTATTGTCTTCCATGTGAGAAATAAATCGAATTTATCTTTACAAAATTGTGGGTGCATTCTGTTATTGTATACCATCTGAGGAATAAATTGAATTTGGCTGTAGTAAATACATGAGAAACAAATACAATTGCTACAATTGGTTGTAGTTAACTGTTTGGTTAACTGTCTGATCTTCTATTAGGAGTATGTTATATTGTGCAATGTGGTGCTCAGTTAATGTTTGGTTCATTTGTTGTGGTGTTTAGTTGACTGCTTGGTTCAATTCTGCAATGCAATGTCCAATTGTCGTGGATAGAATTTTGTATTGTTGTGCATGTGAGGAATAAATCGAATTTGGCTGCACTTAATACATGAGAAACATATAAAAGTGCTATATTTCCTAGTTATTAATCATGCTTGGTTTGGGTAAATGGGTTTTCCGTGTGGCTTGAATTAATCTGATGAATCTGCAATGTGCTTATTTTTCATCAACATATTTTACTGATAGCATGCGAACCCTTACTTAACCTGATGACTAACTACCTTATATGTGTTGTAGGGAAACAATGGGAAGCATTGAGGTTTACAATCGAGGTTAGCACGTGCATGGTCTGTTCTCTAATAGCACATTACTATGCAATTGCAGGAACCATTCTAATATTTTGGTTTTTAACAATTTGGTCTTGCATATGTAGGTCCTAGTGTCAGATGTTTTGACCCACTATTCGACCCTTTTTGCATATGGGGAAATGAGTTGTCCATGAAAATATCAATGAAATCAAGAAACTCGGAAAGATTGTTAGGATAAATAAATTAGCGACAAAAAACAACAAGATCTTTGTCTGCACAATGAAGAAGACATCAGTTCACTACAAGATGGTACTAACTATTATACCTTGCCTTTTTTATTCCTTTGCCCCATTTCCAATATAGAGAAGATATTTATGCACATCCTTGTTTTCAGGCCTTTCCAAAGCAGTTCACTGATGATTACCTCTCAAACCACCTCTATGGTCAGGAGGCGAGGAAGGTTTTCATACAACACCCACGGTTCAATATTAAAGTGTTCCTGAAGAGGACGAAAGACGGACGGTCAATCATCCACAAGCACATGCCTAAAGTTGCAAAGACCTTCAACATGAATGAAGGCTCAATATTCGCCTTCCGCTTCAGCAGTTTTCCAGATGAGATGCATCTGTCTATATACCATCTATGATGCTAATTTCGAAAGGTTCTACATGTTGCATGTGGAACTTGCTGCTAGTGCAGTTGTGTAATGGGGTAGCTGAGTGCTGGAGCTATATCATGTTGTACTCTGATGTATTTCAATTATGAAATTCTGCTTCCTTAATATGGAAATGAAATATATTGTGTGCTTAATATGAAATGTCAATTAGATTACTAAATGGATTATGAATAATTGGATAATTAGCCTGCTAATTGGGTTTTGCTATTGCAAACGGTTGTTGAAGTAATACCGTGGGCGATGACTTCAGACAACGCACACAGTTTCTAGGAATAAACCGTGTTGGATCAATGAACAATCACACACGACTTTCTCTAGAAAACTGTTTGCGTTAGGCCACCTTGCGCAAACATTTACCACATAAAAACTATGTGTGATGGACAGTCTTTGCCACACAGTTTCTTCTACGGACCATGTGTGATACATTTAATAACGCAAACGATTTAACAAAAAAATTGTGTGTGATGTACCTGTGAACGGAAACGTTTTCCTTGGAGCGACTGTGTGGGATGTTCATACGAACGGAAACGTTTAGCGGGACTGACTATGTGGGATGTACTTGCGACCGGAAACAATTTCGCCGTATAATTGTAATTTTTTAGCTCTACTATACGTATTTCTATATTTGAGCGCTCGCCGGTCGCACACGACCTCATTTTGTCGAACGTGTGTGCCAGGAGGGCATATCCCCGACGGTTTCTGGGTCGTGTGGAAAGGACCCCCCCTATCGCCCACACTCACTTGGAGACGGTTCCAAATGCCGTCGCGGAAAGGGGTTAAAAACCGTTTGTTTAGGACTGACGCGCACCAGTGTAAGCTAGTTGGAGTGTCAGCACGAGCACATAGGGATCGAAGATGATCCAAGTAAAAAGCTTCAGAAGTGTGATAGATTTTGAGTGGTTCTTCAACCATTGGTGTAGTAGGTACAACTACTTTTTTTGGTATTTTACGTTTCCTACCCATAACTAAAGGTAGAAAACAAGAGCACAAAATAAAAACTACTTAGTGATAAAGCAAACAAGCACACACGAGAATATTCACCCCACGGTATAACTCCCCGGCAACGGCGCCAGAAAAAGGTCTTGATAACCCACAAGTATAGGGGATCAATTGTAGCCACTTTCGATAAGTAAGAGTGTCAAACCCAACAAGGAGCTAAAGGTAGAACAAATATTCCCTCAAGTTCTATCAACCACCGATACAACTCTACGCACGCTTAACGTTCGCTTTACCTAGAACAAGTATGAATCTAGAAGTGCTTTGTAGGTGTTGTTGGATAGGTTTGCAAGAATATAAAGAGCACGTAAATAAAAACTAGGGGCTGTTTAGGTAAAGAAGCAATAAAGTTAGTATAGCGAGTGTGGAAAAGTGGTGTTAGGAGTTGCGAAATTGTCCCTAAGCAATTGACTACTTTACCAGACCGGTAGCAAGTTTTATGTGGGAGAGGCCACTGCTAGCATGTCATCCTTGACTTGGAATTCTGTGCAGTTATGGTTGGAGCTATTAGCAAGCATCCGCAACTACTAACGTTCATTAAGGTAAAACCCAACCATAGCATTAAGATATATTGGTCCCCCTTCAATCCCGTATGCATCAATTTCTATGCTAGGTTGAAGCTTCTGTCACTCTTGCCCTCCAATACATAGTCCTATCAACATAGAACTAACCCTATGGTGTGATCCACGCGCGCGCTCATATGATGGGCACGAAAGGACAGCAACATAACCACAAGAAAATTAAACCAATCATAGCAATTCACCAATTACCGATAGAACAACGAAAATATACTCAGACATCATAGGATGGCAACACATCATTGGATAATAATATGAAGCATAAAGCACCATGTTCAAGTAGAGGGTACAGCGGGTTGCGGGAGAGTGGACCGCTGTAGATAGATGGGGGAAGGTGATGAAGATGTTGGTGAAGATGACGGAGGTGTTGGTGTAGATTGCTGTGACGATGATGGCCCCGGCGGCGTTCCGACGCCACCGGGCCGGAGAGAGGGGGAGAGGCCCCCCTTCTTCTTCTTCTTCTTCCTTGACCTTCTCCCTAGATGGGAGAAGGGTTTCACCTCTGGTCCTTGGCTTCCATGGCGGCGGAGGGGTGAGAGCCCCTCCGAGATTGGATCTCTCTCTCTCTCTCTCTCTCTCTCTCTCTCTCTATGTGTGTGTTTCCTTCTGTTTCTGCACTCCCTGATTCTGCCCTTTCACCGTTTCTTAAATTCCCGGAGATTCGTAACTCCGATTGGGTTGAAATTTGGACACGATTTTTATCCGGATATTGGCTTTCTTGCGGCGAAAGAAGGGCATCAACCGCCTTACGGGGTGGCCACGAGGGTCAGGGGTGCGCCCACCCCCCTGGGGCACGCCCCCTGCCTCGTGGCCCCCTCGGGCATCGTCTCGCGTTGATTCTTGTTCCCAAAAATCACATATATTCCAAAAAAAATCTCCATCAGTTTTTATCCCGTTTGGACTCCGTTTGATATGGATTTTCTGCGAAACAAAAAACATGCAACAAACAGGAACTGGCACTGGGCACTGGATCAATATGTTAGTCCCGAAAATAGTATAAAAAGTTGCTAAAATTATATGAAAGTTGTATAATATTGGAATGGAACAATAAAAAATTATAGATACGATGAAGACGTATCACGCGGTATGTTCAATCTCACCCTAAATCAGTTGGCATGGCCTACTTTCCTGAACATAGTCTAAATATTGCTACATTTGGATAAAAGTTGCCACATGCACCATATACGTCAAAGGGGATTTTCCCCCTCTTCTTTCTATATTAGGCAAATTAATGACATATTGTTCTTTCGATTACTCTCATATTTCCATAACATCATGTTTACCCTATTTGTTTAATTATAGACTTTTGTCCTTCAATTTCAACTGCTGTACAGTTCTTTCAATTTGGGCCCATATTTGCATGTTACCATATTTTCTTTCACAATCCTACCATTTTCTACAGGACATCCCTCGCTATGCAACAGATTATGTAGTGCACAATTTTTCCGTTTACATACATCAAGGCTCCACGAATGTCATACTGCATACAAACCATGGATTTACAATCGTTGCTACTGTAAGGCTTGATGAACGTGGTGATTCCTATTTTGGCACTGGCTTTTGGAATGAAATTGCAAAGTTTTATGTACTGAAAGCTGGCACTAAAATTGCACTGCACATAGAAGGGCCTGGTCATGAGATATATGCTAACTTCCCCGACAAAATCATCCGTCCAGACTTTGTTTGAAGTAAGTTTTCTTTTCAACTATCTGCATATGTTGACGTACCCAACAATGTCAAATGAATTGTGTAGTATTTAAGCAACCAATTCTTACTCCCTTTTCTTACTATATTCCTAACTAATAATTTCTAGTTACCAATACACTTTTCTATTGCCCTGTTTTAACTAAATATTCACTGTACTCCCATTTCTATCAGAAAGCGCCGCTGACAAGGAGACTCCGAAGGTGGAGAATGGGGCTGCCAACAAGCGGAGGCGGGGCAAGATAGAACCGCAAGAGACTCCAGCAGGCCTAGACTTAATCAGCAGCCTCCCCGATGATATGTTGAGAGTCATCATCTCCCTCCTCCCAATCAAATATGGGGCGCGGACAACCCTCCTTTCCCGGCGGTGGCGCCCCCTATAGAAATCCAGCCCTCTCGACCTCATCGACACCCACGAGCTTTGCCATGGCTATCGCAAAAGCTTGGATGCATTCTCCAAGATCCTCGGCAGTCACCTTGGCCAAACCAAAGGCCTTAGAATGGGCAAGTTCCGTTCCAACGGCAAGGACCGATCCAAGGTTGATGATTGGTTCCGATCCCCCGCCCAAGATCAGCTCGAGGAGCTCACTTTTGATGATGGGCATATGCGGTCGCTGCAAACATCCGCACTCCGCCTCGCGCCCACGTTGTGCGTCGCCAAGTTCAGGAACTGCCATTTCCCGCCCCTTAATGACGCGCCCGCTCTTATTCTACCATGACTGAAGCACCTCAAGCTCGTCGCCGTCTGCCTCTCAGAGGGTGACATGGAGCGCCTGCTCCATGGTTGTACTGCACTCGAGTACCTTCGTCTTCAGGCGATCATGGGTTGAGTACCTTCCACATCACCTCCATGACTCTCCGGACTATTTATGTGTGTTGCTGGTGCGGCAGGAAGACACCACAAAAGGTGGACCACGGTATGGTCATCCAGGACACACCTGCACTTGAGAGATTACTTGTAGTTGATCAAGAAGGTCCAACAAGAATCAATGTCATTTCTGCGCCGAACTTGACAATGGTGGGCTACTCGTCTGACAAATACTCGGAACTTGTTATTGGATCCACACCCATTCACGTACAATAGCCGCCTTCTACCTCTCCTTCTACAAATTAACATTATTTCTAATTTTGAAGATGTTTGTTCGTCTGTCATTCAGAAAATGATTCCGACAAGCTTGACCCCGAAACTGCGCACAGTGAAGGTCTTGGAACTAGAATCTATCGGGCCCGACCTGGAGCAAGTTGTCAGGTTCCTGAGATGCTTTCCGTGCCTGGAGAAGCTATATATCGAGGTGATGTTCCTTTCCTATTAAATGTTAACCATAAGGGAGTTCAATTTGTGACACCTTTTTCCAAGTTTACAATGACAATGTACTACGACTTTTGAAGGTTCTTTTGGAGGATTTCAGTGCATACATGCCCCCCCCATATTGGTTGCTTGATCCATATGGTTACATTCAATAAGCATTTCTCCTTTGGATTCATCTGTACTAGTTTTCTTAGGGAACTTTTCATCCACTCCAACCTCTTGTGAAGAAGGCTACATTTTTCTAGAATGTAATCAAATGCCCATGTTAATCATGTCAGATCGAAGATGGCATGTTAGTGCATTTTACAAATCCTACAAACCAAATAGCTAGGCCTGTAGTAATGTTCAAAACTGCATGTAGGCACTAATACGTTTTCTTCTTTTGCAAATAAGATTAGGCCCAGTGGTGGATAATGTGATATAGTATAACAATCACGTCGAATGCCTAGATCTGCATCTCTCAAAAATTACTTTGAACTCCTATCGAGGGACCTTACCGGAGATTATATTCGCCAGGTTCTTTGTTCTCAGAGCAAGGGTGTTGAAGGAAATGAGGTTTGCCCTACATTTATTTCGCAAAAATGAATGGTCTATTGATCAGCGCCAGCGCTTGCGGCAGAATAGAGTAGGCTCCAAAAATGTTGAATTTCATTTTGGAACTTCAGATGACAGAGTAATCGGAAGTCATTGGGTCAACCCCATACATGACTTCTCAGTGGCTGACCCCTTTGGAAAAATTGTGAGGTTTCGAAGCCAGACTTAGGAGCGGTGATATTAGTTTGAACCTCTCTGATATCCATGTTCAGCGCATCAGCGCGAGCGTTTGCAGCTGATGAGCTGAATTTCATTTCTAATATCAGTTTGAACCTTGTAATCTTCGAATTTGAGCCATATAACTCTGGAATTTGAACCTTGTAACATTTCGAGCATTTGTGGTACAATTGTTGAAATGGCATCGTATGAGACTCGTATATTGCTAGCACTATTTTGACCTTAATATGCTATGTCTTAGATTTTATTAACCATTCTCGAATCAGTTTACCTTGTCGATCTCACAGCACACGATCTGTATAGCTAACTCGACTTCGATCTTCGACATTATTGCACACAGTTGGTTTCTTCCACCGTGTGCACTATAGAGTGCAGAATTAATTATCGCACTCGAGTGTCCATCATCACCCTTCTGTGTAACTTTGACCTCATCACCCAAGGGTAAACTTATGACCGAAGTCATTCCACACACTTTGTTTTTACAAAGCTTTTTGCCAATAAACGCCCATGATTTGTCCGTCTTCTAGCCGACGCGTGGCCAAACTAGCCGGGCGGGAAGCTTGCGCGGTTAACAGCATGGTAGCGCGGGACAGGCTCACCGACGATACATTTGGCGCCTCTTCGAGCCCACGCCTGGGGTGCGGTGTTGTCAAGCGTGCACTGGATTCTGGAATCCTCCGCTATGAACGACATGACAAGACGTGACGATTACAGGCCGGCCGACACCCATTTATTATAGTGGCCATTTAACCTACCCTTGTGTCTCTTCAACCTTTCGATCGCGCCCCACCATTGCAAGAAGCACACCCACCACGAGAAATTCTTAGAGGGTATCCTGCGCGGCTCCAATGGCGCTCCGAGTGGCTGCCGAGAACGAGCAGTAGTTCACCATGCGTGCCGTGGTGGACACCCACAAAAGGTTCATGGACCTCTCAGTGGTGTACACCAACGACCCGGTCTGGGCGGAGCACTCCATCCACATCATGGAGCTGTTGCTTGCCGAGGAGAAGTACAAGGTGGTCGGGTTCGACCTCGAGTACACCCGCGCTCGTGTCGGGTCTCGTCCCAAGGTCGCCGTCGCCCAGATGTGCGTGCGCCACCACGTCCTTGTCTACCACCACTGCCTGGCCACAAGGCCTTGAGAGCGTTTCGCCAGGTTTGTCAACAACCCCCACTACATGTTCGCTACGGTGGACATCACCAACGATGTAAAGGCGCGCGAGAATTCAGGCATCGCCTGCCAGAATCTTGGCGACATCCAGGGCCAATACAAGATCAGGGGCAGCAAGGAGCATGAGAAGGACTCACTGGTTCACCTCGCCGAGGCCATCATCGACCCCTACTACAACGACATGAAGGATTCGTGCAACAAGGACAAGCATGCCTGGCACTCGGCCTGGATGGAGAAACTCGACAAAGCTCACGTCGTGTACGCGGCCAAGGAGGCGTACACGAGCTACGACATGTACAGGCGGATCGTTGAAATGAGGAAGTCCCTCCTTCCCCAAAACTGCCAGGGATCCAGCCGTAAGCAGAGCAATGGCAAGCGTCGTCGCAACAATAAGTAGATGATTAGATCCTCGTTTCTCCTACTTTAGTATGCATGTAATTGCTTACTTTGGTGTGTGGAAATGTTATGTGTGTAGTCACTTGTGTAATTGTATGCTTAATTTGGTTATGCAATGCTGTCTTTTTAAGTATATATGTTGATGCTCTGTAGAGAGAGCGTAGATGTTGTGCGGACAAAGAAAATCACATCGCACACGGACTAAATAATGGAACCCGTCGGTGATGATTTCATTAATCACTCACAATTGTATACCAGCAATCGTTTGCTCACAACACATACATCTTATTAGAAGCAATCGTCTGCTTTATTATCGGTCTTCGCACACATTTCTGATTACAGACCTGTTTGCCGCGTATCACACACATCTTGTTATATTGAACCATTTCTGTTCTCTTGCCTAATAACAAACAGTTCATCTGAGTGAACTGTATGCTGTACATCGCACACACCTTGATCGGGCTGACCTTTTCTTTTGTGTTGCCTAATCACAAACAGTTCATCCGAGTGAACCGTATGCTGTACATCGCACACCTTCATCTGGCTGCCCGTTTCTTTTGTTCCTCCTCATCGCAAACGGTTAATTGAGCTGAACCGTATGCCCTGCATCGCACACACAACTAAAATCTGAACCGTGTTTGATGCATCCTCCATCGCAAACGTTTTGCACCTTTTTTGACGGTTATTTTACACCACTGTTTGTGATTATGGCATCGCACACAGTTTCGTCGAAGGGTCTCTGATCGTAGTGCCATGTTAGCAACATCCTGCAGTAGTGCCTGTACTAAGTTTACAGTTAATACAATTCTAGCATGAATAATAAACATTTATCATGATATAAGGAAATATAAATAACAACTTTATTATTGCCTCTAGGGCATATTTCCTTCAGTCTCCCACTTGCACTAGAGTCAATAAATTAAATTGTAATGATTCTAACACCCATGGAGTCTTGGTGCTGATCATGTTTTGCTCGTGAGAGAGGCTTAGTCAACGGGTCTGCAACATTCAAATCCATATGTATCTTGCAAATTTCTATGCCCCCTTCCGACACTTGATGACAGATGGAATTGAAGCGTCTCTTGATGTGCTTGGTTCTCTTGTGAAATCTGGATTCCTTCGCCAAGGCAATTGCTCCAGTATTGTCACAAAAGATTTTCATTGGACCCGATGCACTAGGTATGACACCTAGATTGGATATGAACTCCTTCATCCAGACTCCTTCATTTACTGCTTCTGAAGCAGCTATGTACTCCGCTTCACACATAGATCCTGCCACGACGCTCTGCTTAGAACTGCACCAGCTGACAACTCCACTGTTCAATATAAACACGTATCCAGTTTGTGACTTAGACTCATCCGGATCAGTGTCAATGCTTTGCATCGACGTAACCTTTTACGACGAGCTCTTTATCACCTCCACAAACGAGAAACATATCCTTAGTCCTTTTCAGGTATTTCAAGATGTTTTGACCGCGGTCCAGTGATCCACTCCTGGATTACTTTGGTACCTCAATAATGTACTTATAGCAAGGCACACATCAGGTTTGGTACACAACATTGCATACATGATAGAACCTATGGCTGAAGCATACGGAATGACTTTCATTTTCTCTCTATCTTCTGAAGTGGTCGGCCATTGAGTCTCACTCAACTTCACACCTTGTAACATAGGCAAGAACCCTTTCTTTGACTGATCCATTTTGAACTTCTTAAAAATCTTATCAAGGTACGTGCTTTGTGAAAGTCCAATTAAGCGTCTTGATCTATATCTATAGATCTTGATGCCCAATATATAAGCAGCTTCACCGAGGTCTTTCATTGAAAAATTCTTATTCAAGTATCCTTTTATGCTATCAAGAAATATTGTATCATTTCCAATCAACAATATGCCATCCACATATAATATTAGAAATGCTACAGAGCTCCCATTCACTTTGTTGTAAATACAGACTTCTCCAAAAGTCTGTATAAAACCATATGCTTTGATCACACTATCAAAACGTTTATTCCAACTCCGAGAGGCTTGCACCAGTCCATAAATGGATCGCTGGAGCTTGCACATTTTGTTAGCATCCTTTGGATCGACAAAACCTTCTGGTTGCATCATATACAACTCTTCTTCCAGAAATCCATTCAGGAATGCAATTTTGACATCCATTTGCCAAATTTCATAATCATAAAATGCAGCAATTGCTAACATGATTCAGAAAGACTTAAGCATCGCTACGGGTGAGAAAGTTTTATCGTAGTCAACTCCTTGAACTTGTCAAAAAACTTTCGCAACAAGTCGAGCTTTGTAGACAGTACCATTACCGTCAGCATCAGTCTTCTTCTTGAAGATCCATTTATTCTCGATGGCTTGCCGATCATCGGGCAAGTCAACCAAAGTCCACACTTTGTTCTCATACATGGATCCCATCTCAGATTTCATGGCCTCGAGCTATTTTGCAGAATCTGGGCTCATCATCGCTTCCTAATAGTTCGTAGGTTCGTTATGGTCTAGTAACATGACGTCCAGAACAGGATTACCGTACCACTCTGGTGCGGATCTTACTCTGGTTGACCTACGAGGTTCAGTAGTAACTTGATCTGAAGTTTCATGATCACTATCATTAGCTTCCTCACTAATTGGTGTAGGAATCACTGGAACTGATTTCTGTGATGAACTACTTTTGAATTCGGGAGAAGGTACAATTACCTCATCAAGTTCTACTTTCCTCCCACTCACTTCTTTCGAGAGAAACTCCTTCTCTAGAAAGGATCCATTCTTAGCAACGAATATCTTGCCTTTCGGATCTGTGATAGAAGGTGTACCCAACAGTCTCCTTTGGGTATCCTATGAAGACACATTTCTCCTATTTGGGTTCGAGCTTATCAAGCTGAAGGTTTTTCACATAAGCATCGCAGCCCCAAACTTTAAGAAACGACAACTTGGGTTTCTTGCCAAACCACAGTTCATATGGTGTCGTCTCAACGGATTTAGATGGTGCCCTATGTAACGTGAATGCAGCCGTCTCTGAAGCATAACCCCAAAATGATAGCGGTAAATGAGTAAGAGACATCATAGATCACACCATATCTATAAAGTGCGGTTATGACGTTCGGACACACCATTACGCTGTGGTATTCCGGGTGGCGTAAGTTGCGAAACTATTCCGCAATGTTTCAAATAAAGACCAAACTCGTAACTCAAATATTCTCCTCCATGATCAGATCGTAGAAACTTTATTTTCTTGTTATGATGATTTTCTACTTCGCTCTGAAATTCTTTGAACTTTTCAAATGTTTCAGACTTATGTTTCATCAAGTAGATATAACCATATCTGCTCAAATCATCTGTGAAGGTCAGAAAATAATGATACCCGCCGCGAGCATCAACACTCATCGTACCGCATACATCAGTATGTATTATTTCCAACAAGTCTGTTGCTCCCTCCATTGTTCCGGAGAACGGAGTTTTAGTCATCTTGCACATGAGGCATGGTTCACATGTATCAAGTGATTCATAATCAAGTGATTCCAAAAGCTAATCAGCATGGAGTTTCTTCATGCGCTTTACACCAATATGACCTAAACGGCAGTGCCACAAATAAGTTGCACTATCATTATTAAACTTATATCTTTTGGCTTCAATACTGTGAATATGTGTATCACTACTATCGAGATTCAACAAAAATAGACCACTCATCAAGGGTGCATGACCATAAAAGATATTACTCATATAAATAGAATAACCATCTCGCATCAAACAAGATCTAGATATAATGTTCATGCTCAATGCTGGCACCAAATAACAATTATTCAGGTCTAAAACTAATCCCGAAGGTAGATGTAGAGGTAGCATGCCGACCGCGATCACATCGACTTTGGAACCAGTCCCCACGCGCATCGTCACCTCGTCCTGAGCCAATCTTCGCTTAACCCGTAGCCCTTGTTTCGAGTTGCAAATATGAGCAACAGAACCAGTATCAAACACCCAGGCGCTACTGCGAGCATTAGTTAAGTACACATCAATAACATGTATATCAAATATACCTTTCACTTTGCCATCCTTCTTATCCGCCAAATACTTGGGGCAGTTCCGCTTCCAGTGACCAGTCCCTTTGCAATAGAAGCACTCAGTCTCAGGCTTAGGTCCAGACTTGGGCTTCTTCACTTGAGCAGCAACTTGTTTGCCATTCTTCTTGAAGTTCCCCTTCTTCCCTTTGCCCTTCTTCTTGAAACTGGTGGTCTTGTTGACCATCAACACTTGATGCTCCTTCTCGATTTCTACCTCCACAGCCTTTAGCATTGCGAAGAGCTCGGGAATGGTCTTATCCATCCCTTGCATATTATAGTTCATCATGAAGCTTTTGTAGCTTGGTGGCAGTGATTGAACAACTCTGTCAATGACACTATCATCAGGAAGATTAACTCCTAGTTGAGTCAAGTGGTTGTGGTACCTAGACATTCTGAGTATATGTTCACTGACAGAACTATTCTCCTCCATATTCGGAGTATATTTTCACAGATAGAACTATTCTCCTCCATCTTCCAGCTATAGAACTTATTGGAGACTTCATATCTCTCAATCCGGGCATTTGCCTGAAATGTTAACTTCAACTCCTGGAACATCTCATATGCTCCATGACGTTCAAAACGTCGTTGAAGTCCCGGTTCTAAGCCGTAAATCATGGCACACTGAACTATCGAGTAGTCATCAACACACGTTTGCCAGGCATTCACAATGTCTGCAGTTGCTGGCGCGGGTGGAACACCTAGCGGTGCGTCCAGGACGTAATTCTTCTGTGCAACAATGAGGATAATCCTCAAGTTACGGACCTGTGACGCCCGAATAATTAAGCTACAGTAAACCTCTGCTAATGATGCCAAGTTATCACACTACTGTTACTAATCCTCACTTGTTCCATATCACTGTTCAATTTCAAATTCAAAATCAAGTCAAACGGCAAAAGTTGTTCAAACTAAAATGTTCATGATATTCTATAAATTCCCCCAACCTTTGTCAAGTTGAAACCAACTTAAATTGACTCACAAATAAATCCCTAGGAAAATATAAAGTGGTCCAACACATATCAATTGACCTATTCAATTTTGAAAAATGCTTGAACAATTTCGTTGGCTCTAAAACTTTTTATGCGACACCACAATGTTGTTCTTGAATTGTGTGCCAGATTTCAAGATTGACTAAATTCGTTTTGTCACTCAAATAAATACAAATCAATAACTAATTAGATATAGAAAAGGAAAAGGAGAAACCAAAATACAAAAAGAAAGAGAAAGGCCCTTCCCCTCCCCCTGGGCCACTTGGCCAGTTGGTCTGCTTGCCCAGCAGCCCACCTCCCCCCACTCATCCTGTTCCTCCTGCTACAGGAGGAGGGGATCGTGGCGGCCATCCCGCCATGGCCGCGCCCCCTAGGTGATGTGTCAGCCATCCCCCGGTTCCCTGGTTGTTTAAGGCCGAGCCCCCGACCTCACTCGACCGAAACCCTAACTTCTCCCCCTCCTCCTCGCGCCTCTTCCCTCTCTCCCGCGAACTACCGCATCGTGGTTGCCATGGACCTCATCGATCCCGCGGCCACCGGCCTCCCCGTCACCGGCTAGCATGTCCAGGAGCCTCCCTGCGTTCATCTCCTTCGACTACACCGAAGACCCATGCCGGAACGCCCCGCGGCCTCGCCAACATCCTCATCTTCTCCCACGGTCACCGACGTCCATCGCCGGTTGCCGCTGCTCCAGGCCGCCTCGACCTCCCAACCTCGTCCACAAGCACTGGGGTGAGCCTCTCTGCCGATTCCCTCGCTTTGCCCCTTCGATCTGTGTCGTTTGCCGCCGCTCCCTTGCTCGTCTGTAGTCGCCATGGCCGGAGCCCGAGCTCCTATGTACATGTTGCTGTTGCTTACTGCTGCGCGCGCCTGCTGCCTTGGCGCCCCCCGCCCGTGCCTCGTCGTTGCCGCCCGCTGCTCCCTACAACCGCTAGCGCCACAGCCGCTGCTGCCTGTTATCGTTGCTGCCGCTTGCCTCTGTTGCTGCTTGCTGTTGTTGTTGCGCTGCTGCCGCTACCACCTGCTGCTAGCGCCCCCGCGTCTTGCGCCTCCCCGGCCGTGCTCGCCATGTCGTGCTTCGGCCATGACCGGCCTAGCGTGCGTGCACGTGAGCACCCAGCACTCCTGCACATGTTCGTGCTCATGTGCGTGCTCTGCAGCCGGCTACCAAACGTGATTAGTGCTAGCATTTCTTTACTGTTACGTATCACATGTGGACCCAAATAGATTAGGCAAATTCTCTTTTATTAGAACTAGTGTTTTGACCCAAGTCAATTACATGTGGGCCATGTCCCAGTTGTTGACCAGTCAAATCTCAATTGCAGACTGGGTCAACCTAGTTGACGTGGCCCACCAGTCAGCCCCTGTGTGGCCTGGCTGGGTACACTTCTATGTACTTAGAGCTTTTTGCTATTTATTTCGAAATTAATAATTATTCTAGTAAATTAGAAAATCCTTTTTAAACATTAGAAAATTGTAGATAATAAACCGTAGCTCGGATGAAAAAGTTTTATACATGAAAGTTGCTCAGACCGATGAGACGAAACTGAATACGCGGTCCGTTCGCCCGCCACGCGTCCTTATCATAGAAAATGTCGAACCTTTCCCCTCCGGTTCATCTGTCCGACAGACGTCCGGAACCGGGAATACTTTCCCGAATGTTTCCCCCTTCGTCAGTATCGCCTAGTGCCGCGTTAGAACACCTCTAGCGCCGCTTATTGTCTTGTTATGCATATGTTTGCGGGTATTTACTGTTTCTTCCCCCTCTTCTCTCCGGTAGACCCCGAGACCGCTGCTGATGCCCCTGTGATCGACTACGTCGACGACGACCCCCTCCTTGCCAGAGCAACCAGGCAAGCCCCCCCTTTGATCATCCCGATATCGCCCATTCCATTCTCTCATGCTTGCATTAGATTTTGCTACTGTTATTATTGCTCCTATTCTGATGCATAGCCTGCTTTTGTAACCTGCTCATTGTACCTTACCCGCTTATCCTAAACTGCTTAGTATAGGTTGGTTAGTAATCCATCAGTGACCCCCCACCTTGTCCTTGTTGCCCCTGCTTCATCATTGAAGACCCGATCAACGGGATCGAAGACCAGGCCCCGGCACCGCACATCACTTTTCCCTTAGTTGCTCGACACTACTGGGTTACTATCGAGTGCCGAGGGTGAGACCTCTATAGCACTTTTGATGTTAACCCTGTAGTGTAGCTATTCGGTCGTGGTCATCGAGGGTGATTCCGCCTTAACCACTTCCGATACGACTCTGTCGTGCAACCCCTCAAGTGTGAACCTCGGGGGTGGTTCCTCTTACGTTCACCTTGATGATTACATCGAGTGGAATTCACCGGGGGTGATTCCTCGGGTTTTCCCCTTGATGTTTGGACACACATTTACTATGGTTACTATGACTTTACACTGAACCATGTTACTAAAGACGGGTCGACCCTGAGGGGTACCCGCGCAAGCTTAATTGCGAGTGATGTGGAGACGGGTTGACCTGGAGGGTGCCCGTGAGATAATTACGAGGCGTGGCCGGGCATTCCCAGCCCTTGCTGCAAGTCCTCGAGACGGGGCAATGGGGTCACATCTTTCGTGAGTCTTTGCTTGTTACCGCACGTTCCTAATCCACTACGATTTGGATATTTGATCCGAGGGGCCTCTGGCCAGATAGAACTAACCATCACGTGGGCATAGTATGGGCGTTCTGCGTCGTATATGTCAGCCGAAGCTTAATAGACGTCAGCAACTGAGCGGCGCACGCCGGGTGTTGGACTGCGTAAGCACCTGCCTTTTTGAAGGAGGTAGCCAGGTCTGCTCACCGGCCGCCCTCGCAACGTGCAAGAGTCCCGGGGCGATGGCCCATGACCCCTGGGGGCATAGGTTTAGTCCGGCGTGCTGACCTCTCTATTAAGCCTAGGTCGGGTTGCGGCGTATTGTTTGGCCGAGGCCAGGCATGACCCAGGAAAGTGTGTCCGGCCAGAGTTAATTGAGCGTGGTGGGTAAGTTGGTGCACCCCTGCAGGGAAGAAAACATCTATCGATAGCATGTCCTACGGTAACGGACACTTGGAGTCGTATCCCGATTGATACAACTAGAACTGGATACTTGAGATGAGACTTGGATATGAGGTGATAAATGGATAGTATGGCTCTGGGATTGCTTTCTCGCTGGGAGTCGAGAAAGGATCTCTGGCCGAGGTTGATAACACTTCGACTACTTTACTTTATGCTACTCTACTCCCTCCTGTTGCTGCAAGATGGTGGTTTCCAGAAGATGCTAGTCTTCGATAGGCTAGGCCTTCCCCTTCTCTTCTGGCATTCTGCAGTTCAGTCCACATATACTACCCTTTTCATTGACACGGATGCATATGTAGTGTAGATCCTTGCTTGCGAGTACTTTGGATGAGTACTCACGGGTGCTTTGCTCCCCCTTTTCCCCCTTCTCCATTCTTCTCGGATGTCGCAACCAGATGGTGGAGCCCAGGATCCAAACACCACCTTCGACGACAACTGCTACTACACTGAGTGTGCCTACTACTACGTGGAGGCCGCCGACGACCAGGAGTAGTTAGGAGGCTCCCAGGCAGGAGGCCTTGCCTTTTCGATCGTTGTTGCTTTTGTGCTAGCCTTCTTAAGGCAAACTTGCCTAACTCATGTCTGTACTCAGATATTGTTGCTTCCGCTGACTCTTGTGTTTTCGAGGTTATGTATTCGAGCCCTCGAGGCCCCTGTCTTGTAATATAAAGCTTGTATTATTTTAGTTTGTGTCTAGAGTTGTGTTGTGATATCTTCCCGTGAGTCCTTGATCTTGATCGTACACATTTGCGTGTCTGATTAGTGTACGATTGAATCGAGGGCGTCACAAGTTGGTACCAGAGCCGGCTGCCTGTAGGTAGCCCCTTTCCAACTCCTTGGCCGAAGTTGAGTCCAGTCGTCCAAAACTGTTTTACTAACTTGGCTGTGTGGCTTACGGGCCCACGTCGCCATTGGGTGGTGTTAGGATCTTTTACTCCTCATCTATATTCTGGGACTCTGCTCTCTTCTATTCGGGTTAAATGATTTTACTAACTCTACTTCTAGGTTCTCGTAACTACTTCCTCCCGGAGAGCCACTTCATTCCAGATGATCGCCCGCTTCCCCAGAGCCTTCGAAGATACTCTCCGATGTTCGCTCGAGAACTTGTGCTCATCACTTTTGCGATTCCCTTCCACTGTCAACCCCTATGGAAAACTACATACACTTGCCATTCATACAATCATTCCTCGATGCTCTTGTTATTACAAGATGCCCCGAAATTCTCTATTGTTTCGAGAATCCTTTGAGCTTACTGCCTTGCAGTTCTTTGCCACATGAATACCCCCTACGGATAATTCCTCGCACTTATCAAGTATCCGTTCATCCCCAGTTGTTCGTATGCTTCATAAGATTCTCCGAAATACTATTTGATCTTCCGAGAATCCTCTTCAAACTATTGTTCGGCAATTACTTGTCTGCTTACATTATGGATGCTTCTCATATGTCTAGCAATATTCATTAGTATCATTTGACACCGTCACTTTGTTCCTATTGATTCAACATGTGAGCGAATGCGCGCAATCATAAGTTGATCCTTTTAAATGATCTTTCCGGCTCAGACATCACTCCGGACATGAGCTGGTTCTCGACAAACCAAACCTTAATTGATTTTCGATCAATATCTATTCAACTTACTTGTCTTTTGATCAGAGTGTCTGCTTATGATCTTCTAATTTGGAAATCATAATTTGTCTGCATTAAGCATCGAATTATTCAGTTGTTTCTATAATCCAATGCCTTTGCATTCTTTCCTTCTTCTGATTGAGTACTTATACTCAAATCAGATCCATTGAGGACTGTTGAATCTTCTGTTGGATTATTATCCGGCAGTTTCCTTCATATTCAAAATTTTGTGCGCTCTTCCCCTGATACATATTGCCTTTGGTAAATTGTATTCTCTGCTTTGTCAACCATGCTCTGCTTCCGAGCTTGAGTTAATTTCCTCTAAAGTTTTTGCAAATGTTCCTAAGATGCCCCGACGGGTTGAACTAATGCTTTCCCATATTTGTGTGAACCCGGAAATTTCTATGGGTCATACTCTACTGGTGTTACACCGGATAAAAAATTTCTACACTACAACTTCGTCAAAAGCGAGAAGTAAATGAGAGGTTATGCATTGAAGAAGTGGGAGTCGACCTTGAACTTTGTGTTCATGCCCATAGACACGATGTAGATCTTATCATGGAAGCTTCTCTTATAATCAAATGTTCCCTTGGTATAAGCTCATCTTGCATCTTTAAATTGATTATTTGCGATCGTGGTTCCGACCATATTTTCTCCTTGTTTCCATTTCCCAGACAAGATAAAATACTTGTCTTTTGCAGATCATTTCATCTGTCCAACCTCTATTTTAATCTACCTCGAGTATTGCCCCCTGTTATCTCGAGGATATTGTGTCATTGCACTACCTCTTGTGAATTCTCATTGGAATGATACTACATCACATCATTCCTAGCCTTATCGGCTATATCATTGTGAGCTAATTTTAACTCTGCTACCCGGTCCTTCTTCCCGGAGCCACTTCCGACGACGAGCTAAGCTTACGTCGATCTTCTTCATCTTATCATTTCACCTCGAACAACAAGCTCGATTTCAAGCTTGTGTCGTATTCGTGGTTCCAATAGCCTTTCACTTCATTCTTCTTGTTGCTTGATGGCATCACTCCTCGATGGCATCTTCATAGAGCCTCTCGACAAATGCGTCGTGATCAGCATCAACATTTTGACTTTTGTTGAGATGACAATTGAATTCATGCTGAGAAATACCATCCTTGACCTTCGATGATTTGAGTTATCATCGACAACCCCCTTGTCTTCTTTCCAACACATGCTTGATCATGTCTTGGTTATACCTTGGACTCCTTGCTATCCCTGCAATTGTTCCTTGAGTATTTATTGTGATCTTCAACTCCGACCCCTACTTGGAACACCATTTTAATGCTACCTCGAAGCATGACTGAGGTATTCCGGATATCAACAAGAACATTGGAAGCACATTGTCGAATGTTTCTTGATCTACTATCCAAACACCGTTGATGGGTAAACCTCATAAATTCCTTGCCCCTTTGTCTAAATGGTTTAATACTTGGAGCCCTATCATGCTCCGCCTTTCCTTGGGAAAGTTATACTCTAATACTTGGGTATAAACACCTTTCCTTTCCATTGGTCTGATTATCATAATAATCACATTTTCCTTCCCATTATTTTGTTTCACCTTTCTTGTAATCTAACTTGTCTAAGCAGAGATAAATCCCAGCTTAAGTAAACACCTCGATGAACAACTTGGTCAGAATACCCCTATTACTATTGATGGTGGCATTCCGGTAGCCACCGATGGACGAGAACTTTGCCTATTGGTTCGCCTCGTTGAACGAGCAAGAAAATGGTTCTCTTCGCCCTCGCCCTTGGTACCAACGTTGTTGCCAACATAACTGACAGGCTATCCTCTGACCTCCCTTGCTATCATGACCGTACAAAATGTTAGCACCCTTCCTGCTTTTAACCCACCTGGTGGGCCCATAACCCACAGTTCCATAGGATCGAAACCTGACTCCTATACATCCCTGTTTTCCAAAGTTGTCCCTCGCTCTTGGCTTCATATATAAATCACGAGAAACCTACCTAGTGATCGATATCACACGAAATACTTATTCCCATTGCTCTGAACCACTTTCACCCTCTGTTTTAGGCAACGAACGATTGCCTACCCGGTTGGAGCTTCTTACCGCACCTCCTTACCTTGCTCTCGATGACTTTCTTGAATTCCAACTCGAGAGATGCCTCTATGCCATGTTCACTGAGATAGCCCCCAGGTACCTATCATGTGTTGAGCTCCGTCCTTCCCGAGTCTTTTCCCCTAACTCTACCCCTTAAATCTCGGGACGAGATTTCTTGTAGTGGAGGAGAATTGTGACGCGCGGATAATTAAGCTACAGTAAACCTCTGCTAATTATGCCAAGTTATCACCAAGTTATCACACTACTGTTGCTAATCCTCACTTGTTCCATATCACTGTTCAATTTCAAATTCAAAATCAAGTCAAACAGCAAAAGTTTTCAAACGTTCAAACTAAAATGTTCATGATATTCTATAAATTCCCCCGACCTTTGTAAAGTTGAAACCAACTTAAATTGACTCACAAATAAATCCCTAGGAAAATATAAAGTGGTCCAACACATATCAATTGACCTATTCAATTTCTAAAAATGCTTGAACAATTTCGTTGGCTCTAAAACTTTTTATGCGACACCACAATGTTGTTCTTGAATTGTGTGCCAGATTTCAAGATTGACTAAATTCGTTTTGTCACTCAAATAAATACAAATCAGTAACTAATTAGATATAGAAATGGAAAAGGAGAAACCAAAATACAAAAAGAAAGAGAAAGGCCCTTCCCCTCCCCCTGGGCCAATTGGCCAGTTGGTCAGCTTGCCCAGCAGCCCACCTCCCCCCACTCATCCAGTTGCTCCCGCTACAGGAGGAGGGGATCGTGGCGGCCATCCCGCCATGGCCGCGCCCCCTAGGTGATGTGTCGGCCATCCCCCGGTTCCCTGGTTGTTTAAGGCCGAGCCCCCGACCTCACTCGACCGAAACCCTAACTTCTCCCCCTCCTCCTCGCGCCTCTTCCCTCTCTCCCGCGAACAACCGCATCGTGGTTGCCATGGACCTCATCGATCCCGCGGCCACCGGCCTCCCTGTCGCCGGCTAGCATGTCCAGGATCCTCCCTGCGTTCATCTCCTTCGACTACACCGAAGACCCATGCCGGAACGCCCCGCGGCCTCACCAACATCCTCATCTTCTCCCACGGTCGCCGACGTCCATCGCCGGTTGCCGCTGCTCCAGGCCGCCTCGACCTCCCAACCTCGTCCACAAGCACTGGGGTGAGCCTCTCTGCCGATTCCCTCGCTTTGCCCCTTCGATCTATGTCGTTTGCCGCCGCTCCCTTGCTCGTCTGTAGTCGCCATGGCCGGAGCCCGAGCTCCTATGTACATGTTGCTGCTGCTTACTGCTGCGCGCGCCTGCTGCCTTGGCGGCCCGCGCCCGCGCCTCGTCTTTGCCGCCCGCTGCTCCCTAGTACCGCTAGCGCCACCGCCGCTTCTGCCTGTTATCGTTGCTGCCGCTTGCCTCTATTGCTGCTTGCTGTTGTTGTTGCGCTGCTGCCGCTACCACCTGCTGCTAGCACCCCCGCGTCCTGCGCCTCCCCGGCCATGCTCACCATGCCGTGCTTCGGCCATGACCGGCCTAGCGTGCGTGCACGTGAGCACCCAGCACTCCTGGACATGTTCGTGCTCATGTGCGTGCTCTGCAGCCGGCTAACAAACGTGATTAGTGCTAGGATTTCTTTACTGTTACGTATCACATGTGGACCCAAATAGATTAGGCAAATTCTCTTTTATTAGAACTAGTGTTTTGACCCAAGTCAAATACATGTGGGCCATGTCCCAGTTGTTGACCAGTCAAATCTCAGTTGTTGACTGGGTCAACCTAGTTGACGTGGCCCACCAGTCAGCCCCTGTGTGGCCTGGCTAGGTACACTTCTATGTACTTATAGCTTTTTGCTATTTATTTCGAAATTAATAATAATTCTAGTAAATTAGAAAATCTTTTTTAAACTTTGGAAAATCGTAGAAAATAAACCGTAGCTCGGATGAAAAAGTTTTATACATGGAAGTTGCTCAGAGCGACGAGATGAATCTGAATACGCGGTCCGTTCGCCCACCACGCGTGCTTATCATAGCAAACGTCGAACCTTTCCCCTCCGGTTCATCTGTCTGACAGACGTCCGGAACCGGGAATACTTTCCCGGATGTTTCCCCCTTCGTCAGTATCGCCTAGTGCCGCGTTAGAACACCTCTAGCACCGTTATTGTCTTGTTATGCATATGTTTGCGGGTATTTACTGTTTCTTCCCCCTCTTCTCTCCGGTAGACCCCGAGACCGCTGTTGATGCCCCTGTGATCGACTACGTCGACGACGACCCCCTCCTTGCCAGAGCAACCAGGCAAGCCTCCCTTTGATCATCCCGATATCGCCCATTCCATTCTCTCATGCTTGCATTAGATTTTGCTACTGTTATTGTTGCTCCTATTCTGATGGATAGACTGCTTTTGTAACCTGCTCATTGTCCTTACCCACTTATTCTAAACTGCTTAGTATAGGTTGGTTACTGATCCATCAGTGACCCCCCACCTTGTCCTTGTTGCCCCTGCTTCATCATTGAAGACCCGATCAACGAGATCGAAGACCAGGCCCCGCCACCGCACATCACTTTCCCCTTAGTTGCTCGACACTACTGGGTTACTATCGAGTGCCGAGGGTGAGACCTCTACAACACTTCTGATGTTAACCCTGTAGTGTAGCTATTCGGTCGTGGTCATCGAGGGTGATTCCGCCTTAACCACTTCCGATACGACTCTGTCGTGCAACCCCTCAAGTGTGAACCTCGGGGGTGGTTCCTCTTACGTTCACCTTGATGATTACATCGAGTGGAATTCACCAGGGGTGATTCCTCGGGTTTTCCCCTTGATGTTTGGACACACAGTTACTATGGTTACTATGACTTTACACTGATCCATGTTACTAAAGACGGGTCGGCCCTTAGGGGTATCCGCGCGAGCTTAATTGCGAGTGATGTGGAGACGGGTTTACCTGGAGGGTGCCCGCGAGATAATTATGAGGCGTGGCCGGGCATTCCTAGCCCTTGCTGCAAGTCCTCGAGACGGGGCAATGGGGTCACATCTTTTGTGAGTCTCTGCTTGTTACCGCGCGTTCCTAATCCACTACGATTTGGATATTTGATCCGAGGGGCCTCTGGCCTGATAGCACTAACCATCACGTGGGCATAGTATGGGCGTTCTGCGTCGTATACATCAGCCGAAGCTTAATAGACGTCAGCAACTGAGCGGCGCGCGCCGGGTTGGACTGCGTAAGCACCTGCCTTTTTGAAGGAGGTAGCTAGGTCTGCTCACCGGCCGCCCTCGCAACGTGCAGGAGTTCCCGGGGCGATGGCCCATGACCCCTGGAGGCATAGGTTTAGTCCGGCGTGCTGACCTCTCTATTAAGCCTAGGTCGGGTTGCGGCGTATTGTTTGGCCGAGGCCGGGCATGACCCAGGAAAGTGTGTCCGGCCGGAGTTAATCGAGCGTGGTGGGTAAGTTGGTGCTCCCCTGCAGGGAAGAAAACATCTATCGTAGCCTGTCCTACGGTAACGAACACTTGGAGTTGTATCCCGATCGATACAACTAGAACTGGATACTTGAGATGAGACTTGGATATGAGGTGATAAATGGATAGTATGGCTCTGGGATTGCTTTCTCGCAGAGAGTCGAGAAAGGATCTCTGGCCGAGGTTGATAACACTTCTACTACTTTACTTTATGCTACTCTACTCCCTCCTGTTGCTGCAAGGTGGTGGTTTCCAGAAGATGCTAGTCTTCGATAGGCTAGGCCTTCCCCTTCTCTTCTGGCATTCTGCAGTTCAGTCCACATATACTACCCTTCTCATTGACACGGATGCATATGTAGTGTAGATCCTTGCTTGCGAGTACTTTGGATGAGTACTCACGGTTGCTTTGCTCCCCCTTCCCCCGCCCCCCTATTCCGTTCTTCTCGGATTTCGCAACCAGATGGTGGAGCCCAGGATCCAGACGCCACCTTCGACGACAACTGCTACTACACTGAGGGTGCCTACTACTACGCGGAGGCCGCCGACGACCAGGAGTAGTTAGGAGGCTCCCAGGCAGGAGGCCTTGCCTTTCCGATCGTTGTTGCTTTTGTGCTAGCCTTCTTAAGGCAAACTTGTCTAACTCATGTCTATACTCAGATATTGTTGCTTCCGCTGACTCTTGTGTTTTTGAGCTTATGTATTCGAGCCCTCGAGGCCCCTGGCTTGTAATATATAGCTTGTATTATTTTAGTTTGTGTCTAGAGTTGTGTTGTGATATCTTCCCGTGAGCCCTTGATCTTGATCGTACACATTTGCGTGTATGATTAGTGTACGATTGAATCGAGGGCGTCACAAGTTGGTATCAGAGCCGACTGCCTGTAGGTAGCCCCCTTTCCAACTCCTTGGCCGAAGTTGAGTCCAGTCGTCCAAAACTGTTTTACTAACTTGGCTGTGTGGCTTACGGGCCCATGTCGCCAATGGGTGGTCTTAGGATCTTTTACTCCTCATCTATACTCTGGGACTCTGCTCTTTTCTATTCGGGTTAAATGATTTTACTAACTCTACTTCTAGGTTCTCGTAACTACTTCCTCCCGGAGAGGCACTTCATTCCAGATGATCGCCCGCTTCCCGAGAAGCCTTCGAAGATACTCTCCGATGTTCGCTCGAGAACTTGTGCTCATCACTTTTGTGATTCCCTTCCACCGTCAAGCCCTATGGAACCAGTATCAAATACCCAGGCGCTACTGCGAGCATTAGTTAAGTACACATCAATAACATGTATATCAAATATACCTTTCACTTTGCCATCCTTCTTATCCGCCAAATACTTGGGGCAGTTCCGCTTCCAGTGACCAGTCCCTTTGCAGTAGAAGCACTCAGTCTCAGGCTTAGGTCCAGACTTGGGCTTCTTCACTTGAGCAGCAACTTGTTTGTCGTTCTTCTTGAAGTTCCCCTTCTTCCCTTTGCCCTTCTTCTTGAAACTGGTGGTCTTGTTGACCATCAACACTTGATGCTCCTTCTCGATTTCTACCTCCGCAGCCTTTAGCATTGCGAAGAGCTCGGGAATGGTCTTATCCATCCCTTGCATATTATAGTTCATCACGAAGCTTTTGTAGCTTGGTGGCAGTGATTGAAGAACTCTGTCAATGACACTATCATTAGGAAGATTAACTCCTAGTTGAGTCAAGTGGTTGTGGTACCCAGACATTCTGAGTATATGTTCACTGACAGAACTATTCTCCTCCATATTCGGAGTATATTTTCACTGACAGAACTATTCTCCTCCATCTTGTAGCTATAGAACTTATTGGAGACTTCATATCTCTCAATCCGGGCATTTGCTTGAAATGTTAAGTTCAACTCCTGGAACATCTCATATGCTCCATGACGTCAAAACGTTGTTGAACTCCCGGTTCTAAGCCGTAAATCATGGCACACTGAACTATCGAGTAGTCATCAACACGCGTCTGCCAGGCATTCACAATGTCTGCAGTTGCTGGCGCGGGTGGTACACCTAGCGGTGCTTCCAGGACGTAATTCTTCTGTGCAACACTAAGGATAATCCTCAAGTTACGGACCCAATCCTTGTAGTTGCTACCATCATTTTTCAACTTAGCTTTCTCTAGGAACACATTAAAATTCAACGGAACAGTAGCACGGGCCATTTATCTACAACAACATAGACATGCAAAATACTATCAGGTACTAAGTTCATGATAAATAAAATTTCAGTTAATCATATTACTTAAGAACTCCCACTTAGATAGACATCCCTCTAATCATCTAAGTGATCACGTGATCCAAATCAACTAAACCATGTCCGATCATCACGTGAGATGGAGTAGTTTTCAATGGTGAACATCACTATGTTGATCGTATCTACTATATGATTCACGCTTGACCTTTCGGTCTCAGTGTTCCAAGGCCATATCTGCATATGCTAGGCTCGTCAAGTTTAACCCGAGTATTCTACGTGTGCAAAACTGGCTTGCACCCGTTCTATGTGAATGTAGAGCTTATCACACCCGATCATCACGTGGTGTCTCAGCACGACGAACTTTCGCAACGGTGCATACTCATGGAGAACACTTGCACCTTGAAATTTAGTGAGAGATCATCTTATAATGCTACGGCCGAACTAAGCAAAATAAGATGCATAAAGGATAAACATCACATGCAATCAATATAAGTGATATGATATGGCCATCATCATCTTGTGCCTTTGATCTCCATCTCCAAAGCACCGTCATGATCACCGTCGTCACCAGCTTGACACCTTGATCTCCATCGAAGCATCGTTGTCGTCTCGCCAACTATTGCTATCACGACTATCGCTACCGCTTAGTGATAAAGTAAAGCAATTACATGGCGATTGCATTGCATACAATAAAGCGACAACCATATGGCTCCTGCCAGTTGCCGATAACTCTGTTATAAAACATGATCATCTCATACAACAATTTATATCATCACGTCCTGACCATATCACATCACAACATGCCCTGCAAAAACAAGTTAGACGCCCTCTACTTTGTTGTTGCAAGTTTTATGTGGCTGCTACGGGCTTAGCAATAACTGTTCTTACCTACGCATCAAAACCACAATGATTTTTTGTCAAGTATGTTGTTTTAACCTTCAACAAGGACCGGGCGTAGTCACACTCGATTCAACTAAAGTTGGAGAAACTGACACCCGCCAGCCACCTGTGTGCAAAGCATGTCGGTAGAACCAGTTCGCGTAAGCGTACGTGTAATGTCGGTCCGGTCCGCTTCATCCAACAATACCGCCGAACCAAAGTATGACATGCTGGTAAGCAGTATGACTATTATCGCCCACAACTCTTTGTGTTCTACTCGTGCATATAACATCTGCGCATAGACCTGGCTCGGATGCCACTATTGGGGAACGCAGTAATTTAAAAAAAAATCCTACGATCACGCAAGATCTATCTAGGTGATGCATAGCAATGAGAGGGGAGAGTGTTGTCTACGTACCCTTGTAGACCGAAAGCGGAAGCCTTATGACAACACGGTTGATGTAGTCGTACGTCTTCACGATCCGACCGATCCTAGCATCGAACGTACGGCACCTCCGCGATCTGCACACGTTCAGCTCGGTGACGTCCCACGAACTCTAGATCCAGTTGAGGTCGAGGAAGAGTTTCGTCAGCACGACGTCGTGATGACGGTGTTGATGAAGTTACTGACGCAGGGCTTCGCCTAAGCACTGCAATGATATGACCGAGGTGGAAATCTGTGGAGGGGGCACCGCACACGGCTAACACAACTGTCAACTTGTGTGTTCTAGGGTGCCCCCTGCCCCCGTATATAAAGGAGCAAGGGGGAGGCCGGCCGGTCCTCCTAGGGCGCGCCCCAAGTAGGATTCCTACTAGGAATCCTAATCCTAGTAGGTTCCCAACAAGGGAAGAGAGGGGGAAGGAAGGACAGGGAGAAGGAAAGGGGGGCGCCGCCCCGCCTTCCCTAGTCCAATTCGGACCCAAGCGGGAGGGGGCGTGCGGCCTGCCCTAGCAGCCGCTCTCTCTCTCCACTAAGGCCCATGTGGCCCATTAGTTCCCCCGGAGGGTTCCGGTAACCCTCCAGCACTCCGGTTTTATCCGAAACTTCTCCGGAACATTTCCGGTGTCCGAATATAGTCGGGCAATATATCAATCTTTATGTCTCGACCATTTTGAGACTCCTCGTCATGTCCGTGATCACATCCGGGACTCTGAACAACCTTCAGTACATCAAAACACATAAACTCATAATACCGATCGTCACCGAACGTTAAGTGTGCGGACCCTACGGGTTCGAGAACTATGTAGACATGACCGAGACTCACTTCCGGTCAATAACCAATAGCGGAACCTGGATGCTCATATTGGTTCCTACATATTGTACGAAGATCTTTATCGGTCAAACCGCATAACAACATACGTTGTTCCCTTTGTCATCGGTATGTTACTTGCCCGAGATTCGATCGTTGGTATCTCAATACCTAGTTCAATCTCGTTACCGGCAAGTCTCTTTACTCATTCTGTAATGCATCATCCCGCAACTAACTCATTAGTCACATTGCTTGCAAGGCTTATAGTGATGTGCATTACTGAGAGGGCCCAGAGATACCTCTCCGAAACACGGAGTGAGAAATCCTAATCTCGATCTATGCCAACCAAACAAACACCATCGGAGACACCTGTAGAGCATCTTTATAATCACCCAGTTACATTGTGACATTTTATAGCACACTAAGTGTTCCTCCGGTATTCGGGAGTTGCATAATCTCATAGGCAAAGGAACATGTATAAGTCATGAAGAAAGCAATAGCAATAAACTAAACGTTCATAGTGCTAAGCTAACGGATGGGTCAAGTCAATCACATCATTCTCAAATGACAACTCATGTCAATGGCTAGAAAACTTAACCATCTTTGATCAACGAGCTAATCAAGTAGAGGCATACTAGTGACACTCTATTTGTCTATGTATTCACAAATGTACTAAGTTTCCGGTTAATACAATTCTATCATGAATAATAAACATTTATCATGATATAAGGAAATATAAATAACAACTTTATTATTGCCTCTAGGGCATATTTCCTTCAAATTTAAGGACTTTTGCTGGTGCCGGTGTGGACCAAATGGACTACCAGCGCTCAAGAGCTCCATCAGAATGTGTACTAGAAGTAGCAACAAAAATGTTCTACACTTCATCCGAAGCAAGCCTATATGCACTGCATACTGAAAAAGTACCTGACTTCTCTGGCGCCCAAGCAAGGAAATCGTCACCCAATCGAGATGGTCGTATTTTCTGAATTTCACATATAGGGTAGGAAGAACTGATGCAGTTTCGTGAGGTCCAACGATCCATTATGATCCAAAAGCTCGGACACCCACTTGAACCTGCAGCGCCCTTTGTGAGATATTAAACAACCAGTAGGTTCACGCACCACCCATCTGTCACGCCAAACACGGACATTCTGGCCATTAGCAATTCTCCAAACGAGTCCTTTTTTGAGGAGTTCTAACCCATAGCTGATAGCTTGCCAAGTTGGAGAGGGGTTTCCTGTAAAAATGGTGTCTTCTAATCTGCCACTTGGGTAATATTTTGCCTTCAGGAGCCTGGCACAAAGACTATTTGGGAAAGATAGCAATCGGCATGCTTGTGTGGCAAGAAGTGCCAGATTAAACGACCGAAAGTCCCTAAAACCCTGACCTCCCAAAAACTTGGGTCGTGTCATCTTATCCCAAGCATACCAATATGTTTTCCGTTTACCTTTTTCAGCACCCCAATAATAGTTCCTGATCATACGATTCAGATCATCACATACCTCAAAGGGGAGCTTGAAAACACTCAAGTTTATCTAAGCATACATATTTTTGTTTAATTGAATGGTAATTGATTTTAAAAAATTAAATAAAGCTACTAGAAAAGATCATTACCCTCTGCCTTTTATTGATCAAATGCTGGAAAAATTATCTAAGCATACATATTTTTGTTTTCTTGATGGATATTCTGGTTTTTCTCAAATACCTGTTTCACAACCTGATCAAGAGAAAACCACCTTTATTTGTCCTTTTGGAACTTATGCTTATAGACATATGCCTTTTGGTTTATGCAATGCACCTGCTACCTTTCAAAGATGCATGACTGCTATATTCTCTGATTTTTGTGAAAGATTGTTGAGGTTTTCATGGATGATTTCTCCGTTTACGGAACTTCTTTTGATGATTGCTTAAGCAACTTTGATCGAGTTTTGCAGAGATTAACATTTGAGATTATGCAGGATTATACACGAAAGATCCTGAGCAAACTAATCTGTTCTTGAATTGGGAGAAGTGCCACTTTATTGTTAACAAAGGTATTGTCTTGGGACATAAAATTTCCAAACGAGGTATTGAGGTGGATAAAGCTAAAGTTGATGCAATTGAGAAAATTCCATGTCCTAAGGATATAAAAGGTATTCGTAGTTTCCTTGGTCATGATGGTTTCTATAGGAGGTTCATTAAATACTTCTCAAAAATTTCTAGGCCTCTTACAAATCTTTTACAAAAGGATATTCCATTTGTTTTTTATGATGATTGTGTACAAGCCTTTGAAACACTTAAGAAAGCCTTAACTTCTACACCTATAGTTGAACCACCTGATTGGAACTTGCCTTTTGAAATTACGTGTGATGCTAGTGATTATGATGTTGGTGCTGTTCTAGGACAAAGAGTTGATAAAAAATAAATGTTATCCATTATGCTAGTAAAACTCTAGACAGTGCTCAAAGAAATTATGCTACTACTAAAAAAGAATTTTTAGCAGTTGTGTTTGCTTTTGATAAATTCAGATCTTACATTTTTTATTCCAAAGTAAGTTCACACTGATCATGCTGCTATAAAATATCTTATGGAAAAGAAAGATGCTAAACCTAGACTCATTAGGTGGGTTCTCTTGCTACAAGAATTTGATTTACATATCACTGATAGGAAAGGAGCTGAGAACCCCGTAGCTAATAACTTGTCTAGGTTAGAAAATATTCTTGATGACCCATTACCTATTGATCATAGTTTTCCTTATGAACAGCTAGCTGCAATAAATGTTTCTCATAACACACCTTGGTATGCTGACTACGCTAATTACATTGTTGTTAAATATATACCACCTAGTTTCATATACCAACAAAAGAAAAAATTCTTCTATGACTTAAGACATTACTTTTGGGAGGACCCACATCTTTATAAAGAAGGAGTAGATGGTATTACTAGATGTTGTGTACCTGCGCATGAGTAGGAACAAACCCTACGGAAGTGCCATTCCGAAGCTTATGGAGGACATCATGCGGGAGATAGAGCTGCTCACAAGGTATTGCAATCTGGTTTTTATTGGCCTACTCTCTTCAAGGATGCCCGTAAGTTTGTCTTATCTTGTGATGAATGTCAAAGAATTGGTAATAACGGTAAGCGTCGGGAAATGCCTATGAGTTATTCACTTGCTGTTGAACCATTTGATGTTTGGGGTTTTGATTATATGGGACATTTTCCTTCTTCTAATGGGTATACTTATATTATGGTTGCTGTTGAATATGTTACGAAGTGGGTAGAAGCTATTCCAACTAGTAGTGCTGATCACAACACTTTCATTAAAATGCTTAAAGAAGTTATTTTCCCAAGGTTTGGAGTCCCTAGATATTTAATGACTGATGGTGGTTCCCACTTTATTCAGGGTGCTTTCTGTAAAATGCTTGCTAAATATGATTTTAATCATAGAATTGCATCACCTTATCATCGTCAATCTAGTGGTCAAGTTGAACTTAGCAATATAGAAATAAAATTAATCTTACAAAAAATTGTCAATAGGCCCCGAAAGAATTGGTCTAAGAAATTAGATGATGCACGTTGGGCTTACAAAACAACTTATAAAAATCCTATGGGTATGTCTCCTTATAAAATGGTTTATGGAAAAGCTTGTCATTTGCCGCTTGAGTTAGAACATAAAGCATATTGGGAAATTAAAGAACTCAACTATGATTTCAAACTTGCCGGTGAAAAGAGGTTATTTGATATTAGCTCACTAGATGAATGGAGAACCCAAGCTTATGAAAATGCCAAACTATTCAAAGAAAAAAGTTAAAAGATGGCATGACAAAAGGATCCAAAAGCGGGAATTCAAAGTTGGTGAATATTTTCTTTTGTACAACTCTCGTTTTAGATTCTTTGCAGGAAAACTTCTTTCCAAATGGGAAGGACCATATACTATCGAATAAGTTTATCGCTCTGGAGCTATCAAGATTAGTAATGCTGAAGGTAGAAACCCGAAGGTGGTCAATGGACAATGAATCAAACATTATATCTCAGGTACGCCTATTAATGTTGAAAGCAATATCATTCAAACCATGACACCGGAGGAGCACATAAAAGAAACCTTCCAGAACACTCCAGAACTATGAAAAGAGGAGGTACGTGATACGGTAAGTAAACGGACCCCGAAAAATCCGCAAAAATATTTTATGTCAGTTTTGGAATATAACAAAAATTAGGAAAATAAGAAACAACCAGGAAGGCAACCGAGGAGAGCATGATACACCAGGGTGCGCCTAGGTGGGTTGTGTGAAGGAAATATGCCCTAGAGGCAATAATAAAGTTGTTATTTATATTTCCTTATATCATGATAAATGTTTATGATCCATGCTAGAATTGCATTAACCGGAAACTTAGTACATGTGTGAATACATAGACAAACATAGTGCCCCTAGTATGCCTCTACTTGACTAGCTCGCTAATCAAAGATGGTTAAGTTTCCTAGCCATTGACATGTGTTGTCATTTGATGAACGGGATCACATCATTAGAGAACGATGTGATGGCCAAGACCCATCCGTTAGCTTAGCATTAATGATCGTTTAGTTTTATTGCTATTGCTTTCTTCATGACTTATACAAGTCACAACGTAACTGGGTGATTATAAAGATGCTCTACAGGTGTCTCCGAAGGTGTTTGTTGGGTTGGCATAGATCGAGATTAGGATTTGTCACTCCGTGTATCGGAGAGGTATCTCTGGGCCCTCTCGATAATGCACATCACTATAAGCCTTGCAAGCAATGTGACTAATGAGTTAGTTGCGGGATGATGCATTACTGAACGAGTAAAGAGACTTGCCGGTAACGAGATTGAACTAGGTATGGTGATACCGACGATCGAATATCGGGCAAGTAACGTACCGATGACAAAGGGAACAACGTATGTTGTTATGCGGTTTGACAGATAAAGATCTTCATAGAATATGTAGGAGCCAATATGAGCATCCAGGTTCCGCTATTGGTTATTGACCGGAGATGTGTCTCGGTCATGTCTACATAGTTCTCGAACCCGTAGGGTCCGCACGCTTAACGTTTGATGACGATTTGTATTATGAGTTATGTGATTTGATGACCGAAGTTTGTTTGGAGTCCCGGATAAGATCACGGACATGACGAGGAGTCTTGAAATGGTCGAGAGGTAAAGATCGATATATTGGAAGGCTATATTCGGACATCGGAAAGGTTCCGAGTGATTCGGTTATTTTCCGGAGTACCAGAGAGTTACGGGAATTCGCCGGGGGAAGTAGTGGGCCTTAATGGGCCATACGGGAAAGGAGAGAAGGGCCTCAAGGGGTGGCCACGCGCCCCCATGGGCTGGTCTGAATTGGACTAGGAGGGGGCGGCGCCCCCCTCCTTCCTTCTCCCCTCTTCCTCCTTCCCTTCCTTCTCCTAGTTGGAATAGGAAAGGGGGGCCGAATCCTACTTGGACCGGGAGTCCAAGTAGGACTCCCCCCCTTGGCGCGCCCCCCTCTAGGGCCGGCCTCCTCTTCCTCCCTCCTTTATATACGTGGGCAGGGGGCACCCCAAAGGCACTCAAGATTTGTCTTAGCCGTGTGCGGTGCCCCCCTCCACAGTTACACACCTCGGTTATATCGTCATAGTGCTTAGGCGAAGCCCTGCGTCGGTAACTTCATCATCACTGTTGCCACGCCATCGTGCTGACGGAACTCTCCCTCGGCCTCAACTGGATCAAGAGTACGAGGGACGTCACCGAGCTGAACGTGTGCAGATCGAGGAGGTGCCTTGCGTTCGGTACTTGATTGGTTGGATCGCGAAGATGTTCGACTACATCAACCGTGTTACTTAACGCTTCCGCTTTCGGTCTACGAGGGTACGTGGACACACTCTCCCCGATCGTTGCTATGCTTCCCCTAGATAGATCTTGCGTGATCGTAGGAATTTTTTTGAAATACTACGTTCCCCAACAGTGGCATCAGAGCCAGGTCTATGCGTAGATGTTATATGCACGAGTAGAACAAAAAGAGTTGTGGGCGATAATAGTCATACTGCTTACCAGCATGTCATACTTTGTTTCGGCGGTATTGTTGGATGAAGCGGCCGAGACCGACATTACATGACCGCGTTCATGAGACTAGTTCTACCGCTGTGCTTTGCACACAGGTGGCTAGTGGGTGTCTGTTTCTCCAACTTTAGTTGAATCGAGTGTGACTACGCCCGGTCCTTGTTGAAGGTTAAAACATCACACTTGACAAAGAATCGTTGTTGTTTTGATGCGTAGGTAAGAACGGTTCTTGCAAAGCCCGTAGCAGCCATGTAAAATTTGCAACAACAAAGTAGAGGACGTCTAACTTGTTTTGCAGGGCTTGCTGTGATGTGATATGGTCAAGACGTGATAATATATAAATTGTTGTATGAGATGATCATGTATTGTAACAGTTATTGGCAACTGGCAGGAGCCATATGGTTGTCGCTTTATTGTATGAAATGCAATCGCCATGTAATTGCTTTACTTTATCAGTAAGCGGTAGCGATAGTCGTAGAAGCAATAGTTGGCGAGACGACAACGATGCTACGATGGAGATCAAGGTGTCAAGCCGGTGACGATGGTGATCATGACGGTGCTTTGGAGATGGAGATCAAAGGCACAAGATGATGATGGCCATATCATATTACTTATATTGATTGCATGTGATGTTTATCCTTTATGCATCTTATTTTGCTTAGTACGACGGTAGCATGATAAGATGATCTCTCACTAAATTTCAAGGTATAAGTGTTCTCCCTGAGTATGCACCGTTACTATAGTTCGTCGTGCCGAGACACCACGTGATGATCGGGTGTGATAAGCTCTACGTTCACATACAACGGGTGCAAGCCAGTTTTGCACACACAGAATACTCAGGTTAAACTTGACGAGCCTAGCATATGCAGATATGGCCTCGGAACACTGAGACCGAAAGGTCGAGTGTGAATCATATAGTAGATATGATCAACATAGTGATGTTCACCATTGAAAACTACTTCATCTCACGTGATGATCAGACATGGTTTAGTTGATTTGGATCACGTGATCACTTAGATGATTAGAGGGATGTCTATCTAAGTGGGAGTTCTTAAGTAATATGATTAATTGAACTTTGATTTATCATGAACTTAGTCCTGGTAGTATTAGCATATCTATGTTGTAGATCAATAGCTCACGATGTAGCTCCCTGTCTATTTTTGATATGTTCCTAGAGAAAACTAAGTTGAAAGATGATAGTAGCAATGATGCGGACTGGGTCCGTGATCTGAGGATTATCCTCATTGCTGCACAGAAGAATTATGTCCTTGATGCACCGCTAGGTGACAGACCTATTGCAGGAGTATATGCAGACGTTATGAATGTTTGGCAAGCTCGATATGATGACTACTTGATAGTTTAGTGCACCATTCTTTACGACTTAGAACCGGGACTTCAAAAATGTTTTGAATGCCACGGAGCATATAAGATGTTCCAAGAGTTGAAATTGGTATTTCATACTCATGCCCGTGTCAAGAGGTATGAGACCTCTGACAGTACTTTGCCTACAAGATGGAGGAGAATAGCTCAAATATTGAGCATGTGCTCAGATTGTCTGGGTACTACAATTGCTTGAATCAAGTGGGAATTAGTCTTCCAGATAAGATAGCAATTGACAAAGTTCTCTAGTCACTATCACCAAGTTACTAGAACTTCATGATGAACTATAATATGCAAGGGATGACGAAAACAATTCCGGAGCTCTTCACGATACTGAAATCGGCGAAGGTAGAAATCAAGAAAGAGCACCAATTGTTGATGGTTAACAAGACCACTAGTTCAAGAAAAGGGCAAAGGAAAAGAAAGGGAACTTCAATAAGAATGGCGAGCAAGTTGTCACTGCCATGAAGAAGCCCAAAGCTAGACCTAAACCTGAGACTGAGTGCTTCTACTGCAAAGGGAATGGCCACTAGAAGCGGAACTATCCCAAATATTTGGCGGATAAGAAGGATGGCAAAGTGAACAAAGGTATATTTGATATACAGATTATTGATGTGTACATTACTAGTGTTCGTAGCAACCCCTAGGTATTTGATACCGGTTCAGTTGCTAAGAGTAGTAACTCGAAACGGGAGTTGCAGAATGAACAGAGACTAGTTAAGGGTGAAGTTGTAACATCCCAAATTTTCAATTTGGAATGTTATACATAGGTCATACATGCATATCATATTTTATTGCATTTCGTTTCGCGATCCTCGAAATTCTAAGCAACTCAAGGACCCTCGGAGAGAGTTGGGGATTTCACCGTTTTCATATTTGAATTTTATCAAATATTGAAACAAGGGTCATTTGTTTTAATTATTTTTCTCTCCGAACATATTTCATATCAAAATATATGAGAGGGGATAATATGACTTCCCCAAAATAATGAAATATTGGAGGAAAAATATTAAAAAAAACAAATAGACATTTTTATTTGGATTTTATTGCTATTTTATTTGAACTAGGAAACATGCCCGTGCATTGCAACGGGGGAAAACAACCCCCACACGCCCTTGCCCATTGAACATGCCTAAAGGCCTCACCCTTATGCCCCTAACATAATAAACATTACTAATATCTCACCCTCAGGTCCACATCCTTCATTTCAATATGACATCAGACCCATGTTCCTGCTTGTCCTCTTTGTCGTCCTCGTCGCAAGTGGTCACGGTACCAGTTGTCAGTACCCAATGTTGGCCAGGTCCAATAGCTGCATCGTTGAGCCTCCTTCGTGTCATGCGAGATAAAGACCGTTGAACACAGATTGTTTTTACATTCGTCTAATATAATAGGAAAAAGCACTACACCTAATATATGTCTGCGTTATCATGTAAATTGAGTAGTTTGTGTTAGATAGACCGTGAATCCTTAGTTGGACTCCTCATACATTATGATGGGTGTCGCTGAGCCGAGCTAGGCTAGTCGTACGTGAAGACGTGATGGAGAAAAAGGTTCGTACCATATCCCTAGTTTAATAAATTGAACTAAAACAATACATCTGTGGGCATTTTATTTTCTTAATCCTCATAATAATGTTATTAAAAATTACATTTTTTATGATTAAATTCCTTTTACCGGTAATTTATCAGCGCTTCCAATACATATTCCTCCTTTAGTACGTAGTCTCATCAATCCTTCTAACCCCCCACCATGAAACCTTTCATGTTACGTCTAGTTTTTTTTAAGAACATGTCACGTCTAATTCTTCCCTTCCTTTTTTATTTCTATGCCATGACTCATGTTTTGAATTCTAGCACATCACCGTTTGGTCCACCATGTATCTTTCCATGTCACGTGTATGTTTGAATTCCAGCCCATCACCTATTAATAGTCCACCATGTATCTTCCTTCCATCTCAGGTCTAATTCTCCTCTTCCTAGCCCTCAAAAAAAGTTCTCCTCTTCCTTTTTATTTCTCTCTCTCCTAGTTCTTCATTCCTTTGGCAGGTCTCATGTCATTTGACATGTAGTTGTCTCAAATAAATTTCCCTCATTTCTTTTTTTGCCACGTCGTTCCTTACCCTTGGCTTATTGCTTCCCAAATCAGCTCCTTGATACCTTAAAACTCAAAAGGTATATCTACTGGAGGGATTATCTATAAGCAATCAAGTTGAGGCTATTTAATATACAGAACAACCTTCACCTAAACACAAACGTTGATCTAGCTCAATCGGTTACGATGAATTTACCTGCACGGGGAGGGAGGTCGCTATTTTGATTCCAAACAAGGACTAATATTTTTACCTTGCATGCACAACGTAGACTGAGGCCGAGCGAGACACATGAGACATTCATAAAAACAAACACAGTGAGGAATAAAAAAAACCTAAGCGTTTTTCTTTCACGGGGAAGAAAAGGCATTTTTTTCCTTTCACTTTTGTGGCCCTTGTGCGAAACAGATAAAAAATCATGTGCGATGGACAGACCGAAGCAGAGAACCACACATTTATTTATTAGTAGGTACAAATTAAAAAGTGTTAGATACAGTACCTCCTAGCTTTCAAAAACTGTTCATATTAAAAAATTTGCTTTTAAAAATTTAAATTTCAAACAAATATTTGTGTTTTAGAAAATGTTCTCAAATTCGGAAAAACGTTCGCTATAGTACCTCCTAGTTTTCAAAAAATCTTTGTGTTTTAAAAAATGTTGAGGTTTCAAAAAAACTAAAAAGAGAAATATTGTTCTTTGTGAAAAATATACTTGAGTGTCAATTTTTTGTTTAGAAATTTGCTAAATTATTCGCGCTCTGAAATATATCTACCTATAAAATGTTTGGCCTTTTGCTCTTAGGGTCTGGCGCTGCTGCTCGCTAATTTAGGATATTGCGCTGCAAAGTAAACATGATGTAAGGTTTAGTCCAGTGGCTAGCACTCTGGGTTCGAGTCTAAGTGGCCCTTAATTTTTTTTCTTGTCCTTTTTTCACTCAGGCTAGCTGTTGGTACAGCATCCGCTAGTGGGCCGGCCCATTGCAGCTTGTCTGTGCGCGTGTGCGATTTTTTTGGCAGAAACAGATCGGGACGAACGAAAAACCACTGGTTGAACGTACGAAAACGAATCTCGGTCCCACCGTAAACCAAAAAAAGTGGAGAAACAATCATCCCTTTAATATTAGGGAGAGATTAGGAAAAATATGCGTTTTTCAATAATGCATTAGAGTCCTAAATAAATGTTCACCCTGTCTGGTAGATTTTTAGAGGACGGGAAAATTTTATTTCAGAATTTTGGGAGTCCGTTTAGTATTTCTTTTCTTCGTTTTTCTGCGCGTCGGAATATTTTTTTTAAAGGTTACCGCCTTACCGGGCCGTGTCCGCGTGCGACACTGACCCGGCCGGCCCTTTAAAGGCCGAAGGCCCGACCCGCCCAGCCACCCGCCAGCCCCGCCCGAACCCTAGCGCCGCCCCGCCGCCAGTCGCCGCCGCCGCCGCTGCGCCGCGACGCGCCGTCGCCGGACGCCGCCGCCTCGCCGCCGGAGTTGCCCCGCCGCCGGAGTACGCCGCCGCCGCCGTCCTGTTCCACGAGGTAGCCGCCGTTTTTTTTAAAACCGATCGGTTTTTATTTTTGAAACCCTAGATCTACTTTTTTAATAGATCGGTTCGTTTTTTTGGTTTAGTTATTTTGCGGATGTTCGTCCGTACGTTCGTTTTAACGAACACCGTCCACCCGTTAGCCGCAGACAGCTAACGTTCGTTCGTTAGCCGGTTCGTCAGTTTTTCTTTTTCCAGGATTTTTCACGATTATTTTCGATCGCGATTTCTGACCCGATTTTCGTTTTAGTTTATCTTTTCGCTTATTTATCGGAATCAGGCGATTCAAGCGCCTGGATCTTCGTCTTGAAGTTCTCTTTCTATTTAACGAACTTGAACAAGATTTTGGTACTGTAAAATTTGACTTTAGTCCAGATTAGGAATCGAATCTTGTTTATTTCGTAGTTTGAGTTTTGTCGCTCCGTTTGATTTGATTCTTTTTGCAAATCGAATCTCTTCAGTTGAGTTTTCAGATTCGATCTTCTTAGTTGAGTTTTACTCATGCATCTTTGCTTGATTGCTTGTGTATGCTATTGTTTGTTTGCGATAGAATTCTCGGAGTGCGAAGCGTGCTACTACGAGTCTCTAAGTTTTGTGGATCGTCAGCAAGGCAAGTAACACATTGATTATACTCTTTTCATACCTAGTTTTTATGCATTAGTTCAAAACCTCAAATACTGCATGATTAGGATGTGATTAACTTGTGGGTATTGGGAAGTAGTTGATGAGGTAGAACCTATTGCCCTGTTTATTATCAAACCCTTGGAAGTTACTTCTACGTTATGCTTATACTGCTATGCTATGCTCGTAGACGTGGTTTGGGTGAGTGAATCCATGACAGATGTGAGATGATTATTTAATGGTTCAACTTAAAGTGGCAACTTTAATACACATCTAGGTGGATTGCTTGTTTGGGCACCTGGAGAATCCAGTGTTGTCCTAGGATATCCCGGAGTACCCGTGTGATAATCCTACGGTCCGCCACCCAGGCTCAAAGGGATCTAAGATATTTCATGCTAGAAACTTCCGTGTGCAGCCACAAGCTATTATGGGCTCTAACATAGTTGAGTAAGTTGCATGACCTCTTCAAGTGGTAGGCTAGCAGATGTAGAGGGATGTAGGTTGGTACTGTCTACCCGGAGTTAGAGTTAATGCTTCTGAAAGACTGTGTCTCGGTCATCTGTTTCTCAAACAGCATGAAGTGCGAGAAATCCAACGGAGGAGATCGAGTCTTGTGGGGAAAAGTGCGCAAACCTCTGCAGAGTGTACAATCTAATCATGGTTAGCCGTGTCCCCGGTTATGGACATCTTGAGTATCTAGTACTTGGATTATCATAAGTATCTCATCACTCTAACTTAATTTGTTGGGTTGATAATTACTTTTAATTGGGATTGAGTTGGAGGTACCTTCTCAATGTTGTTCAACCACCATGATAGTTAAATAAAATATATTCCTTTCTTTTAGGGAAAAATTGGCTTTTCACAAAAACCATATAACCATAGAGCCTCCACCCGCCATATATGCATGTAGTGATAGCATTTATCTGTTCATTGCTCTACTGTGCTATATTGCCAGCATATTCCATGTGCTGACCCGTTTTCAGGCTGCAACGTATTATGTTGCAGACTTTTCAGACGACGAGTAAAGGTGCGATAGGTCGTTGTTGTGCATCTCAGCTATGCCGGTTGAGTTGATGGACTCACTTATCTTCCAAGTCTTCCGCTATTATCTTATTTAGATGGCCTTAAGCCATATTTATTGTAATAAGTTCTCTTTTGAGACATTCGATGTAATAAGTGTGTGATTGCTACTCTGTTATAAATCCTTTGAGTACTGTGTGTGTCAGCATTACCGATCCAGGGATGACACTGAAGCACAGAGACTTGACCGTTTGAGGTCGGGTCGCTACAGAAGTGATGATGTGTGTTGGAAGTGATTCCAAGGTTGATAAGATCACCATCGCACACTCCCTTTACCTTCGAGATTAGTGTTGAACCTAAATAAATGTTATTTGGTCTTTGCGTTAAGCATGAATATGATTAGATCATGTTTATTGCAATACGGTTATTCATTTAAGTCAGAGAATAATTGTTATTCTGTTTACATGAATAAAACCTTCAATGGTCATACACCCAGTGTGAATGGTGTATTGAATATCGATCGTGGTGATACACATATTCATAATATTGATGCCAAAAAGATGCAAAGTTGATAATGATAGTGCAACATATTTGTGGCACTGCCGTTTAGGTCATATTGGTGTAAAGCGCATGAAGAAACTCCATGCAGATGGGCTTTTGGAATCACTTGATTATGAATCATTTGATACTGGCGAACCATGCCTCATGGGCAAGATGACTAAAACTCCACTCTTCGGAACAATGGAGCGAGTTACAGACTTATTGGAAATAATACATACCGATGTATGCGGTCCGATGAGTGTTGGGGCTCGCGGCGGTTATCATTATTTAATGACCTTCACAGATGATTTGAGCAGATATGGGTATATCTACTTAATGAAACTCAAGTAGAAAAGTTCAAAGAATTTCAGAGTGAAGTGGAGAATCATCGTAACAAGAAAATAAAGTTTCTACGATCTGATCGCGGAGGCGAATATTTGAGTTACGAGTTTGGCCTTCATTTAAAACATGTGAAATAGTTTCACAACTCATGCCAGCTGGAACACCACAGCGTAATGGTGTGCCCGAACGTCATAACCATACTTTATTAGATATGGTGCGATCTATGATGTCTCTTACCGATTTACCACTATCGTTTTTGGGGTTATGCATTACAGACAGCTGCATTCACGTTAAATAGGGCACCATCTAAATCCGTTGAGGCGACACCATATGAACTATGGTTTGGCAAGAAACCTAAGCTGTCGTTTCTTAAAGTTTGGGGCTGCAATGCTTATATGAAAAAGCTTCAACCTGATAAGCTCGAACCCAAATCGGAGAAATGCGTCTTCATAGGATACCCAAAGGAGACTGTTGGGTACACCTTCTACCACAGATCTGAAGGCAAGATATTTGTTGCTAAGAATGGATCCTTTCTAGAGAAGGAGTTTCTCTCGAAAGAAGTGAGTGGGAGGAAAGTAGAACTTGATGAGGTAATTGTACCTTCTCCCCAATTGGAAAGTAGTTCATCACAGAAATCAGTTCCAGTGATGCCTACACCAATTAGAGAAGAAGTTAATGATGATGATCATGAAACTTCAGATCAAGTTGCTACCGAACCTCGTAGGTCAACCAGAGTACGTTCTGCACCAGAGTAGTACGGGAATCCTATTCTGGAAGTCATATTAATAGACCATGATGAACCTACGAACTATGAGGAAGCGATGATGAGCCCAGATTCCGCAAAATGGCTTGAGGCCATGAAATCTGATATGGGATTTATGTATGAGAACAAAGTATGGACTTTGGTTGACTTGCCCGATGATCGGCAAGCCATTGAGAATAAATGGATCTTCAGGAGGAAGACGAACACTGATAGTAGTATCTCCAAAGATTGAATTGTCGCAAAAAGTTTTCGGCAAGTTCAAGGTGTTGACTACGATGAGATTTTCTCACTCGTAGCGATGCTTAAGTCTGTCCGAATCATGTTAGTAATTGCCACATTTGATGAAATCTGGAAAATGGATGTCAAAACTGCATTCCTTAATGGATTTCTTAAAGAAGAGTTGTATATGATGCAACAAGAAGGTTTTGTGAATCCTAAAGGTGCTAACAAAATGTGCAAGCTCCAGCGATCCATCTATGGACTGGTGCAAGCATCTCAAAGTTGGAATATACACTTTGATCAGTTGATCAAAGCATATAGTTTCATATAGACTTGCGGTGAAGCCTGTATTTACAAAAGGTGAGTGGAGCACTACAACTTTTCTGATAAGTATATGTGAAAGACATATTGTTGATCAGAAATGATGTAGAATTTTTCTGGAAACCATAAAGGAGTGGTTGAAAGGAGTTTTTCAAAGAAAGACCTTAGTGAAGCTGCTTACATATTGAGCATCAAGATCTATAGAGATAAATCAAAATGTTTGATAAGTTTTTTCAATGAGTACATACCTTGACAAGATTTCGCAGTAGTTCAAAATGGAACAGTAAAAGAAGGAGTTCTTGCCTGTATTGCAAGGTGTAAAAGTTGAGTAAGACTCAAAACCCGACCACGGCCGAAAATAGAAAGAGAATGAAAGTCATTCCCTATGCCTCAGCCATAGGTTCTATAAAGTATGCTATGCTGTGTACCAGACCTATTAGGTACCTTGCCATGAATTTGGCAAGGGGGTACGATAGTGATCCAAGAGTGGATCACTGGACAGCGGTCAAAGTTATCCTTAGTTACCTACGAGGACTAAGGAAACATTTCTTGGTTATGGAGGTGACAAAGAGTTTGTCGTAAAGAGTTACGTCGATGCAAGCTTATACACCGATCCAGATGACTCTGAGTCTCAATCTGGATACATATTGAAAGTGGGAGCAATTAGCTAGAGTAGCTCCATGCAGAGCATTGTAGACATAGAAAATTTGAAAAATACATATGGATCTGAATGTGGCAGACCCATAGACTAAAACTTCTCTCACAAGCAAAACATGATCACACCTTATTACTCTTGGGTGTTAATCACATAATGATGTGAACTAGATTATTGACTCTTGTAAACCTTTTGAGTGTTGGTCACATAAAGATGTGAACTATTGGTGTTAAATCACATGGCGATGTGAACTAGATTATTGACTCTAGTGCAAGTGGGAGACTGAGGGAATATGCCCTAGAGGCAATAATAAAGTTGTTATTTATATTTCCTTATATCATGATGAATGTTTATTATCCATGCTAGAATTGTATTAACCGGAAACTTAGTACATGTGTGAATACATAGACAAACAGAGTGTCCCTAGTATGCCTCTACTTGACTAGCTCGTTAATCAAAGATGGTTAAGTTTCCAAGCCATTGACATGTGTTATCATTTGATGAACGGGATCACATCATTAGAGAATGATGTGATGGACAAGACCCATCCGTTAGCTTAGCATTAATGATCGTTATGACTTATACATGTTCCTCTGACCATGAGATTGTGCAACTCCCGAATACCGGAGGAACACCTTGTGTTGGGGATATTACTGCTGGGCATAAACCGGCCAGGAGAGGCCGACTTATCCCCATAATGGATTATTATATCTGAAGCCCATGAAGATCAAGATGGAGGCGCTTTATCAAGGCCCAGGGCCCAAAGTCAGTTTAAAGGTCTGTAGATGTAAACCGACATTGATATGTAAACTTGTGTTGTAAGATAGAAAGAGCAGAGACCGAGCCGGACACGTTTATGAGCCGGCCTCGGAATCCTGTAAACCGGCGGGCGTCAATCCATGTATATAAGGGGACGACCCGGCGGCGGTTTAGGGACAACAGACAACAACACGAGACCCAGGCAAAGCGTATTCGCTCCCTGGTCATCAAAACCCTAGAAATTCCACAACAACTGGATCGTAGGCTTTTACCTTCACCGCAAGGGGCCGAACCAGTATAAACTCTCTGCGTCCCTTGTCCGCTTTAACCCCTTTAAGCTAACCCGTTGCGATAGCTCCACGACTATGTCCTTTCTCTAGGACATCTGCCGTGACAAAACCACGACAGTTGGCGCTCACCGTGGGGCTATCGCACGATGGTTTCGAGTTCTTAGAGGGCAGCTTTGAAGGACTCAAGGGCTACGCTGTGGGCTGGATGACCAAGAGTCGTCGCGGCAAGCTCTACATCAACGACACGGGCTGGGGCCCCGAGGCCGGCTCAATCGAGTACGGGTACCGGCTCCCCTTCGGCGGCATCCACGTTTTCATTTGCAAGATCGGCGAACCGGGCCCTGAGCCGGACGTCTGCACCGACATCATCGAGACGGCTCAGCGTGCGAGATCTGCCCGGGTTAAGCCTGTCATGAAGCGTGCCTTCGTGGGAGTCATCCACGGAGTGGAATTTGAGGATACATCAGAATCTGGTGGTGAAACCGTCGTTTATTCCGGCGACGAGTCATCGACCGGAGAGACTGAGTCAATGTACCAATTGCAAGATGGCCGGATTGGGGGCTGTTCCGATGGCGACAGTATTCCGGACCCCTTTGATCCGCCAAATCGAGTTGCGATCTTCATGGCCAGTACACAGCCAGCGCTCCACTCTTTGACCGCGGCGGCGATGATTTCCGGATTAGTAGGAGCCACAGCGGCCGGGGCAGGAGGCCCTGTGCGACCACCGGCTCAGGTTTTATCTGATTTATTTGGCGCCTTGGCAGCACTGATGGCGGAGGTTAATCCGGCGAATCAAGATGAGCATAATGCGGAAATTGCGAAGGTGAAAGATCAGATAACCCAGGCCAAGGCCGACCTGGCAGCTGAGGATACCAGGATGGCTGCGGAATGGGCCGCATTGGATGCACAGGCTTACCGGCTTATGCTGGATCAGAGCGCGTCAAACGATGTCATGAGGAGAAGGCACCGATCTCACCTACCGCCGGTTTATGAGGCTAAGAACCTCTTTAATACCCCAGGAGCAGGGACCAGTAATCCGCCAGCGGTAAACCGGGCGGAGGCACCTGGAACGGGGGCGCCGGTTCAGCCACGTCCGACTGATCCGCCTCGTCAGAACAACGTTTTGTCACAGCACGTCCCAACACCACCGGGTCATTACTCTAACCCGATGGATAACATTGTCGTTGCCGCTTCACGACTGGCAGCCCTCCCGATCGAAGCGAGTCCCTAGTAGCGGTCGAGATGCGACAGGCTAGGGAGTTCCTTCAGACAGCTTTAACTCAGCAACAGGCTTATTCATATAGTCGCGAAAGGATCCATTCTACTCCCCGCCCAAGCTGGAGTTACAGCAGGCATATTGATTAACCAGCTGTATCGAGCAGCACGTGAAACCGTAATCTGCCCCGTGGCCATAACCCGGCGGGTGGGAGTGGTGATGCTCAGGATGTGGTGGATCGTGCTAGGGCACGTCGAGAGGCCGAGTTAGCGGCGCAGCATGAAGCTCGCCAACTTACTCTGGTTCGTCCGACCACATCGGTGGAACCAGGGGTTACTTCCAGTTCTTTGGGAGTACCGTGTCTCGTCCCAGCGCTGCGCAACGTGCGCCTACCCAAGGATTTCAAGGGCCCGCGTAAAGTGCCGAATTACACCGCCGATTTATCCCCCAATTCATGGGTTGAAAGATATGAGATGGCAATGGAGATGCTGGATGTGGACGATGCGGCGTGTGCTAAATACTTCACCATGATGCTGGAGGGGACAACCCGCACTTGGCTGAAGAACTTGCCGGCTAACTCCATTGGGTCATGGGCTGAATTAAGGGCCCGGTTTATCCAGAATTTCAAGGATACATGCAAGTAGCCCATGTCAATTGTGGACTTAGTTGCCTGTGTCCAGGAGGAAGGAGAATCAACAACTCGTTGGGTGCGCCGGGTTTCGGAGATTTTGCATTCATCGGACCGCATCAACGCTGATACGGCAGTTTTGACGTTGGAAGGCAATTGCCGGTTTGCACCTCTGAAGTTGAAGTTGGGGCGGCTCAAACGTCATTGTAATGACATGGGAACACTTATGGCAGCTCTGGTAAAGTATGCTGACTCTGATAGTACCAAGGACCCCGAGTCTGACGATGACAAGACAGGGAAGGGAAAGAAGAGCGGCAACACAAAGGGGCAGCAACATAACCCGGCGGGTCATGGAAACAACGGTAAGCGTAAGGCGGATAACAGTTTAGATTTTGTGGCTAATACCAACACGTAGGACAAAGGCCAGAGGCGTAAGGGTAAACCGCCCCAGCGTGGCGGAGGACCAAGTCCTAATCCGGAGCGCTTGTCTTATCTGTTAAACCAGCCTTGCCCAAAGCACGGGACGCAGGACAAACCATCCACGCACCTCTGGAAAGATTGTTATATCATGCAGGAGTTCGAAAATTCCGACTTTTTTGGTATGATCACGGACCGGGCGGCGGTTCAGGCCCTGGATCTCACGGGCCGGGTTACGGTGGAGGCAATTCCGGTTCAGGTTTTCACGGTAGTCAGAGCGGACATGGTAATCAAGGCAATCAGGGCAATCAAGGTGGTTATAATTATCAGGGCAATCGGCAGCAACAGCAGCAGTCGGGCTACCAGAGCAACCCGAAGCAGTTGAATAGTGGGCAGTATCATGTTTTCACCACTAGTCTATGCAAGCGCGATCAGGAACTTCATAAAAGGGCAGTGAATTCCATTGAACCGGCGGTGCCTCGTTGCTTGCGCTGGTCTGAGCAGCCGATCGTGTGGAGTAGATAGGATCATCCACCCCGGGTTGATAATTCGGGTCATCTGGCATTGGTGGTGGCGCCTCAGGTTGGAGGTTATAAGTTCGCCTAGGTACTCATGGATGGAGGGAGTAGTATCAATATCCTTTATTATGAAACCTTCCGTCGCATGGGGTTAACAGATAAAAATCTTAAACCGTCCAACACAGTCTTCCATGGTGTAGTGCCTGGTAAATCGGCATATCCTGTTGGTAAGATAGCTCTGGAGGTGGCTTTTGGAGATGATCATGATTCATGGTCAGAGACATTGACTTTTGAAGTGGTGAAAATCAAGAGCCCGTATCATGCCCTGTTTGGACGGCCGGCTTATGCTAAGTTCATGGCAAGGCCCTGTTATGTCTATCTGCAGCTTAAGATGCCGGGCCATAAGGGGACCATCACGGTCCATGGGAGCCGCAAGATCGCTTTAGAATGTGAAGAAGGTGATGCGGCTTATGCTGAGTCGGTTTGTGCAACAAAGGAGTTGAAGTTCTATAAGGACAATGTTGATCCGGCGGATATGACTTCTTTGAAAAAGCCAACTACAGAGCATGATCCAGCCTTGAAGTTTAAATCGGCTGATGAGACTAAGCTTGTCGATTTCGTTCCTGGCGATTCATCCAAGCAATTTAGCATCAGCGCTAACTTGGATCCGAAATAGGAAAGCGCGCTCATCGAGTTCATCCGTAAGAATCGGGACATCTTCGCGTGGAAACCTTCTGACATGCCAGGTGTACCGAGAGAACTCGCTGAGCACACTCTCAATATCGATCCCAAGTATAAACCGGTCAAACAGTTTCTTCGCCGGTTCAATGAAGAAAGACGCAAGGCTATTGGTGAGGAGGTAGCCAGGCTCTTGGCGGCTGGGTTCATCGTTGAAGTATTTCATCCTGAATGGTTGGCTAATCCGGTGCTGGTACTTAAGAAGAACGGCACTTGGCATATGTGTGTGGACTACACAGATCTCAACAAGGCCTGTCCAGCAGACCCTTTTACCCTCCCTTGTATTGATCGAACCATTGATGTTATGGCGGGTTGTGAGCATTTGAGCTTTTTGGATGCATATTCTGGTTACCATCAGATCAAAATGGCAGTTAAGGACCAGGAGAAGACAGCGTTTATAACTCCTTTTGGAGCCTTCTGCTATGTGTCTATGCCTTTTGGGCTCAAGAGTGCCCAGGCGACTTACCAGCGTTGTGTGCAGAATTGTCTTCATGATCAGATCGGCTGCAATGTTCATGCTTATGTGGATGATATTGTGGTAAAATACAGAAAGAAGGAGATATTGACAGATGACTTGAAGGAGACCTTTGATAACCTCCGGGTTTATAAAATGATGCTTAATCCGGCCAAATGTGTTTTCGGTGTACCGGCAGGCAAACTCTTGGGCTTTCTGGTCTCTAACAGGGGCATTGAAGCTAATCCGGAGAAAATCAAGGCTATAACTTCGTTGGCTAAACCGAAGTGTATCAATGATGTTCAATGCCTGGCAGGCCGGATTGCCGCCTTGAGCCGGTTTATCAGTCGCCTGGGTGAGAAGGCCATCCCTTTATATCAGATGCTGAAGAAAATGGATGACTTTGTATGGAGTGACGCCGCCAATGAAGCATTTGAGGAATTAAAACGGCAGCTGGCTAATCCGCCGGTTCTTGTTGCTCCTGTTGATAAAGAGCCATTGTTGCTATATGTGGCAGTTAACGCCCGGGCTGTTAGCGTGGCTATTGTGGTGGAGTGCAAGGAGGCCGGAAAGGAGTATCCGGTTCAACGGCCGGTCTACTATATCAGTGAGGTACTTATTGAGTCCAAGCAAAGGTACCCACATTGGCAGAAGCTGGTGTATGGAGTTTTTATGGCAAGCCGGAAGCTTAAGCAGTATTTCCAAGGTCATCCCATCACTGTGATCAGCTCTGCTCCTTTGGGGGATATAATCCAAAACAGGGAAGCAACTGGCCGGATTGCTAAGTGGGCTATTGAGCTTGGGCCCCACGGGTTAAAATATATGCCCCGGACGGCGATCAAATCTCAGGGACTTGTGGATTTCATCAATGACTGGACAGAACTATAGGCGCCAGAAGAGAAGCCAGATCATACTTATTGGACTATTCATTTTGACGTGTCCAGGCAATTGGAGGGCTCGAGGGCTGGAGTCGTATTAACTTCCCCACGAGGTGATAAGTTATGTTATGTTCTCTGTTTAATGTTCCCGTGCACTAACAATGCAGCTGAATATGAGGCTTTACTCCATGGTCTTCGGATGGCTAAAGAGATGAATCTAAGCCGAGTTAAGTGCTTCGGTGACTCGGATCTGGTGGCTCAACAAGTGTCTGGTACTTGGGATTCCAAGGACCCACTCATGGCAGCATATCGTCGAGAGGTGGATATTGTTGCAGGTCACTTCAAAGGTTATCAGGTCGATCATGTGGACCGGCGGAAGAATGAAGCGGCGGACGCTTTAAGCCGCTTGGGTTCCCAACGTAAACCGGTTCCACCCAATGTCTTCCTGGATGTGCTGCATAATCCGTCCGTCAAGCTCCCTGGCGAAGAGGATTTGGTTGTTCCTGATCCGGAGGCTCAGTTGGTGGCTGCTCTTCATGTTATCCCGGATTGGACGGTTGCATATTTGGCGTATATAAACCGGGGCGAGTTACCACAGGATGAAACTTCGGCCAGGCAGATAATCCGGCGGTCCAAGTCCATGACTATTATCAATGGAGAGTTACATCATTGCAGTGTGACAGGGGCGTTTCAGCGTTGTGTATCTCCTGAAGAAGGCCGCGAAATTTTGTGAGAGATCCACGAAGGAGATTGTGGTCACCACGCCGGTTCAAAATCTCTGGTAGCCAAAGCGTTTTGTCACGGTTTCTATTGGCTGACGGCTCATGCTGATGCCGAGGACTTGGTCAAAAGGTGTGATGGATGTCAAAAATTCTCACGACGCGCTCATGTACCGGCTCAGGAAGTGAGGATGATTTGAATCACTTCGCCGTTTGCAACTTGGGGGCTGGATATGGTTGGGCCCTTTAAGCGATCCAAGGACAAGAAGACCCACCTTTTGGTGGCAGTTGATAAATTCACTAAGTGGGTGGAGGCAGAACCAGTCAGTAAGTGTGATGCAGCTACGACGGTTCAATTCATCAAAAAGGTGATTTTCCGGTTTGGCTTTCCACACAGCATTATAACTGATAATGGTACCGGTCTGTCCAAAGGTGCTATGAAGGAGTTCTGTCAACGTGAGCACATCCGGCTTGACGTATCATCAGTGGCTCACCCCCAGTCTAATGGTCAAGCGGAGAGAGCCAATCAAGAGATCTTGAGAGGTATCAAGCCCCAGCTTATGGTTCCTTTGCAACGGACGCCGGGTTGTTGGGTGGAGGAGTTACCTTCTATGATATGGAGCATCAATACCATGCCCAACAGATCCACGGGTTACACACCTTTTTTCATGGTTTATGGAGCGGAGGCGGTTCTCCCTAGTGACATCTGTCATGACTCGCCTCGTGTGGCGGCATATGTTGAAACTGACAATGAGAAGGCACGACAGGAAGCACTTGACCTGTTGGATGAAGAGCGTGACATTGCAGCAGTCCGTTCGGCGATTTATCAGCAAGATCTGCGTCGTTGTCACAGCCGCCGGGTTAGAACCAGAACTTTTCAAGAAGGCGATCTGGTGCTCCAACTCATTCAGGATCAAACTGATATGCACAAGTTATCCCCACCTTGGGAAGGACCTTTTGTGGTCAGCAAGAATCTGCATAACGGGTCATACTATCTTATTGATGTTCGAGAGAGCAAAGACTCACGTAAATCGGAGGAGGAGATCCACCGGCCATGGAATATCGCTCATCTTCGGCCTTACTATACCTGAGCCATAGGCTCTGCTTATGTACATAGTTATGACAATGTATATATTATGATCAATATAATAAACCGGAACCTCAGCTAAAGCGGGGTATCTGTTGTTTTTCTTATACGATGTGTGGTTACATGGGGGCTTCTGTTCATAAAGCGGCGTCCGGTTTACACCTTGATTCAGCTTATAAAGCTTTATATAAAAATCACTTGGGGGCTTGGTTGTATTTGAACCATAGCTACACCTCTTGATCGGCGCAAAGCCACCAGAAAAATCACTTGGGGGCTTGGTCGTATTCGAACCATAGTCACATGTCTTGATCGGCTCAAAGCCAAATTAATTCGGGGCCAAAGAGAGTGTTGCAAAAGAACAACTCAAACATAGGCACCCACTGAGCACAGCTCAAAATATTGCTTGGGGATTCTTTGCTATCGCAATGAACAAAGAATCTACACTTGTAATAGGCTATCAAGCCATGGCTTGGAAGCCTGGTGTATACACCTAAAACCCCGGGTTAGCCTGCCTTTTTAAGTAAGTCACTCCGTCCAGGTAAACCTGGTATGACCTGCCGAACTTCGACAAGTAAATCTGATAAGACCCTGAACTTGTCAAAGTTAAAACGACGATTGGTTAAGGATTGAGGACCATCTTAAAAGGCTTTGTGAAATGGTTTAACTCAGTGGCCTGGCAGCCCATGAAAAGCCTCGAATTTGGGGCCTGGCAGCCCGTGAAAAGCCTCGACTACAAGTTTTTCGTATGTTTTTATTTGCCAAGTTTTTCTCTTTTGATGACATTTCTAATGTTCTGATAAATCAGCGTTCATTAAACCCGGCTTGACTTTCACTACAAGTTGTCATTATCTGATCAGTCAAAATCCAGAGATTATTAACCCGGTCTGGTTTTGACTATAAGTCGCCAGCATTGAATATGAATAAACCGGTGTTTATCATAACCCGGAGCGGTTTTATCATAAACCGGCACAATATGACAGAAGTTTAAGGTTATTACCCTCATTACAACAGTTGGTCAGCCAACATTATGACTCAAGGTCACAGGTATCAATTATTTCCATATTTGGTTATCTTTTTACAACCTTGGTTATAAACCATGGCTATATGTCTGGGCATCATGACCCGTCCGGCGATAAACCGCCAGGACACTTTCAATTTCTTATATGCAGGAGCAGCTACGGATTATGAAAATCATATATCTTAAGCATGGCGAGTTAACAAGTATCAGGCAAAATAAATATGCACGAAGGCATAATAGACCAAGCGTTTGAACTAGCTTATTACAAGGCGTTTCAGTGCCCAAACGAATAATTGTTTTTCAGCAAGTGTTGCGGCTCGCAGAAGGCTAGCCCGGTCCAGATCATGATTCATCACCAGCTTGACCTGACGGCTGCAGATCATCTTGCACCGGTTCATCCTCTTCGTCTCTACCCAGCGGCTGGTAGTCAATAGTTGCCCAGTCGATCCCAGTTAGGGCTTGGAACACAACTTCGTCGCTTATAAGGGTGGACGGTTCAATGTCAGGGCCATAAGTGTGCTTACGAATTGGCGGGATAAGATTTTGAATCTTAGGAGTTGGTGCGGCAACCCGTTTGTTCTTGACGTCATAACTTGCCTGATAATGGGAAAGATCAGCCTCTCCAGCTAATTGTCAAGCCAGCGGATGTACTTCCCGGTTTATGGCTCGGAGGTCCTCATTGCCAAATTCTGATCCGTCTTTTTTAAAGCTCGGATAGCCTTTGATGACATCTTCCGGATCAAGATCGGGCACCCATGCTTTTGCCCGGGTTAGCGCGGTAAGAGCACCAGCTCTTGCAGCAGATCTCTTTAACTCTTCTACCCGGGCAGGCAGCATTGACAGCCTTTCTAAGGTCTCTTGATTAAAGTTGGGGGCGGCTTGTTGTGAGAAGCGGTGCAGATAATCCGTTGCGCGCCGGTATATAACTGCTCTATAAGAGTATAGGCAGCCTTCAGCTTCTTCTCTACATCAGAGCCCAGATAACTAATGCGAGTTCCTGCATCATTACAAACATCAGTGAACCGACAATGTATGGGATGATATGTTGAAAACCTAAAGCAAGGATGTTTACCAAACACAGCAGCCGTCATGGCATGTATCTGCCGCTTTACGCCAGTCAGCTCATCTACTACCGGTTTAAGAGCTACTTCTGCGTCCTCGGCTCTTTTTTGCAAAGCGGATTTTTCAGTGTCCCAATCCGCCCGCTCCTTGTTGAAACTCTCCTTTAGCTTTTCCATAGCGGCTAAAGCGCTGGTCAGCTCATCCTTGGCCTTGGAGGTTTCGGCTTGCTGGGACTTGATGTTTTCTTGCAGATCGGCAATTTGAGATTCCTTTTTGCTCAGCTCAGCCTATAAGAAACAGACATATTATGAGTTGACGGTACATATTTGAAGTACCAAGCACATAACAAGTTATGCACCTGATACTTGGGGGCTAATGCATATTTGCTTGTTCTCAGAAATTTCTACAAGTCCCAAGCACAATACAAGTATTACTCTTGGCACTTGGGGGCTAATGTATGTTTGCTCAAAATACTGATATGGAAATTCTTTTAAAGTCCCGGTTCATCTTTATAAGGTTAAACCGACCCTTGGGGGCTACACCAGTGAAAGATACAGTATTCCAATTCTAAAATATCCGTTCATTTTAAAGAGATAACCCGGTCCCTGGAGGCTAAGCATATAAAGTTAAATTATTACTAAGTCCCGGTTTGGATTGATATCATAAACCGTCACTTGGGGGCTACTGGAGTTGATGTTTGGAATTCAAAAGAGAAACAGTTATGCAGAGTTGAGCATTAGTTACCTCGTATCGCTCTTTCATCCAGTTTACCAAACCGGCTTCATAGTCGCGGCTGGTGTACAGACGGTTCAAGAAGCTAGAGTGAATGTCTTGAGCATTGAGATGGGCATAGCTTGACAAATCAGCGTTCCACTTGCCTTTGCCGATAGCAGAGAGCTCATCCTTGGCAGTATGCTTTGATAAAGCGACAGGATTGCCAGGAGTGGTGTGGCCAGTGCCAGTAATCATAATATCATCTTCTTCACCATTAGCGGCCTTCACGGGAGTCGATGGTTTGTCAGTGGCTTCAGCTGGATTTGCCGGTTTATCAGTGTCGCGGACTAGATTAGTCGGTTCATCGGACTGGCCCATTGGATCAATTTCCACTTGATCAGCAACAAAGTCATGATCCTGCGGTGGCGGGTCATTAAGTATGGCATCAGCGTTTTCTAGATCTGGAGTCTTCTCCGGTTCAACAGCTGTATTGTCGTCAGCCGGTTTATTTAACCGGGCCTTCTTACTGGGTCTGGGTTTAGCACTGAGAAGAACAGATATAAAAGATCAGTACAGTATGCAAAAATGACACATCAAGGATAAAATCAAGTGCATAGCTCACCCAGGAACTGTCTTGAGGGCTGGGAGTTGTGTGGCTGTTGACTCGCCAGAAGATGAGTGAGGTGTTCCCTGATAATTCGAATCAGATGGATTAAGAGGCTGTCGGAAACAACCCGCCTTGGGGCAAGAAGTGTCAAGAGTATAAGAGACCTCTGATCGGCGTTTCCGAACCGGAGTGTTCGGTAAACCGGCGGAGGTAACTACCTGGCCGCTGTGCCGGGTTGTGCGGCGAGCTTCGTGTTGCTGCGTCTTCAAAAGAAAGTTTGGGTCCAAGTAAGCAAGGGGGTGAGAAAATTTTACTTTCCGGTTTGCTCGACGGATTTTCGATGTTGGCAGAGGATCTGAATCGGAGGAAAGAATGATTTCCTCTATGTCATCAGCTTGACTGCCTTCAGCGTCGTCCTGATAATAGTCATTGTCAATGAGGTGTATGAAAAATGAACCAAGAGAGTCAAGTTCTACCTCTGAGTCCGGATTAGCCACATCGGCATCAGCATTTGGCTCGGAAGACGCAGTGGTCCTTTTCTTGGCAGGTTTTTTCACAACCTTGGTCTTCGGGCGAAGTGGCTTGGTTGATTTATCTTGTGGTTTTGCCGGTTTGTCTTGTGGTTTTTTCTTCCAGAACGGATCATCGCCCTGTCAAAGATGGACAAGATTTTCAGAGAATATTTTGAAAGAAGCAACTTAAAACAAAGAAGTCATATGATTCTTACAGCTGGCGGTTTGTTGGAGGTGCAGAAAGGACTTAATCCGGTCTGGCCGCAGACAGCCTCCGGTTCATTCAACATTTTCTTGACAGCCTCAGTAACTTCAGCCTCTGTTAGCTGAATATTAACATGTCGTTGAGGGTCGGTCAAACTCCCTGTATATTCACACATCAAACCGGGGCGCCGGCTTAAGGGCAGAATGCTCCAGTTTATCCAACAACGAGCAAAGTCAACACCTGTTAAACCGTTCGTCATAAAGGCTCTAAGCTTTGGCAGTTGTGGGGCATAGTTGGCCCTTTCCTTTGCAGTTAACCTCTGAGGAAAGGGATGTGTATTGCTAATACGGTGAGGGCAGTAACCCGGCAAAGGGTTTTCATCAGTTGGAGATGTGTCTTTGCAATAAAACCAAGTCTGGTTCCATTCCTTGGGGTGACTGTAAAGCTTGGCGTGAGGGAAGCTGAATTCTTTCCTTTTTTGAACTGCCATTCCACCAAGTTCAATATTGGGTCCATCTGTGAACTCTGTGCGATGGTTTAAGTGGAAGAAATCCCTAAACAATTCAACTGTGGGCTCCTCTTGAAGATAAGCTTCACGAAAGACTTGGAAATGGCAGATGTTGGACACAGAGTTTGGACCGATGTCCTGAGGGTGAAGCTGAAAACTGGCAAGCACATCTTTGAAGAATTTTGAACCGGGAGGGCTAAAGCCTCGACCCAGATGGTCAACAAAAACGACTACTTCTCCGTCCTTGGGTTCAGGAGGATTTTCCGGACCAGGGGCCCTCCAGTGGATGACCTCTTTCTTGGCTAAAGCGCCAGTTGCGACACATCTGTTTAACTGATCTTCAGTGACCCGAGAAGGAACCCAGTTGCATTCATAGACTTATTTGGCCATTTCAATGGAAGCGGAAACATAGTTATTGCCGGTTTGAGATTTATAATGAACAAGTAATAAAGCAATGCAAGTTAAAGCAGAGGTCTATGCATTTTGTTAAACCGGAATGTGACATTACTAAACCGGAGTCTGATATTGCTAAGCCGGAATCTTACGATAGAGAAGGTGCAAAGATAAATGAATCAGCGGTTTAAGAGGGGACTAATGGTACCTACCGGATTATCATTTTTTCAAAGCTAAACCGCCTATATTGGTATGAAAGTTATAGATCTAAAGTACCTAAGTGAAGGAAAAACAAGTTTCGCAGGTTGATGTGATAATTTCAGATATGAGGTGTGACAGAAAAACTAGAAAATATTCAGACCTAATCTCAAGTGCTTGAACAGTTCATCAAAGTTCAGATGTGTTTTTATATAAAGGAGATGCTCAAATAAGGAAAAAGGGGATTATGGCTACGACTGCACAAGAAGTATCAGATCCAAACTAGCCATTTGTGCTACTAAGAAGAACAGGGAAGAACGGCGCCGGAGCTTCAATAAACTCTGATGAACACTAAAACCCTAATGGTGGATCTAGAGCGAAGAAAAGAGGAACTTACTGATGCTGAGGGAACAGCGGAGGAGCGCCGTGTTTCTCTGGTGCGGCCAGGTTGATGCAGCGGCCATTGTTGGGGCAGAAGCGAAGGTCGATGGCGGCGGCAGAGCACCAATGGTCGGGCGTTGCGAGGAAGAGGATGATGTGAAGGGGCACGAAGGGAAAAAGTGAAAAGGACCCCTCGGCCTTATTTATAAGGTGGATAGATAAGTGGCAGGCGTTAGAGTCGAGGAGCCCAAAAAATGGGATATATGACAGCTCTGTCGCCTCGATTGTCGGAGGCTCATTAATGAAGGTTTATGCGAAGGTGCTGAAGAAGAAATTTTCTGAAGTATTGAGGATTGACATGAACCAGTTCAAATCAATCTGGGGCCTAATGTTGGGGATATTACTGCTGGGCGTAAACCGGCAAGGAGAGGCCGGGTTATCCCCATAATGGATTATTATATCTGAAGCCCATGAAGATCAAGATGGAGGCGCTTTATCAAGGCCCAGGGCCCAAAGTCGGTTTAAAGATCTGTAGATGTAAACCGGAATTGATATGTAAACTTGTGTTGTAAGATAGAAAGAGCAGAGACCGAGCCGGACACGTTTATGAGCCGGCCTCGGAATCCTGTAAACCGGCGTGCGTCAACCCATGTATATAGGGGGACGACCCGGCGGCGGTTTAGGGACAACAGACAACAACTCGAGACCCAGGCAAAGCGTATTCGCTCCCTGGTCATCGAAACCCTAGCAATCCCACAACAACTGGATCGTAGGCTTTTACCTTCACCACAAGGGGCCGAACCAGTATAAACTCTCTGCGTCCCTTGTCCGCTTTAACCCCTTTAAGCTAACCCATTGCGATGGCTCCACGACTAAGTCCTTTCTCTAGGACATCTGCCGTGACAAAACCACGACACCTTGTGTGCTATGAAACGTCACAACGTAACTGGGTGATTATAAAGATGCTCTACAGGTGTCTTCGAAGGTGTTTGTTGGGTTGGCATAGATCGAGATTAGGATTTGTCACTCCGTGTATCGGAGAGGTATCTCTGGGCCCTCTCGGTAATGCACATCACTATAAGCCTTGCAAGAAATGTGACTAATGAGTTAGTTGCAGGATGATGCATTATGGAACGAGTAAAGAGACTTGTCAGTAGCGAGATTGAACTAGGTATTGTGATACCGACGATCGAATCTCGGGCAAGTAACATACCGATGACAAAGGGAACAACATATGTTATTATGCGGTTTGACCGATCAAGATCTTCGTAGAATATGTAGGAGGCAATATGAGCATCCAGGTTCCGCTATTGGTTATTGACTGGAGATGTGTCTCGGTTATGTCTACATAGTTCTCGAACCCGTAGGGTCCGCACGCTTAATGTTCGATGATGATTTGTATTATGAGTTATGTGATTTGATGACCGAAGTTTGTTCGGAGTCCCGGATGAGATCACGGACATGACAAGGAGTCTCGAAATGGTCGAGAGGTAAAGATCGATATATTGGAAGACTATATTCGGACATCGGAAAGGTTCCGAGTGATTCGGGTATTTTTTCGGAGTACCGGAGAGTTACGGAATTTGCCGGGGGGAGTAGTGGGCCTTAATGGGCCATACGGGAAAGGAGAGAAGGGCCTCAAGGGGTGGCCACGCGCCCCCCATGGGCTGGTCCGAATTGGACTAGGAGGGGGCGGCGCCCCCTCCTTCCTTCTCCCGTCTTCCTCCTTCCCTTGCTTCTCCTAGTTGGAATAGGAAAGGGGCGGGGGGCGAATCCTACTTGGACCGGGAGTCCAAGTAGGACTCCCCCCCTTGGCGTGCCCCCTCTAAGGCCGGCCTCCTCTTCCTCCCTCCTTTATATACGTGGGTAGGGGCACCCCAAATGCACTCCAAGATTTGTCTTAAGCGTGTGCGGTGCCCCCTCCACCGTTACACACCTCGGACATATCGTCGTAGTGCTTAGGCGAAGCCCTGCGCCGGTAACTTCATCATCACCGTCGCCACGCCGTCGTGCTGACGGAACTCTCCCGCGGCCTCAACTGGATCAAGAGTACGAGGGACGTCATCGAGCTGAACGTGTGCAAATCGCGGAGGTGCCATGCGTTCGGTACTTGATCGGTTGGATCGCGAAGACGTTCGACTACATCAACCGCGTTACCTAACGCTTCCGCTTTCGGTCTACGAGGGTACGTGGACACACTCTCCGCGCTCGTTGCTATGCTTCTCCTAGATAGATCTTGCGTGATCGTAGGATTTTTTTTTGAAATACTACGTTCCCCAACATTGTGCCCACCTCGGGAATCTTCCAGACTCCATTTTCATTGCGTTTTGCTTGTTTCTCAAGTTAAAAAATCTTTATATAGCCCCCTGGACGTATTGACCACCGTATCATCGGGAAATGTTCGGTTCTTGTTTCTTGTTGTTTTCTGTCAGATCCTTCGAGCCAGGCATCATGTCTTCTCCCTCCTCCAACAACGTGGAAGATGATGCTTGGTTGCTACAGGAGGAGCTAGAGGGAGAGGGAATTGAGGACGTTGCCATGGAGGAAGATGAAGGGAACTCACTTGGAGTTCACCCTCCAGCCTCCGAGAGGGGCACGTTAGCCGGCATCTCCACTTTTCCAAACCCTCATCAAGCCATGAGATCAGCAAATGACCAAGAGATCTCTGAAGGTCAAGAAGGACTCTCTCCGAGGAGGCCTTGCCACAGTTTACATCAAAACAATTTTCACAATTTAATTCACAATTATGGGTTCGAGAATACTCCTCGTATGCACCTACCGTCCAATTGGGACATATCTAGTCCGAGGGAAAGTGATGTAGGAACAAACACTTGGGGACCGGAGAATAAACATATCATGGGTGAAGTGAATAGGAACACTGAGTTGCTTCATCGAGCCCTCGAGAGATCCAAAGTTTAAGAGAAGCACTCATGCATATTTTGGAGGATAAGCACTCTACTACCTCATCACCACCACCATCATCATCTTCACCACCAAAGGAGACTTAAGTACATGGGCATGGGCACTCCCCTTGGCTTTTGCCAAGCTTGGGGGCTGTAACACCCCGGACACACCCGCCGCTGGTCGTTACTCCTGGCGGGATCTAGACTGGCCCCACAGATCAATACTAGTCTTTTCTGCGCACTTTGTCCTCACTTGTGCGCACCCGGGAGCAACTTCCCGGTCGGTCACCCATCCTGAAACTACTCCAAGCTAAGCAAACTTAACTTTGGAGTTCTGTCCGAATGGGCTCCCGGAAAAGAAGGAATTCCTTGATACCAACTTGTAACGCCCCGGACACACCCGCCGGTGGTCGTTACTCCTGGCGGGATCTAGACTGGCCCCACAGATCAATACTAGTCTTTTCTACGTAGTTTGTCCTCACTCGTGCGCACCCGGGAGCAACTTCCCGGCCGGTCACCCATCCTAAAACTACTCCAAGCTGAGCACTCTTAACTTTGGAGTTCTGTCCGGATGGGCTCCCGGAAAAGAAGGAATTCCTTATTGATATGAGTAGTCTATCATCCGTAATAAGCCAGGATATCACATTGGAGGTGCCCCGATATCATATCACCATCACTTCCATTACCTTTACCTATTTCAGTTCAACCTTTAGTTATCTTTTGAATTAGTTGAATAAAAGTTTAGCATGGATGGTTTATTTTTGAGTTTTAGCTCTCGCAATCCATCGATCTATGTAATCAAGTGAGAGTTATATAATAAAGTTTAGTTTGAGTTTTTGCTTCTTTACTTTTATCTTTCAATCAAAATAAAAGAAAATAATGAAAAAGATCACATGATAATCTTATGTTAAGTAATGACATCACATAAGGAAAAGTATAAGTGGTAAAATTTATTGGAGATTGACAAACATAGCATTGGTCAATGGTGCAATTCATGAAAGAGTTAATAATAAGGGAAGAGAAGATTCACATGCAAAAACACTATCCTGGACATCTTTTATGATTGTGAGCCCCCATCAAATATTATATGCCAAAATTATTGACGTTGGGCAAGAAAGACAACGTAATGATTTATGTTTGTTCATATCTATCTATCTATCTATTATATCTATCTATCTATCTATCTATCTATTTATATAATTAAAACAAGAGTCAAACCAGCCATCACGTTTACCCACATATGCTAATATTATTACCACCGTTCGATTAGAATAATAATGGCTGAGATTTAATGGTTTATACGTAACATGTTAATATGTGCGTGTCAGTGTTTTGAATTGTCACGTTTGTATACATATGGAGATGCATAAGATTGGAAAACCCGGTTGAGAATTAGAAGAAAAAAAATCGCCAGTTATAAGTAAAAAATATTAGGTCTGTTGATTCTATTTCTAACGTCTGAGATTAAAAGATAGAAAAAGTTATGTACAACAATAGTTATGTACACATAACGCGAGTCACACGATCAGATTTGTAGGCAAACAAGAAAACTTACGATGACAATGCATCACATATCTATACGGAAAGCAAACCACGCCATATACCTTCTATGAAAGAAAAAAAAGGTAATGACGTATTCTACTAGAACACATGCACAACATCTGATTGGAAGAATCAATTAATTGGACCGGCCGCTGTAGAAACTAGGAACTCTCATGGTAAAAGCATGCACCAGCCGCCGCTCCAAAACTGATCTTCACACAGCAGCCGTCGGCCGTCATGAGGCCACCCATCTGCAACCGGCACACACATCAGCCACTGCCACAAGCATACAGCAACACGTCGAGTCGGCCAAGCCACCAGGTGACCATCAGGTGACTAGGTGTTGAGTTTGAGCAGCGACCACCCAACGCGAACTCAACTGCTCCGATTGAGCAATAATAGGCAAGAAATTGATTCAGAATTCAAAAAAAATTATGTGTTCTTCTTTAGCTTGGCTCGCACATCGATTTGTCCGTCGCTCCACCACTGTTGGATCACTTTCTCCGCATAGCCGATTCACCTCCCAGGTCCGTCTAGAATTTTGTCTGTGCTGCAATCCGGAAATAGTCAACGCTCCAATCATGAATTACGTACTAATTCCTCGGCCTTAAAATCTTCTCAGCTTCCATGTATTTGTAATACAGCCTACATCCCATAGTCTTTTGATGGCTAATCAAACCCAGAATACATATGTATTAACATTTTAAGAAGATCAGGTTGGCGTCATCTGGAAAGCAGTCACCTAATGGAGGCGCTATAGCGGCCTGGTAACGCGATGCTTTGCCATCCTGGACACGTTTTGAGTTCATCGCCTGTCGCTGATTCCTGAACTCAAGAGGCAAGTAATCCCAAACACAACTTACATGATTTGTCCCAAGGCCATCTAATTTCGCAACCACGCCAGATTGCCTTGATTACTAACGGTAGTTTTTGGAAATAGTGTTTGGACTGTATCATTCTCTGCACTGTCGTTGGCTATGCATTGTATGAAGTGCTTGGGGTCTTTCTTAATTGAATCCAGAACTATGTTAGTTGGGAGCCCCTCAGGCTTATCAGAGTTTAGCTCGTCCTGGCCGTCGGATCGAAAGTTTGATGCATTTTGCACCGTCGGATCAAGCCATTGGTTGACATCGGCCGTCGGATCGAGCCCGTGACACTGCTACAATGAACAGTTTCACCCCCCGCTGTAAAGATCTCGTGCCACCTCCGTTATTCCCGTGCCCCGCAGAGGGTATTTTCGTCTTTTCACATCTTAGGTCAATTCTCCTATTCGCTGCCTCCTCCCCAACCGGTCGATCTCTCCTCCACTTCCCTCTCCCGCACATCTCTCTCCCATCCTCCCCGTCCGCCGCCGCCACACCATCGCCGCCGCCTACCCTCGGCGGGCGGTCCACCCCCTCCTCCTTCTCCGCCGTGGCGCAGTGCTCCGCGGCAACCTCTCGCTGGTCTGGTCCGGCTTGAGCCCCTTCGCGCTGACCCCGACCCCCCTTTCTTCCAAGCTGGCGCGGCCACCATCGACGGTGAGGGCCGCAGCAGGAGCAGGAGCACGGCGGGAAGGAGGAGAACGACCAGGGGAGGTCGAGCCGCCATCCGTCGCGCCGGCCGTCAACACCTCCCGTTCGACCACACAGCGGGAGCACCGGACCGTTGTCCTTGTGTTCGTGCTCCTCCAGGAAGAAGACGACCCAAGGTGAGCCGCCTCTGATCCATCTTGCAGAGGCAACGGTGAGCGCCCTCTCCACTCCCCCGATTCTCTCTCTCTCTCTCTCTCTGACAGTTGCTTCTCCCGAACTGCAGGGGTTCTCCTCCTCAAGGTGTCAACCGTCCTCGATCTACTGCTCCTCCTAGGTCTTTTGCGATGGCTTCCTCGCGTGTCGGCACTGGTTGAGATGCTTGTGGGATTCCCGCAGTTGATTTGCTAGGTATGTCTCTATTCTAGACGCTGCTCGTCTCTGATTTTCGTCTTCCTTTTCTTGCAGATTCGTCCATTTTCACCGGTGCCTCCTTCGATCTGCCCCTCTCGCTTGTCCATTCATGGATTTATAGGTAAGTACACACAGACTGCCAAACACCTATGACGCCCCACCTGATTCCAGCGAACGTGTCGGTTAAGTTCTTGCATATTCTTCTCTTATGTTACTGGTTTTTATATGTTGTCCCCGTGGGTATGTGTGATGTGTACCTTAGTTTATACTGCTTGGTAGCCTTCTTATTGTTCAGGAAATGGTCACGGTTAGCTAGATTTATTTGTTTGTTCATGTCAAGAATATTCTCATGTCTAGCTACATTCCAACAGAGGGATTTTTTTGTTCTCTATCTGGCTTTGTTGGGTACCTAACTGGTGAGTAGAGCCTTGGATGTAGCTAAATTCATCCAAAGTAGCTTTTTGTTGTCTTCCTTGTTTACTCCCATGCCTCGTTTTGTTCTCTGTCAAGGAAGGATTTTTCTAACCTATGTTCTTTGGTTGGTGTTCGTTTTTCCTTGTCCTCGAGTGTAAGGAATGAATGTCGAGTCTGTGATATGATGGTTAGTATGGTATTGATTGTTTTTTTGGATAAACTAAGTGGGCCTGGTCCATGATTAAGGATAAAATAGTTGCAGAGATCTTAGCGTTAGTGTCATTGCAAGCTCTGGCTCCATTTTTAGCCTCAGGTTCATGCTGAAGTGTCTAACAAATTAGGTGCCAATGTGGAACATGAGCAAATTTTCATCTGTAGACAAGGACCAGTTAGACGGATTCCTTATTTCCTATTTGGTTCAAGCATTGCTTCTTATTTTTATTTGTACTATCAGGTCATTTGTGATTTATGGATTCCTTATTAGTTCTATGAGCCTTACAAGCTGTTGCTTTATTTTCTTTCTGGCTCATGCATGCTTTTCCTTTTTATTTGTATTGTCGAATCATCTATAGTTAACTTGTTGGTTATTAGGTTTAGGAGTCTGGTAGGCTGTACACTGCATGGGCCCTATAATCATATTTCTTAACAAATAGATTTCGTATGTATGGTGTATTCGACTATGAAATGGGCCCTTTTTCCAATCTCAGTCGATGTGTTGTTAGTACTTATTTCTGCTCTGTTTTCTAGGTTTTGCAGATGGTAGCCTTGCAGGCTGTGCACCGGGCTTATCTGAAAGTGTACACGTCTTGCTAGCTCCCCACTGGGTTTCTAGGGTTAAACCCATAGATGAAAATAGACGGTCACGATAGAAGGCAGGGCACATCAAACAGCCGAAACTCCCCACAGTAGTCCTGCTGCTTGCATTGTGCTTGGGTTCAAATATTTCGCCTGGAAGTTTTCGTGCAGCTATAGAATTATTTAGAGTACAGTTCCCGAACCTTATTACTCTCATGTGTTCTTTTTGTAGGTGTGTGGAAGTACAAGTACGCTATGGCTAACTTGTTCCCTCTTTTATTGTTGTTGTCGTGTCCTATATCAGGTGTTCTCCGGCTGAAATTAGGCTGCTCCTGCCATGTCTATCATTGAAATGCCTCCTTCCATGATAAAGCAGCCTACTCTTAGGTACTCACACATGGTTGAATCATTGTTATTCTTGCTTTTTTTAGTAGTGATTTGGTGCACCAATAAATAGATGTTGCTACTATCTTAGAAAGTTTTAGCATGTGACAGGGGATCAAAACTTTATTTGTTGTTTGTGTGCTTCCTAATTTTTTTGTAGGTACAAATCTGGGTGTAGATTCTGCCTCACCTTTCTAGCCGGCAGTGGTTCGGTTTGCTGCAGGTTCTCTCAGTGTTCAGGTACCTGATTTTACCCCTCCCCCATTTATTTTACTTAGGTCTGGTACATTCTAGGTATAGTTTGTTGTCGAATGGATTCAGAACAGTTGTACTGGCATACAAAATTGATGGTGATGTATCGACACATTCCAAGTGTAGAATTACTTTATTATGCAAAACAAAGATAATTCTCGGTAGAAATATATTGTCAAATGTGTGCTGCAACTGTAATTAGAGATCGAGGTCGGATCAGTATTTTGGTTTTTGTATTAGCAATTTCTTTTATTTAGGAAGTTAGTACCTTTCTTAGTGTTTGTACAGTACTTTATAGATGTTTACTTTGGTGCCTGCTATTAGTCATAGTCATAGGGATGATATTTACCTTACTAAAAGGGTAATGGCTCATTACATTGTTAATTAATTCCGGTTGCTTGGTTCAGTGCCGTACAATATGATGCAGAGAACACTATAGTAGTTTTTATTCAGAGAAAGCACTTGATAGGAAGGGATTCGAAAGAAGCAACTAATAGATAGGGCGAGCCTTGCATATATAAATGAAAAGAATGGGATAAAGCTTTCTATCATTATTATTAACAGCAAAATCTCGGAAAGAATGCACCAAACAAATAAATGTCTAGCACATAGATGAAGCTATTTAAATGTTTAACATGAATGAACTGGTGACACAAAATATTTTTCACTATACAACTGCAGGTTAGAATACCATGCTATTTATTTTCTTTTTTGAGTTGAAAATACCACGCTATTTTTTTGGGCTCCGGTCTTCGGTTCTCTGTTTTTCTGCCCACCCCTATCCAGAATAGATATCAAGGTTTAGTATATCCCTTAGCAGTAGTTACTTACCTATTTTGTTATATGTGTGTATCAAGGGTAGGGCAGGGGGACCACGAATATAAATATAAATAATTCTAAGAAAAAAAACAATAATTAATGTTGAGGCATTCATTCATTTAGCAAAATGTCTCCCTCTTTTCAGGCTGCTTGCTTATCATTGTTATATGGCATTTGGAATCTTTTTTGAGTAAATTGTAGTCTGTTATACACAACCATGTCTCTGTATATAAATGTATCTTCCTTTTTGTTTCCTTCCTACTTATACATAATATAATATGCAGGGCAGGGCAGACAACATGTGTCGTCAACCGTCGACAATTCAGCTGTCTCCAAATGAGCAACTTGCTAATGAAGAAACCTTCAAGTTGCACTGCAAGCCAGTTGAGCTCTGCATTGTTATCCGAAAACGAGCCATTGATAATGTATGTATATATGTAATCTCCCTCCCTGAATCCTTACTGCTTGCCTTGCTTTTTATTTCATTTCATACAACAACAACAATGCAATGATGATTGGCTTTCTTTTGCATTGCAGCCAGCTTTTCTACAAAGATGCCTCCGTTACATGATACAGGCAAGCCACAAAAAGAGGTAGCTCTCATTCAGATCCCATATTTATGTCAAAAATCAAATAAATACATGCTCTTATGTTTCTGAAAGTATTTTCTTTTCTTGACATCGATAGATAATAGAGGCTTCACTATTATATATGTCGTTTGCTGCCCCCTTTAACAGAATCTTGCCTGTTGCATCATGCAAATGCTGACTAGTGTTTGTGCTCTCTGTTCACCAAAGGGATTCAACAGTTACATAGTGATGTTTTGTATTGTGAAGTTCTTCCCTGTCTGACATAGAACAATCTGAGCTACTCATTATAGTCGTCATCGATTTTAACTCTTGTGCATGTTTGCTAAATTATCTGCCTTTTGCTGACCTGCTCTTGTTGCTGTAGGAATACAAGGGTGGGGTGTCTTGACTGCTGCTTGCCGGTTCTTTCCTCAGCAAGCGGGCGACTCGATGTGATCATGGGCAATGGCCACAGTTGGCCGTCGGCCGTGCTCACCCCTGCTTCATCCACCTACTCCTCGAGAACTCCACTGGCCTCCCGTGTGTGCACGGTCGAAGGCTGGTGGCCCAGCTCGCCGGCGGGTCGGTGAAACGCCACAACCCCGACGCTTTGCTGAGTTTGGCATCGACTACAAACCCGCTATGGTGAGCTCCTCTTCACCTCTGGATTACGCCTCTGGTTGCTCTGAGTCGTGACCGTCGAGCCCTGGCTATGCCATGCTTGATTCCTAGCTGATCATCTTGTGGATGACTGAGTGTGGATAGTTTTTGTGGTGGTGGTCACCAGGCTACTGGTTTGTTGTTGGTTATGGGGATGTTATAGGTGTAGCATGTGGCTTATCATGGCCTCTGTTGGTTAATTGGCTTGGAAACTATGCCCTGGTGGTTGCAAAATTGTAGTGGCTAGCTGGAACACCTAATTCCGCCTTTGCAATGATAAACACCTTGCTTGTAGTATTTTGTGATGTTCGGCTGTCCGGTAATGTGCTACATAGTCTTCGGTCCCTTGCTATGTAACCAACTTGCTCTAATTATTAATAATGGTATTTTGACTTGTGGGATGCATTCATTTCTATATAAATGACTTGCTGTAATCTTGATCCATCAAGAACTTTGATGGATTTTATTGAACCATATCCTACTTTGTACTGCACTTTGATGATTTGTATTGGTTACATCCTCCCTTGATAAATACCAAACGCTGGATTATTGGATCACTCCTTTAGATATATTGTTGTAATGACTAAATGTGTCATGTTTGTCATACTTTTGGTATATACGTTATCTTGCCCTTTGGCAATGCCCTGTTTTCTTTATGTAAACTTACTGTATTGGTCTAATCCATTATGAGCAATCACTTTAATTCCCTCTGTTAACGAACACACTGAAATTGATTCTGTCTTATAGTCTCATGCCGATGTTGATCACCATTGTGTCTTGCTCCTATCACAATTGAATTTTCTTCTTCACTCTATTGTTATGTTGTATGAATGTGTATGCTAAACCTGAATTACTACTGACTTAGCATTACTTGCCTGACCTAACGTTGGGACCGGCACCCTCGCGCCTTGGCGCGATCCCGGAACAAGCTACATTCTTCAGTTCTATTTTCCCTATATTTTAGTGTTGACCTAGATTCATTTTCATTCTTCAGTTCTATTCCTAGAAAGTTTATCAGTGTGGAGCTAATAAAAAATTTCCGACTAGGATGTTTCATGGTAAAGGTTCCCCAAACAAGTATGGTCTATTGAACTATTTGTGTTTAGTATATATGTTCTTAGGTCATCCAAAGCCAGAAATAAAAAATTCAGTGTGATCTATTTTCTGGTTTTTTGTTGGTATGCACTAAAAATGTGACCCAGTGTGGATGCCTATGGTACTGTTTTTTATTGCCATGGAAGGTAATTGTGATTTTTGTACTTTGAAAGCATGTTTCTCCTTTGGCAGCAGTTGCTCAGAGTCTCTTTATTTCCATCTGTTTTCTGAAGTTAGTCTCGAAAAGACGAGATGCCTATTCATATTCATATATTCAAATGGTATCTCATCTGTTCAAATTTGTTTTTTCAATATTGTTTGTCATGCTTAATCTGTGTTGTTCTGGATGCATACTTACACCTTGGACCTGCTTGGCAGCAAAAAGATGAACCAAACCCAATGTGATTCACCATGTAGGCTTTTTTGGTGGAGCAGAATGACGAAGCTTCTGAGAATCAGAGGTAGTGTAGTATAGCTTAGGACTACAGGGCTACCTTGTGGATACGTTGGCTGTAGAACCAAGTGTACAAACATGTTTCCTTGCGATTGTTTTGTTTTGGTTATGTTCTGGTGCAAATGGTTTTTCCATGTGAGTTGCTCGCCATGAGGCGGGCAACGCGCGGCAAGGCGCGCCACTTATCTAGTTACATGGAAGATATGTGCACCAGACTTGAAATTGGTTAGGTTACTTTTCATATCAACATATATAGGAGACGTAGTAACTGTTAGTCTTCTACATTTTCTAAGCATCAAGATGCATACATTATTTATTATGTATTGTATTCACTCTTTTTTCAGGAACGTATTCGATCATTCTCCTCCCCTTTCTAATTCTTTTCCAAGTTGAGATAGGCTCCCCGTCCTATAATATGTTAGAAGACACAAATGTGGTGCTTGACTTTTGTAAGTTTTCTTACTTTCCAAAATATATATTTACCTCTATATTGATGTACGTTAAATCTAAATAACATTGTTCAAAAAACAGGCATAGCTGTTGCTATTAAATCTGAAAGCTGAGACGTAATCTTGATGGCTAGCTTTCAAGACCTTTAAATATTCATAATACTTCAGGCAAACTGGATTATTTAGTTAGATGAGTGCTTTATTTTATATTGAAAAAATTATTATCTATAGCCAATCTTCCATACAACAAAGGACATATAAATAGAAATCTGTAAAACTCAAGTACTCTACATAGCAAGCTTTATTTTTGCATAAGCTGTGACATTAATTATAACCTAACTAGCATATCTACCATGATATATATTGTGCAATATTAGACATGGTCTAGAGAAATATGGGGAAGTTTTATGCTATATATGTGACATAGTTAGGAAATGATTAATGTTAGGCATCATTCGATAATAAGAAATATATATACATGCCATTACATTTATTACATAATGAAAATGTTGTTTGTGCCTGAAGCTTCAAAATAGGTTACATATAACTTCTAATCTGCGCCCGTGCGGATGAGAACATATGCATTCTTCTTGCAGATTCTACTCGAGTCCACATTTCTGTAGTTTTATAGGTATTGAACTAATTTATCTCTACATAAGTTTCTGTCTTTATGCCATCACAGAAAGATATTAATATATTAATGGCAATTATGAATGAACATCATTTGTGCTTATGGATGATATATAAATAAGTCATGTTTCATTTTGACAAGAGTATTGATTAAACTCAATTGGGCCATAGTTTCCTATGTGCAAATGGACATGCTTTTTTAGAACAATATATATGACCATGCTTCTGGTATTGAACTAATTCAATTCTTCTATTATTTCCTTACCAGAACTGGATAACTAGAGTACTGGAATTTTGAATTCTTCTGAGTTCTATCATATGAATACGAGGTTCTGGATTGGTCACTACATAGAGCATATATAGAAACAGGAATTCTATCATTTTTTAATCCATGCACTATTTCGTAATTCAGTGGACATATTTTAAAACTCAAGAAGTTTTCAAACTCCATGATTTTTAAAACAAGATTTAAAAAATGCAAAATACTTACTGAAGTCATGAACATTTCTGCGAATCCGGGAATATTGGTTCAATTTGTGAACTTTTTTTCAAAATCATGAACACATTTTGTATTTCGTGACCATTTTTTAAACTGCAAAAAATTGAATTCATGAACATATTATAATTCACAACTTTTTTGAATTTCTGAATATTTTTAAAATTTTGTGAACATTGTTTTTAGTTTGTGTGATTGTTTTTTAATTCGTGAACATTTTTTTATTTCATCAATATTTTCAAAATGAACAAGAAAAACCATATCTAGGTTTTTCTTGAGCCATGAGACTAGGAGCAAAAAAAGAGCATGAAAAAAAGAGAGAATAAGGAGCAAGCTAGCGAGCATGGCATGTGAGAGAGGGAGCGCAAGCGGACCGTGACCCAGAAGGATCATGTGTATGCTGTGGCAATATTCTGGCGCAACATGCATGGAATAGGAGCATCATGTAGTGTTGTGTATCCATCGACTGGGCCTAGTTATAAATTTGAAATTTTGCAGAAAAGTTGGGCATGGCCTATTCGTCCCTAAGATAGCTTCGTCGATGGCAATGAGTCTAAGCACAACATGGGGGAGACGGAGAGAGGGCGACATTGCTAGCATCTGTCGGAACATGCGGTACACTACTCTAGCATTAAATAACAAATTTCTACCGCGCACCGAAAATCATGCTGTAGGAAATAGATCACGGGATCGGTTTTACCACTAGAGGCGTAGTCACCGCAACGGAAGTAGAGTTGGTGATGCGTGTAGTCGATCTCCCGAGGCATCTCCTCCTCGCGTCGTCGATCTCTCCCGAGCAGCGAAGACCTGTGAACGGTGATCTCCCGCGAACGACATCTCGCGGTTCCCTCGAACGGTTCCTCCAAGCACCATAGATGCAATGCTTCCAAGGTATTGATACGTCTCCAACGTATCTATAATTTTTTATTGTTCCATGCTGTTATATTATCATTCTTGGATGTTCTATAATCATTTTATAGTCATTTTATATCATTTTTTGGTACTAACCTATTGACATAGTGCCAAGTGCCAGTTGTTCTTTTTTTGCATGTTTTTTACATCAAGGGAAAGCAATATCAAACGGAGTCCAAACACCGCGAAACTTTTTGAGGATTTTTTTATGGACTAGAACACTTCCAATGGGCCAGAGCTCCACCTGGGGGGTGCCCCGAGGGGGGCACAACCCACCAGGGCACGCCTGGGGGCCCAGGCGCGCCCAGGTGGGTTGTGCCCACCTCGGTGGCCTCTCGCACCCCTCTTTATCCTATAAGTTCCCAAAAATTCCAAAAACCCTGGGGGTTAGCCCTGGATCAGAAGTTCCGCCGCCGCAAGGCTCTTTAGCTACCGAAAACCAATCTAGACCCCGTTCCGGCACCCTGCCGAAGGGGGGAACCATCACCAGTGGCCATCTCCATCATCCCGGCGGCCACCACGATGAGGAGGGAGTAGTCCACCCTCGAGGCTGAGGGTTTGTACCAGTAGCTGTGTGTTTAATCTCTCTCTCTCTCGTGTTCTTGAGATGCACAATCTTGATGTATCGCGGGCCTTGTTAATATAGTCGGATCATATGGTGTTTTCCCCTCTCTATCTTGTTGTGATGAATTTAGTTTTCCCTTTGAGATTTTGTTGTTATCGGATTAAATACTTTTATGGATTTGAGAACACTTGATATATGTCTTGCAATTGAATACTCGTGGTGACAATGGGGTATCGTATTGATTCACTTGATATATGTTTTGGCACTCAACTCGCGGATTCCCGAAGTGACATTGGGGTAATCTATGCATAGGGGTTGATGCACGTTCTTGTCTTTGTTTCTCCGATAGAAATCTTGGGCACTCTTTGAAGTTCTTTGTGTTGGATAGAGTATTATGAATACGAATTTGCTTTGGTGTTATTTTAGTACGAACTCTAGGATAGATCGAACGGAAAGAATAGCTTTATGTTATTTTAGTACGAACTCTTGAATTGATCGAACAGAAAGAATATCTTTGAGGTGGTTTCGTACCCTACAAACGATTTATTATTATGTTCTCTGCTAGATAGGAACTTTGGAGTGATTCTTCATCGCACTTTGAGGGATGGTTATATCCAATTATATTAGCATTGTTGAGAGATTGCACTAGCGAAAGTACAGACTCTAGGCCTCATTTTCAAGCATTGCAATACCGTTTGTGCTCACTTTTGTTACTTGCTACCTTGCTTTTTTTATTGTTACTATTACAAAAACCAATATCTACTATCATTACTACACTTGTATCACTATCTCTTCGCCGAACTAGTGCACCTATACAATTTTCATTGTATTTGGTGTGTTGGGGACTCAAGAGACTTTTAATTATTTTTGGTTGCAGGGTTGTTTGAGAGAGACCATCTTCATCCTACACCTCCCAAACCTTAGGTCATCCACTTGAGGGAAAATTGCTACTGTCCTACAAAACTCTGCGCTTGGAGGTCCAACACAACTCTACAAGAACAAGTTGCGTAGTAGACATCAAGCTCTTTTCTGGTGCCGTTGCCGAGGAGGTGAGTGCTTGAAGGTATATCTTTAGATCTTGCAATTGAATCTTTTAGTTTCTTGTTTTATCACTAGTTTGGTTTATAAAAGAAAACTACAAAAAAATGGAATTGAGGTTGCATCATATTATTGATCATCTTTATAATATCTTTCTTGAAAATGATAGATCGGAAAATTGTGCTCAATTGTTAGAAGAAGAAGTCAATAAAATGTTTGGCACAAAATATTTAAATGATGAGCATGATTGCAATGTTATTAGTATGAATTCTTTGAATATCCATGATGCTAATGATATGCAAAGCCATAAGCTTGGGGATGCTATATTTGATGAAGATAATATTTTTACTCCCCCAAGTTTTGATGAGAAAATTTATTATGATGAAAGCATGCCCCCTATTATGCTGATTATACTAATGAAAGTGGATTTGGAGAGGTCATGACTTATTTAGTGATGAATCCACCATTTTGGATGAGGCTTCAATTGCCTATGATAACAAAGTTGCTATCTATGATGATTATGGTGATGACATGTATGCTATAAAGAATAATGATAACCATGAAACTTGTCATCATGATTTTAATTTTCACTCTCATGATAGTTATTTTGTTGAGTTTGCTCCCACTACTATTGATGAGAAGAAATTTGCTTATGTGGAGAGTAATAAGTTTTCTATGTGTTTGTGTCATGAAAGGAATGCTTTATGTGATGGTTATATTGTTGAATTTCTTCATGATGCTACTGAAAATTATTATGAGAGAGGAACATATGCTTTTACATACTGCAAAAATATCAAGTTTCCCCTCTACGTGTTGAAAATCTTGAAGTTATGCTTGGTTTGCCTTCCTATGCTAGTTGATTCTTGTTCCCATAAATTGTTTGCTCACAAAATCCCTATGCGTAGTAAGTATGGTCGGCTTAAATGTGCTTGCCATGTGATTCATGATGCTCCCTTTGTGTTTCAATCCTTATCTTTTATGCGAGCATCATTGAACTCATCATGCCTAGCTAAAAGGCACTAAAGAAAAGCGCTTGTTGGGAGACAACCCAACACGTTTACCTACTGTTTTTTTGTGTTCACATGATTATGCTACTGTATTAATCATGTTTTATTGCTTTTGTTTCAATAAAGTGCCAAGTAAAGCCTTTGGGATCATGTTGGGTGATAGTTAATTTGATCTTGCTGAAAAACAGAAACTTTTGCGCTCACGAAAATAATTCTCATTTCTAATAGAAGAGTGCTTTTGAGTTGATTCTTTTTGTAGAAGATTAATATACAAATTTCTCACGTGGTCCTAACTTTTCAGAATTTTTGGTGTAGCAGAAGTATTGTAGTTATCCAGATCATTAAAGACTGTTCTGTTTTTGACAGATTCTGTTTTCAATGCATAGTTTGTTTTTTTTCTAGTTTCTATGGCTTATATTGCTCAATATAAATTGTGGAAATGATAGGTTACAGTAGGCATTGTGTGGAAACAATTATGAATCTTGTCTTTAACAGTACCAAAGTGAAATGGTTTGCTCTTTATCATACTAACCTATCTCACGAAGTTCCGTTAAGTTTTTTGTGATTGAAGTTTTCAAGTTTTGGGTGAGATGTCGATATGAGGAGAATAAGGAGTGACAAGACCCTAAGCTTGGGGATGCCCAAGGCACCCCAAGTTAATATCCAAGGAAGATACAAGCAACTAAGCTTGGGGATGCCCCGGAAGGCATCCCCTCTTTCGTCTCCACCATTATCGGTAACCTCACTTGAAGCTATGTTTTCATTTGACACATGATATGTGTTTTGCTTGGAGTGTCGTTAGTATTTGCTTTCTGTTATTTAGAATAATATTTTGCATCTTTATTTTCAATAAAAGTGGCAATGATAGCCTTTAGTATGCCTATTTTGCAAGCCTACATGTTGCTGTTTGAAAACAGAAATTTTACCGCTATTGCAAAAATTCCCTAGAAAAGTCAGAATGTGATAAAATGTTGAAACTTTTTTCATAATAAGCTATGATAAATTTTCTACAGTGTGGTAAATTTTCATAATTTTTGGAGTTAGGTAAGTAATGGTACTCTTGCAATCTTTACAGACTGTACAGTTTTGGCAGATTGCTGTTATGTTTGCATTGTTTGCATATGTTTGCTTGTTTAATGATTCTATTTGAGGATAGGAGTGTTAAAATATGCAGAGGCATTTTGTATGCAATGTCGAATAATAATTTTAGTGATTTCTACAGTAGAGAATGATAAGGTTTTTGCATTGATTTATACTAACTTATCTCACGAGTTCTTGTTGAGTTTTGTGTGGATGAAGTTTTTAAGATTTAGGGAAACCGTGATATAAAAGGAATTAAGGAGACACAAAAGTTGAAGCTTGGGGATGCACAAGGAATCCCAAGATAATATTTCAAGAAGTCTCAAGCATCTAAGCTTGGGGATGCCGCGGTAGGCATCCCACCTTTTTTCTTCAACAATTATCGGTTAGTATCGGTTGAGCCTAAGTTTTTACTTCTTCACATGAGTTGTGCTATTCTTAGTATGTCATTTTATTTTCATTTTGCTTGCTGTTTTAATAAAATACTTAGATCTGAAAGTTTTAAAATAAAATAGAGTCCTCAAATAGTTGCCAGGGAGGCTAGGTAAGCGGCACTTACATCCCGTCAACGAAGCTCTTTTCTATGGAATTGCTCTAGTGCTTCACTTATATCTTTTTGAGCACGGTGTCCTTTAGTATTTTTGAAGAAATTCTCTCTTGCTTCACTTAAATTAATTTGAGAGAAAGAAATATTATGCTCATGATCTTCACTTATATTTGTTTGCGCTTATCAAAAGCAACACATGAAAATTAGTTCCAAAGTGATAGATATCCAAGGAAGATATAATAAAAACTTTCATGAAGATAATTGGACAAAATAAACTTGATTCCTTGTAATAGTTTTGAGATATGATGACATGATATGTGAGTCATGTTGATGAGTAATTATGCTTTAGTAAGAATATTGGTGTTAAGGTTTGTGTTTCCCTATACAAGCACGAAAGTCAATAGTTATGCAATGAAATTACATCCTACTTGTGGTGCATTATTCGGTGTTAATTATGCTCAATGCTCGCTTATGAGATTATTCATTTCTTGGTTGGTCGCTTCTCAATCTTTTGCCAGCCTTCATTTTGCACTAAGTATGATCACTACTTGTGCATCCAAAATCCTTTAAACCAGTTTTGCCACATGAGTCCACTATATCTACCTATATGCGGTATTCTTTTGCCGTTCTAAGCAAATTTGTATGTGTCATCTCTAATTTTCAAAATAAATATCTCTTTTGTGTGCTCGTACCGCTCGCGAGGCGGTGAGGGGTGGCCAATATTTTCCATGCTAGATATGTTATTCTCACGACGAGTATTTATTCACTTGTCATTGCATGAGAGTAAGGCAAAGGTATTAGGGATGCCCAGTCCCGAAATGAAAAATGAATTTACTTTATGTTGTCAAGTAATAAATTCCTTGGAAAGTGTTGGTATGGAGGGCACCCGTGGATACGGTTAGCCATGGAAAGTGAAAGTATGGTGGAAAAAGGAATAAACTTTATTTCTGTTTGGGAATTGCCTATGATATATCTAGCATGGAAAGTGTTGGGAGCTCTAAGTCATTTTCGATGGTGGGAAAAGTATGCCTCTCAAAATGTTTTTATCTCTCAATTTTCGCTTTGAGCTCTGGCACCTCTACAAATCCCTACTTCCCTCTGCGAAGGGCCTCTCTTTTACTTTATGCAATTTTTATTTTTAATTTGAGTCTCCATCTTCTCTTATAAAGCACCAACTAGGGGGCACTATGATCGTACTTGAGCATTGGGTGTAGCTAATATGCGAGTGTGTTTCATGAATGGATCAATGATTTAGCATGATGGGCTAGGGATAACTTATTTTAGCGTTGATATTTTGAAAGACATGGTTGCTCGTTGATATGCTTGAGTATTTAAGTCTCATGTCAAAACTAGACTATTGCTTTGAACCATATTAAAGTCCAAATGTCCATGTTATAAACAAAAGAATATGAGATGACTTGTTAGGCAGCATTCCACATCAAAAATTCTATTTTTATCATTTACCTACTCGAGGATGAGTAGGAATTAAGCTTGGGGATGCTGATACGTCTCGAACGTATCTATAATTTTTGATTGTTCCATGCTGTTATATTATCATTCTTGGATGTTTTATAATCATTTTATAGTCATTTTATATCATTTATTGGTAGTAACCTATTGACATAGTGCCAAGTGTCACTTGCTGTTTTTTTGCATGTTTTTTACATCGCACGAAATCAATATCAAACGGAGTCTAAACACCGCAAAACTTTTTGAGGATTTTTTATGGACCAGAACACTTCCAATGGGCCAGAGCTTCACCTGGGGGGTGCCCTGAGGGGGGCACAACCCACCAGGGCGCGCCTGGGGGCCCAGGCGCGCCCAGGTGGGTTGTGCCCACCTCGGTGGCCTCTCGCACCCGCTCTTTACCCTATAAATTGCCAAAAATTCCAAAAACCCTGGGGGTTAGCCCTAGATCAGAATTTCCACCGCCGCAAGGCTCTGTAGCCACCGAGAACCAATCTAGAACGTGTTCCGGCACCCTGCCGGCGGAGGGGGGAACCATCACCGGTGGCCATCTTCATCATCCCGGCGGCCACCACGATGAGGAGGGAGTAGTCCACCCTCGGGGCTGAGGGTTTGTACCAGTACCTATGTGTTTAATCTCTATCTATCTCTCTCTCTATCTCTCTCTCTCTATCTGTCTCTCTCTCTCGTGTTCTTGAGATGCACAATCTTGATGTATCGCGGGGTTTGTTAATATAGTCGGATCATATGGTGTTTTCCCCTCTCTATCTTGTTGTGATGAATTGAGTTTTCCCTTTGAGATTTCGTTGTTATCGGATTGAATACTTTTATGGATTTGAGAACACTTGATATATGTCTTGCAATTGAATACTCATGGTGACAATGGGGTATCGTATTGATTCACTTGATATATGTTTTAGCACTCAACTCGCGGATTCCTGAGGTGACATTGGGGTAATCTATGCATAGGGGTTGATGCACGTTCTTGTCTTTGTTTCTCCGATAGAAATCTTGGGGCACTCTTTGAAGTTCTTTGTGTTGGATTGAGTATTATGAATATGAATTTGCTTTGGTGTAATTTTAGTATGAACTCTAGGATAGACCGAACAGAAAGAATAGCTTTGTGTTATTTTAGTACGAACTCTTGAATAGGTCGAACAGAAAGAATAGCTTTGAGGTGGTTTCGTACCCTACAAACATTTTATTCTTATGTTCTCCGCTAGATAGGAACTTTGGTGTTATTCTTCATCGCACTTTGAGGGATGTTTATATGATCGAATTATATTAGCATTGTTGAGAGATTGCACTAGCGAAAGTATGGACCCTAGGCCTCATTTTCAAGCATTGCAATACCGTTTGTGCTCACTTTTGTTACTTGCTACCATGCTTTTTTATTGTTACTATTACAAAAACCAATATCTACTATCATTACTACATTTGTATCACCATCTCTTCGTCAAACTAGTGCACCTATACAATTTGCCATTGTATTTGGTGTGTTAGGGACACAAGAGACTTTTAATTATTTGGTTGCAAGATTGTTTGAGAGAGACCATCTTCATCCTACACCTCCCACGGATTGATAAACCTTAGGTCATCCACTTGAGGGAAAATTGCTACTGTCCTACAAAACTCTGCGCTTGGAGGCCCAACACAAGTCTACAAGAACAAGTTGTGTAGTAGACATCAGGTATCCACACGTATGGGGAACAACATCAGGCGGCGGACTGCTAGGTCCGGTCGCGCGGCATGGGCATGGGGAGTTGTGGTGGCAGCTGTCCAGGGTGGAAAAAGATCAACCCCAAGTGGTGCGCCCACTCCCCTTTATAAAGACCTCCGACGTGGTCTCAACACTTGAGCCCACTAGGAGTCTACATCCATTTTCCACTCTGATCCAATCTGAATGGGCTGCAACCCCTTAAGTGTGCGACCCCATAGGTACACGTACACATGGACATGACCAGAGTTGATAATTGGTAGCGGCTCCTAGAAGAATGTGCCAAATCCCATGTGTGTGTAAAGTCGTTTAACCAATCTCGACAATATGTCATATCCAACATTCCTTTTGTCTCACGATATATGTTGTCAAGCTCAAGCCAAGTACTTCTCACCCTTGTGGTAGCTCGACCTCTCTTCTCGACACCGTGATACAGATTCCCGAACTAGGTTAACACTTGACCCAAGTTGCATGGCCATGCTTTCTGAATGTGATCAGTCGAGAGGGCCCAGAGAATATCTCTCCAAGTAGGAGGGGCATATCCCATCTTTGTCAGCCATGTCTCGCGGCATGTCTGACGACTCACTCGAAAGCTACCTTTATACTACCCAGTTACGGAGTAGCATTTGATAGACCCTAAGTGAGTCGATCCTCATACCGAGAACATGCGAGGACCTCAGGTCTAGGACATGGCATAGACAATGTACTTGAGACTAACAGATGACAATATCTCGCTGCATCTCAAAGTGGGTCTGCCCGACTCGGTGATCTCCATCCCCGAGTCCATATTGTCGGTTTAGCATCTCCATGCACATGACTTGTGAAACATAGTCATCAACCGAGTCGTATACTAGTCAAGGGTATGTGTTCACAAAACCTTATCAACTAGGGACCATTAGAACGATCATCATACAATACGTAGTTCCACTCACATACTTATTGATACATACCATTGATGATGTTCAAGGACAATACAAAAGAATCATGAATACATAGGGAAATATCATCGTCACATGTGATTGCCTCTAGGGCATATCTCCAACAGCAGCAAGGTCGGTGTTGGATGAGATGTCAAACACGAGGCAAAGGGCAAAGCGGGTCTAGTGTGTGATGGAAGGAAAACGTCTGTGGTGAGGGTGGTTGCCATGCCCAGGGTGGTGGTTGATTGGACTTTTTTATTAGAAGAACACATCGTCTTCCATCGACTTAACAAGCTGGATGTGGTGCCCCCTACAAGGTATTTTACGCAATTTGGCAATAGTTCAAGCCAGACTTTGTAGCTTTCCCGATCTAGGCTCGCACCACCCCAGCTAAGCATGTTGAAATATTACAAGCTTGTGGGCAAATTTCTTCTTTACATGAGTGGAATGATAATTTATATACAAGCGCAAACTTTTATTTCCTTGAAGAACACACCAAGGTTGGAGCACTCAAATGCATCACTAGTGACCACATGCACCATCCCTAGTGCCTTAGGATGTAGAGGACCAACTTTATTCATGAAATTTTGAGATCTTGCTGCCAACACAAACCCTTGGTCCATTTTACTGGTAAAGCCCCATCCACCCAATTTATAGGCATGTCTATTAATCCTTCTGAAAAATCACTTGGAGGAGGAGTCTACACCTGGTTATTTACTTATTTTTTTGTTTTCTTTCAGATATTGCTCCATGTATTCACCAAAATGCAGCTGAACTGAATATGCAACCTCATCCGATGATCTGATTTTGTCTCCTTGGTTAGCTTTATTTCGCTCATGCCACCAAATCCACAAATAGATGCATACTTTCATGCATTTTTCCTCTTGCAGTTGCAGGATTTCTTCCATCATGGAGGATGCATTTGGGCACTCAACTAGCTTTTGTCGAAAATCTTCCAATAGTGTTTCCCTCCATATGGCTCTCACAAATTTACATTTCAGAAAACAATGGCCACCGTCCTCGTCAAATCTAAAGCAAATTGGGCATCTTGTGTCCAACTCTATTCCTCTATATTTTATTTCCATTCTCAGCGGCAGGCTGTTATTTGATAGGTGTGACCGGAAATGCAAAAGCTTACTTGGAATAGGCAATGACCAAAGTTCCCTCCATAATAAAGTTCCATTTGTGCTACCATTGGATGTCGATGCAATGCAATGAATAGATTCCCTTGCCTGGCAATTCAAGGTGACATGATATGCAGATTTTACTAGGAACATCCCCCTATTGTCAAAATGCACTGATAGGAACTCTTCGATGTCTTCATGTATTGGGATTTGTTGGGCATCTTGGACATCATCTTCATGGAAAGTCTATTGGAGAAGCTTGGTATCCCAAGTTCCTGGAATAGGATCTATATTCAATTCACTCACTTTGGTGACAAGGTTGTTGCCTTTTTTAGAGGTGAATTTTCTAGTGATGCCCCTTGCAGCCATGGATCTATCCATGTGTTTATGCTCTCACCATATCATACTCTCCATATTTTGACACTTTTTAGCACCTGGATCGCTTTTATAATACTTCTCCAGCAGTAAGATATGTCAATCTTAGGTTCAACAGATAACACATTCTTATTTGGAAAGTATTTTGCTGAAAGGACTTGATTATAGAGAAATAAAGATTTTGTAAAGTTCTCCCTAACTTCCTAGCTAACATGGCTAGATTTAAAGAGTGTAAGTATTTAAATCCCAAGCCCTCATCTTCCTTTGGCTTTCTTAGTTTCTCCCATCCAATACAATAGACTTTGTTCTCTTTATCCATTTCACTACATTGCTGTCTTCTGATCATTGAACTCATATCATAAAAAATTGATTTGGTGAGACCAAAGCATGACATGGCATATAGAGGGATGGCTTGTGCTTCTACCTTGATGAGAATATCTTCTAGTCTTTGATGACATTTTTCCTTCCCATCCCTTATTTTGCTCCACACATTTTCCTTGATATATTCAAATGCCTTCGTCTTGATTTTTTGGTATATACCAGCAAACCCGAATATTTTCCCAAGAAGCCTTCGGTGGAGATATTCAATTGGGTCATCATTTCTATTTTCTTCTCCTTTAGAGTAATTGTAGTGAACACGATATTTGACTTATCTTTATTGATAACTTGGCAAGAGCAGGATTCATACACAAAGAAAATCTAGTTGACTTCGGCCGTAGTGTTTACTTTTACTACTAGTAGGAGGGAGTCATCTGCAAAGAGAAGATTGGTTACACCTGGGGATTTCTTCTAGATTTTTTTGAAACTATGATGATTTTTATAGCAAATTCGGAAACTATACACCCTAATGCAAAAAAAATCAAAAGTATCACCCTGTCGGCCTCATGTTGGCCGAAGAGAGACTTTTCGGCCAACCGTTGGCCAAAAAGGACTTTTCGGCCAACAGTGGGCCAAAGAGTACCTCTTCGGCCAACACCTGCTCTACTGTTTTAGAAAATTCATATCAATTAGGATTTTTAGTATTTTAATTTTATTCTTTTTGCATTAGATTAGAAATTTTATGAAGTTTCTGTAGATATCAAGTTTGACTAGATTTGAAAGTTTGAATTTTCATGAATTTGCTCAAATCACTAGATTGCCTATAATTTGAGCTAGGAGTATTTTTTCAGATGATTCTTTTTGCTACTGGTTCTTTGTGACTTTGTTTATTAGTAGTAATTAATTGGCGAATTTTATAATTATTTAAAATTAGGTTTTTATGAAAACAGTTCTGTTTTAGTGTTTTATAGGTTTTATGCCATTTCTTTTAATTTTAATTGCTTTAAGTTGTTTTCTTTAGTTTTTTGACATATTCTTTTTGTTTCTGTTTAGTTATCAGTGGCTATTTTATTTGTAGTATTTTTTGTATTTTATTTCTTTAGTCCTACTAGAAAACTTGTTTTGAGCTTCATAGGAGTTTATATTTAAAAGTTCCTCATAAATCCTGTACAACCTTTGCCGTTTTATACATTAAAAAAAATACTTTTCCACAATCTTTTTTCCTCCATTTTCTTTCCCGCCATCTTCTTTGCCACCATTTTCTCCCGCCATTCTCTCCCGCCACACTAAGGAGTGTTGCATCGACAGAGGATGACTATGATGCCTTCATGTGGAGTGTGAAACACTCTGTGAGAGAAGTCATAAGTGTGAAACACTCTCCGATGATGATGACGAAGCTGCAAACACTTATGACTTCTCTCAGACAGTGTTTCACACTCTACCAGCAGCACCGACGCAGGAGATACGGACCGTGTCAGATGATGTTATCTACGGTCTTGGACAACATGAGGCTCGTTTTATAAGTTGAGAAGTGAAGATGGCGAGAAAGAAGATGGCGGGAAAGAAGATGGCGGGAGACAATGGCGGGAAAGAAAATAGCGGGAAAGAAAATGGCGGGAGAGAATGGCAGGAAATAAAATGGCGGGAGAAAATCGAGGGAGAGAATGGTGACAAATAAAATGACGGGAAAGAAAATGGCAGGAGAAAATGGAGGCAAAGACTGGCGGGAGAAAATGGCGGCAAAGAAAATAGTGGGAGAAAATGGAGGGAAAGAACGACGGGAAGAAAATGGAGGATAAAAGAAATAAAATACAAATAAAATATCTACTAATAACTTAACAGAAACTAAAAGAATATGTCAAAAAATAAAGAAAACAATTCAAAGCAATTAAAATTAAAAGAAATAGCACAAAACCTATAAAACACTAAAACAGAACTGTTTTCGTGAAAACCTAATTTTAAATAATCCTAAAATTCACCAATTAATTACTACTGATAAACAAAGTCACAAAGAACCAGTAGCAAAAAGAACCATCTAAAAAGAATACTCCTAGCTCAAATTATTGGCAATATAGTGATTTGAGAAAATTCATAAAAATTCAAATTCAAACTTTCAAATGTAGTCAAACTTGATATCTACAGAAACTTCATAAAATTTCTAATCTAATGCAAAAAGAATCAAATTAAAATACTAAAAATCCTAATTGATATGAATTTTCTAAAATAGTAGAGCCGGTGTTGGCCGAAAAGTCCTTTTTGGCCAGCCGTTGGCCGAAAAGTGCCTCTTCGGCCAATGGTAGGCCGAAAAGTCCCTCTTCGGCCAACAAGAGGCCGACAGGGTGATACTTTTGATTTTTCTGCATTAGGGTGTATAGTTTCCAAATTTGCTATAAAAATCATCATAGTTTCAAAAAAAAGTCTTTCTTCTAATCAACGATAATTTCATCATTTTGCAACATAGCCGAAAAGCCTTCAGCATAAAATAAGAACATGTATGGAGATAAGAAGTCACCTTGGCGGAGCCCCCTTCCTCGAATAATTGTTTCAGTTGCATCGCAATTTCAATTGCTCCGGTTACACATGAGAGGAATATGGAAAGAATGGAAACTTTGGAGATGTTATTTTCATGGGTGTTCTATGGCTATTTAATGGGAGCATCTACACCGTGACCAACAGAAACCACAAAAGCAATTTGGAAGGGCGCTTGATTGTACCGTAAAGGAAGTTAAGTGTTTTTTTGCATTTGGTTATCCAGTCACCATCACGTCATTGCGTATACGTGGGAGAAACATAAACTAATCTTATCTCAGGAGAGTGCGTCTGGTCTGATCTACCCGCACGTCTGATTTCTCTAGAACATCATCTTTATGTATAGATTACTACACATCTCGTGACATTTAGTTGTCATTTTAGAAGCATGGTGTTTTCTTAAAATCACATGAATGATTAGTAGTACTAAACACCAAGCTTAGGGTTACAATGCGAACGTGTAAAATTTTCACTAGTAAAGAAGATTTGCATGATATTGCATGACAGAACATAAATGAGATTTGCATCACTGACGTGGGGTGTGGGCTTACTTGTTGTCAAATTAAAGTGCTATGATCCAAACCATAGAATGGCGGCATTCTCCAATTGCTCCCAGGCAACAGAGAACATGATTCCATTCATCAACTTCTAGTGATGACACTACACCCAAAATATTACAATCCGTTTTTTTCATCGTTACCGCTAGTTCCCATGGACCTTGTGTTTAGAGGAGATGGGCCTCTTATTGCTTACTGTGTGTACATTGGTCTCAACAAATGGTGTTTGTGTTACCGCTCTTTTTCATGTACATACATCGTTGCAAACAATACATAAGATGGTGTTTATGTAAATTATCTAGTTTTAGCAATAACAAAATAAAGTATAATTTATAAACAACATACATAGAACAACAAAACTAGTGTATGTACAAATCCTGTGGACAGTCTTTGATTTTATCAACAAACTATTTCCCTCTCTTCGTTTGCTTTCCTCTATGCCACCTAAACTCCTATAGGGCACCTTATACTTAGTTGCATCCTATTATTATATATGCCCTTCTATGGCAATTAAGAGAGGGAGAAAAATTAAATTAGGTTATTTGCATAGAGCTATTATGTGTTTTACTTCCATATATATAAATGCTATTAATAATCAATGTGATTACATAAATAATGGTAAGCTTCAATAATATTATGTAGGTAACGCCCATTCATATGTGGTAAGCGACAGATGGGAGGCCTGCGTGTGTGGTTGTTTTCCAATTCTAGCTTGGCTTTGCAACGGTAGAAGGGAGATTCAAGGCAATGTTGTTGTGTAGATAATGACCGGTGCGAGATGCATCGCCTGTAGTGAGCTAGAGTTAGACATCGTCGAGAGCCGGAAATAAATGGGCCATAACCAATGTCTCCCATTAAAAAGTAGGTACCTTTCTTTTTTGCATAAATCTCAAGAAAAATCAACTAACTTATATATAATATAAATTAATAATAAAATAAAAAAGATATTTCTTTTCTATGATTTTTTATAAAAAATAAAATATTCATGTACTGAAACATGGTTGTAATTTAAGAAAAATGTAAATAAGAAGTGTTCCACATTTTAAAAAAGTTCATGTAATTCAAAAAGTGTTCATGCATTATAGAACATGGGAGTATTATTAAAAGCTATTAGTGAACTCTAAAAATGCTCATCTATTTTTTAAAGGTGTTCATGCTTCTATAAATAGATGTTCACGTTATTTTTAGTAATGATCATGTATTTTTTAATCCATGTAAATTTAAAATATGTCCATTTATTAATCAAAAATATTTAATATATAAATTAAAATTACTGTATTTAGAAAAATAAAAAATGAAAAATAATAATCATAAATAAAATGAAAAAACAAATAAAAATAAAGAGAGGAAGTCGGCGCAGGGTCAATGCATGTGGGCACGGAGTGCATCCTAGCAGAACATGTGAACGAAAAAACATCCGCCCTAATAATACCAGTAAGAAAATTAAAAAACTCGCCATGAGTTGGGCCGGTCCACACGAAAGCTGCTAGATTAGTTGAATGCCCCTGTGTTGCCACCGAACAATAAAAATATAGACATAGTAATCAACTAATTGTTCTAAATTATAAATGTGGTTTCAATCCATATAATGAGCAAAAAACTTGTCTCTCTCTCACTCGCTTCTTTCTTCACTACAAGTCATCTAGTCTCCTAAAGCATCATCTTTCTGCTCATCTTTCCTTACGTTCTACTTCCATTCTCTTAATCTGCCTATTCTCTAGCATTATCGCCTTCAAAAGTCCATCATCTCATCTTTACCATCGTTTGGACACCTTTTAGGAACTTTCAAGAATAGGTCAATTACATTTATGCCCTTAACTGGATAACACTACTGAAATATACCCCTAACTCCAAAGTGCATTCAAATTTTCCCCTCTGTCGTTATGTTGTGTTATAGAAATACCCACGAATGATGCTTTTATCACGTCTTCTCTGCTTTATAAACTTCACGATGTTCCTCCATAGTCGTCGTTGCTTTTCATTCTTTTGTAGTATTCCCGAGCATCTCCACGGATGGTAGTTCCAAATTTTGGGTGTTTACGTTTTCAGGGAAAATAAATACTTTTAGGGATGCTACAAATGAACGGAAAGTACCAGCAACTATAGAGGAATACTGTGAAGCTTATAAAGTAGAGGAAACCTGACAAAAACATCATTGAGGAGTATTTCTATAACACCACATAACAACAGAGGGGAAAATTTGAGCATACTTTGAAATTAGGGGTAAATGTGAGTAGTGAGTTCGAGTTAGGGGCAGAAATGTAATTGACCCTTAAAGAATCTCTAAAATGCTTGTCAAGTGCACCTTCGTTGCTAGAACCTCTCTCCCTTCATCCCTCACTGTTTGTAATACCTACTAACCTCGTAGCGCCCACCTATCCGATAATGCAATTGTATTAAATTTATATCCTCATTAATTTATGGGATATCACTTGGTTACCCTACGAGAATGACCAAATGTTTTTTATATCATGTTTGTTGGCACATCTCAGGAGCTCCAATACATTGACATATCAACAATCATATTGCTTAGACGTAAGGTGTGCAGTTGTGAAGGAAATATGCCCTAGAGGCAATAATAAAGTTGTTATTTATATTTCCTTATATCATGATAAATGTTTATTATTCATGCTGGAATTGTATTAACTGGAAACTTGACACATGTGTGAATACATAGACAAAACAGAGTGTCCCTAGTATGCCTCTACTTGACTAGCTCATTAATCAAAGATGGTTAAGTTTCCTAACCATAGACATGTGTTGTCATTTGATGAACGAGATCACATCAGTAGAGAATGATGTGATGGACAAGACCCATCCGTTAGCTTGGCATAATGATCGTTTAGTTTTATTGCTATTGCTTTCTTCATGACTTATACATGTTGCTCTAATTATGAGATTATGCAGCTCCCAAATACCGGAGTAACACCTTTTGTGCTATCAAATGTCACAACGTAACTGGGTGATTATAAAGATGCTCTACAGGTGTCTCCGAAGGTGTTTGTTGGGTTGGCATAGATCAAGATTAGGATTTGTCACTCCGTGTATCGGAGAGGTATCTCTGGGCCCTCTCGGTAATGCGCATCACTATAAGTCTTGCAAGCAATGTGACTAATGAGTTAGTTGCGAGATGATGCACTACAGAACGAGTAAAGAGACTTGTCGGTAACGAGATTGAACTAGGTATGATGATACTGACGATCGAATCTCGGGCAAGTAACATGCCAATGACAAAGGGAACAATGTATGTTGTTATGCGGTTTGACCAATAAAGATCTTCATAGAATATGTAGGAGCCAATATGATCATCCAGTTTCCGCTATTGGTTATTGACCGAAGATGTGTCTCGGTCATGTCTACATAGTTCTCGAACCCGTAGGGTCCGCACGCTTAACATTTGATGACGATTTGTATTATGAGTTATGTGATTTGATGACCGAAGTTTGTTCGGAGTCCTAGATGAGATCACGGACATGACAAGGAGTCTCGAAATAGTCGAGAGGTAAAGAGTCATATATTGGAATGCTATATTCGGACATCGGAAAGGTTCCGAGTGATTCGGGAATTTTTCGGAGTACCGGGGAGTTACGGGAATTCACCGGGAGAAGTAATGGGCCTTATTGGGATTTAGTGGGGAGAGGGGAGAAGGGCCAAGTGCTAGCGCGCGCCTCCCCCTTCCCAAACCGATTTGGACAAGGGGTGGGGGCGCGGCCCCCTCTTTCCTTCTCCCTCTCCCTCTCTTTCCTTCTCTCCTACTCCGAATAGGAAAGGGAATCCTACTAGGACTTGGGAGTCCTAGTAGGACTCCCTATGCTTGGCACGCCCCCTAGACCGGCCGCCTCCTCCCTCCCTCCTTTATATACGGGGGAGGGGAGCACCCCAAAGGCACCCAAGATTTGTCTTAGCCGTGTGTGGTGCCCCCCTCCACAGTTACACACCCTGGTCATATCGTCGTAGTGCTTAGGTGAAGCCCTGCGCCGGTAACTTCATCATCACCGTCACCACGCCGTCGTGCTGACAAAACTCTCCCACATCCTCAACTGGATCAAGAGCTCGAGGGACGTCATCATGCTGAACGTGTGCTGAACACGGAGGTGTCATACGTTCGGTACTTGGATCGTGAAGACGTTCGAGTACATCAACCGCGTTACTAAATGCTTCCGCTTTCGGTCTACGAGGGTACGTGGACACACTCTCCCCGCTCGTTTCTATGCTTCTCCTGGATAGATCTTGCGTGATCGTAGGATTTTTTTGAATTACTACGTTCCCCAATAGTGGCATCCGAGCCAGGTCTATGCGTAGATATTATATGCACGAGTAGAACACAAAGATTTGTGGGCGATAATAGTCATACTGCTTACCAGCATGTCATACTTTGATTCGGTGGTATTGTTGGATGAAGCGGCCCAGACCGACATTACATGACCGTGTTCTTGAGACTGGTTCTACCGATGTGCTTCGCACACAGGTGGCTAGTGGGCGTCTGTTTCTCCAGCTTTAGTTGAATCAAGTGTGACTACGCCTGGTCCTTGTTGAAGGTTAAAACATCACACTTGACGAAAAATCGTTGTGGTTTTGATGTGTAGGTAAGAACGGTTCTTGCTAAGCCCGTAGCAGCCACGTAAAACTTGCAACAACAAAGTAGAGGACGTCTAACTTGTTTTTGCAGGGCATGTTGTGCTGTGATATGGTCAAGATGTGATGATATATAAATTGTTGTATGAGATGATCATGTTTTGTAAAATTTATCGGCAACTGGCAGGAGCCTTATGGTTGTCACTTTATTGTATAAAATGCAATCGCCATGTAATTGCTTTACTTTATCACTAAGCGTTAGCGATAGTCGTAGAAGCAATAGTTGGCGTGACGACAACGATGCTTCGATGGAGATCAAGGTGTCAAGTTGGTGACGATGGTGATCATGACGGTGCTTTGGAGATGGAGATCAAAGACACAAGATGATGATGGCCATATCATATCACTTATATTGATTGCATGTGATGTTTATCCTTTATGTGTATTATTTTGCTTAGTACGGCGGTAGCATTATAAGATGATCTCTCACTAAATTTCAAGGTATAAGTATTCTCCCTAAGTATGCACCATTGCTACAGTTCGTCATACCGAGACACCACGTGATGATCGGGTATGATAAGCTCTACGTTCACATATAACGGATGCAAGCCAGTTTTGCACACGCGGAATACTCAGGTTAAACTTGACGAGCCTAGCATATGCAGATATGGCCATGGAACACTGAGACCGAAAGGTCGAGCGTGAATCATATAGTAGATATGATCGACATAGTGATGTTCACCATTGCTAACTACTCCATCTCACGTGATGATCAGACATGGTTTAGTTGATTTGGATCACGTGATCACTTAGATGATTAGAGGGATGTCTATCTAAGTGGGAGTTCCTAAGTAATATGATTAATTGAACTTTAATTTATCATGAACTTAGTACCTGATAGTATTTTGCATGTCTATGTTGTTATAGATCAATGGCCCGTGCTACTGTTCCTTTGAATTTTAATGCGTTCCTAGAGAAAGCTAAGTTGAAAGATGATGGTAGAAACTGCACTGTCTGGGTCCGTAACCTGAGGATTATCCTCATTGCTACACAGAAGAATTACGTCCTGGAAGCACCGCTAGGTGCAAGACCCGCTGCAGGAGCAACACCGGACGTTGTGAACGTCTGGCAGAGCAAAGCTGATGACTACTCGATAGTTCAGTGTGCCATGCTTTACGGCTTAGAACCGGGACTTCAACGACGTTTTGAACGTCATGGAGCATATGAGATGTTCCAGGAGTTGAAGTTAATATTTCAAGAAAATGCACGGGCTGAGAGATATGAAGTCTCCAATAAGTTCTACAGCTGCAAGATGGAGGAGAATAGTTCTGTCAGTGAACATATACTCAGAATGTCTGGGTACCACAACCACTTGACTCAACTGGGAGTTAATCTTCCTGATGACAGTGTCATTGACAGAGTTCTTCAATCACTGCCACCAAGCAACAAAAGCCTCATGATGAACTATAATATGCAGGGGATGAATAAGACAATTCTCGAGCTCTTCGCAATGCTAAAGGCTGCAGAGGTAGAAATCACGAAGGAGCATCAAGTGTTGATGGTAAACAAGACCACTAATTTCAAGAAAAAGGGCAAAGGGAAGAAGGGGAACTTCAAGAAGAACAGCAAGAAAGTTGCTGCTCAAGTGAAGAAGCCCAAGTCTGGACCTAAGCCTGAGACGGAGTGCTTCTACTGCAAAGGGACTGGTCACTGGAAGCGGAACTGCCCCAAGTATTTGGCGGATAAGAAGGATGGCAAAGTGAAAGGTATATTTGATATACATGTTATTGATGTGTACCTTACTAATCCTCGCAGTAGTGCCTAGGTATTTGATACTGGTTCTGTTGCTCATATTTGCAACTCGAAACAGGGACTACGGATTAAGCGAAGATTGGCTAAGGACAAGGTGACGATGCGCGTGGGAAATGGTTCCAAAGTTAATGTGATCGTCGTCGGCATGCTACCTCTACATCTACCTTCGGGATTAGTTTTAGACCTGAATAATTGTTATTTGGCGCCAACGTTAAGCATGAACATTATATCTGGATCTTGTTTGATGTGAGACGGTTATTCATTTAAATCAGAGAATAATGGTTGTTCTATTTATATGAGTTATATCTTTTATGGTCATGCACCCTTGATGAGTGGTCTATTTTTATTGAATCTCAATAGTAGTGATACACATATTCATAATACTGAAGCCAAAAGATATAAGTTTAATAATGATAGTGCAACTTATTTGTGGCACTGTCGTTTGGGTCATATTGGTGTAAAGCGCATGAAGAAACTCCATGCTGATGGGCTTTTCGAATCACTTGATTATGAATCACTTGATGCTTGCGAACCATGCCTCATGGGTAAGATGACTAAAACTCTGTTCTCCGGAACAACGGAGCGAGCAACAAGTTTGTTGGAAATAATACATACTGATGTATGTGGTCCGATGAGTGTTGAGGCTCGCGGCGGGTATCATTATTTTCTGACCTTCACAGATGATTGGAGCAGATATGGGTATATCTACTTGATGAAACATACGTCTGAAACATTTGAAAAGTTCAAAGAATTTCAGAGTGAAGTGGAAAATCATCGTAACAAGAAAATAAAGTTTCTACGATCTGATCGTGGAGGAGAATATCTGAGTTACGAGTTTGGTCTTCATTTAAAACAATGCAGAATAGTTTCGCAGCTCACGCCACCCGGAACACCACAACGTAATGGTGTGTTCGAACGTCGTAACCGCACTTTATTAGATATGGTGCGATCTATGATGTCTCTTGTAGATTTACCACTATCGTTTTGGGGTTATGCATTAGGGACAGCTGCTTTCACGTTAAATAGGGCACCATCTAAATCTGTTGAGATGACACCGTATGAACTGTGGTTTGGCAAGAAACCTAAGCTGTCGTTTCTTAAAGTTTGGGGCTGCGATGCTTATGTGAAAAATCTTCAAACCTGATAAGCTCGAACCCAAATCGGAGAAATGCGTCTTCATAGGATACCCAAAGGAGACTATTGGGTACACCTTCTATCACAGATCCAAAGGCAAGATATCCGTTGCTAAGAATGGATCCTTTCTAGAGAAGGAGTTTCTCTCGAAAGAAGTGAGTGGGAGGAAATTATAACTTGATGAGGTAATTGTACCTTCTCCCGAATTGGAAAGTAGTTCATCACAGAAATGGTTTCAAGTGATGCCTACACAAATTGGTGAGGAAGTTAATGATGATGATCATGAAACTTTAGATCAAGTTACTACCAAACCTCGTAGGTCAATTGGAGTACGTTCTGCACCAGAGTGGTACGATAATCCTGTTCTGGAAGTCATGTTACTAGACCATGACGAACCTACGAACTATGAGGAAGCGATGATGAGCCCAGATTCCGCGAAATGGCTTGAGGCCATGAAAAATCTGAGATGGGATCCATATATGAGAACAAAGTATGGACATTGGTTGACTTGCCCGGTGATCGGCAAGCCATTGAGAATAAATGGATCTTCGAGAGGAAGACGGACGCTGATAGTAGTGTTACTATCTTCAAAGCTCGACTTGTCGAAAAAGGTTTTTGACAAGTTCAAGGTGTTGACTATGATGAGATTTTCTCACTCATATTGATGCTTAAAGTCTGTCCGAATCATGTTAGCAATTTCCACATTTTATGAAATCTGGCAAATGGATGTCAAAACTGCATTCCTTAATGGATTTATTAAAGAAGAGTTGTATATGATGCAACCAGAAGGTTTTTTCAATCCTAAAGGTGCTAACAAAATGTGCAAGCTCCAGCGATCCATCTATGGACTGGTGCAAGCATCTCGGAGTTGGAATATACGCTTTGGTAAGTTGATCAAAGCATATAGTTTTATACAGACTTACGGTGAAGCATGTATTTACAAGATAGTGAGTGGGAGCACTACAGTCTTTCTGATAAGTATATGTGAATGACATATTGTTGATCAGAAATGATGTAGAATTTTCTGGAAAGCATAAAGGAGTGTTTGAAAGGAGTTTTTCGAAGAAAGACCTCGGTGAAGCTTCTTACATATTGGGCATCAAGATCTATAGAGATAGATCAAGACGCTTGATAAGATTTTTTTCAATGAGTACATACCTTGACAAGGTTTTGAAGTAGTTCAAAATGGAACAGTAAAAGAAGGAGTTCTTGCTTGTATTGCAAGGTGTAAAGTTGACTAAGACTCAAAACCCGACCACGGCAGAAAATAGAAAGAGAATGAAAGTCATTCCCTATGCCTCAGTCATAGGTTCTATAAAGTATGCTATGATGTGTACCAGACCTATTGTGTACCTTGCCATGAATTTGGCAAGGGGGTACGATAGTGATCCAGGAGTGGATCACTGGACAGCGGTCAAAGTTATCCTTAGTTACCTAAGAGGACTAAGGAAATATTTCTCGGTTATGGAGGTGACAAAGAGTTTGTCGTAAAGAGTTACGTCAATGCATGCTTTTACACCGATCCAGATGACACTCTGTCTCAATCTGGATACATATTGAAAGTGGGAGCAATTAGCTAGAGTAGCTCCATGCAGAGCATTGTAGACATAGAAAATTTGCAAAATACATATGGATCTGAATGTGGCAGACCCGTAGACTAAAACTTCTCTCACAAGCAAAACATGATCACACCTTATTACACTTGGGTGTTAATCACACAGCGATGTGAACTAGATTATTGACTCTAGTAAACCCTTTGAGTGTTGGTCACATGGCGATGTAAACTATGGGTGTTAATCACATAAAGATGTGAACTATTGGTGTTGAATCACATGGCGATGTGAACTAGATTATTGACTCTAGTGCAAGTGGGAGACTGAAGGAAATATGCCCTATAGGCAATAATAAAGTGGTTATTTATATTTCCTTATATCATGATAAATTTTTATTATTCATGCTAGAATTGTATTAACCGGAAACTTGATACATGTGTGAATACGTAGACAAAACATAGTGTCCCTAGTATGCCTCTACTTGACTAGCTCATTAATCAAAGATGGTTAAGTTTCCTAACCATAGACATGTGTTGTCATTTGATCAATGGGATCACATCATTAGAGAATGATGTGATGGACAAGACCCATCCGTTAGCTTGGCATAATGATCGTTTAGTTTTATTGCTATTGCTTTATTCATGACTTATACATGTTCCTCTGACTATGAGATTATGCAACTCTCTAATACCGGAGGAACACCTTGTGTGCTATAGAAGGTCACAACGTAAATAGGTGATTATAAAGATGCTCTACGGGTGTCTCCGAAGGTGTTTGTTGGGTTTGCATAGATCAAGATTAGGATTTGTCACTCTGTATATCAGAGAGGTATCTCTAGGCCCTCTCGGTAATGCACATCACTATAAGCATTGCAAGCAATGTGACTAATGAGTTAGTTGCGAGATGATGCACTACAAAACGAGTAAAGAGACTTGCCGGTAAAGAGATTGAACTAGGTATGATGATAGCGATGATCGAATCTCGGGCAAGTAACATACCGATGACAAAGGGGACAACGTAGGTTGTTATGCGGTTTGACCGATAAAGATCTTCGTAGAATATGTAGGAGCCAATATGAGCATCCAGATTCCGCTATTGGTTATTGATGTGTCTCGGTCATGTCTACATAGTTCTCGAACCCGTAGGGTCCGCACGCTTAACGTTCGATTACGATTTGTATTATGAGTTATGTGATTTGATGACCGAAGTTTGTTCGGAGTCCCGGATGAGATCACGGACATGACAAGGAGTCTCTAAATGGTCGAGAGGTAAAGATTCATATATTGGAAGGCTATATTCGGACATCGGAAGGTTCCGAGTGATTCGGGTATTTTTCGGAGTACACGGGAGTTACGGGAATTCACCGGGAGAAGTAATGGGCCTTATTGGGCTTTAGTGGAGAGAGGGGAGAAGGGCCAAGAGGTGGCACGCACCTCCCCCTGCCCAAACCGAATTGGACAAGGGGTGGGGGCACGGCCCCCCTTTCCTTCTCCCTCTCCCTCTCTTTCCTTCTCTCCTACTCCGAATAGGAAAGGGAATCCTACTAGGACTTGGGAGTCCTACTAGGACTCCCTATGCTTGGCGCGCCCCCTAGGCTGGCCGCCTCCTCCCTCCCTCCTTTATATACGGGGTAGGGGAGCACCCCAAAGGCACCCAAGATTTGTCTTAGCCGTGTGCGGTGCCCCCCTCCACAGTTACACACCTCGGTCATATCGTCATAGTGCTTAAGCGAAGCCCTACGCCGGTAACTTCATCATCACCGTCACCACGCCGTCGTGCTGACGAAACTCTCCCTCGTCCTCAACTGGATCAAGAGCTCGAGGGATGTCATTGTGTTGAACGTGTGCTGAACAGGGAGGTGCCGTACGTTCGGAACTTGGATCGGTTGGATCATGAAGACGTTCGACTACATCAACCGCATTACTAAGCGCTTCCACTTTTGGTCTATGAGGGTACGTGGACACACTCTCCCCGCTCGTTGCTATGCTTTTCCTAGATAGATCTTACGTGATCATAAGAATTTTTTTTGAATTACTACGTTCCCCAACAAGTTGTACAACACGACCATCATCGACAGATAACCATGGTAGATGGAAGCAATCCGTTTGGTTAGAATCTTATAAATGTATATTGGTCCTTTGTCTCGTTGACCATGGCTTTGCTTTCTAGTGCTGCCAAGACTTACGTGCACACATGAAGATCTTCATATTCATGGCCTTGCCATCGAGCATGGGCTACTGGGTGGTCACACCACCTTTTCTTGGCATTGAAGTCGGCGTGATATTCTTCTTCTTCTTCATCATCAAGTTTTCATCGCCCGTAATGTAACTTGACAGCGAGAAAGTATCCATCGAGCCCATTATGACACAATTTGGTAGCAAAGCCTCCACACATTTTAGCTTTGAAGAAATAGATGTTGGTTGTTTCATGTCCATGGCCAGGGACACCACGTCCGAAAACACCATGGTCCATGGATAGTGCGCACGAACCAGGTGTGCCCTCGGCTAGTGCTACCTCTTGAGCATGTGTTGGTTTTCCCTTGAAGAGGAATGGGTGATGTAGCAAAGTAGCGTAATATTTCCCTCGGTTTTGAGAACCAAGGTGTCAATCTAGTAGGAGACAACGCACAAGTCACCTAGTACCTGCACAAACAATCAAGAACCTTGCAACCAACACGATAAAGGGGTTGTCAATCCCTTCACGGTCACTCGCAAAAGTGAGATCTAATAAAGATAGTAAAGTAAATATTTTTGGTATTTTTTTGTATAGATTGGAAAGTAAAGATTGCAAAATAATAAACGAGATGCGATGTACATAAAAGAGATGCAATATAATAAGAGACCTGGGGGCCATAGGTTTCACTAGTGGCTTCTCTCAAGATAGCATATATTACGGTGGGTGAACAAATTACTGCCAAGCAATTGATAGAAAAGCGCATAGTTATGAGAATATCTAAGGCAATGATCATGAATATAGGCATCACTTCCGTGTCAAGTAGACCAAAACGATTCTGCATCTACTACTATTACTCCACACATCTACCACTATCCAGCATGCATCTAGAGTATTAAGTTCATAAGAACAGAGTAACGCATTAAGCAAGATGACATGATGTAGAGGGATAAACTCAAACAATATGATATAAACCCCATCTTTTTATCCTTGATGGAAACAATACAATACGTGCCTTGCTGCCCCTACTGTCACTAGGAAAGGACACCACAAGATTGAACCCGAAGCTAAGCACTTCTCCTATTGCAAGAAAGATCAATCTAGGCCAAACTAAACCGATAATTCGAAGAGACTTGCAAATATATCAAATCATGCATATAAGAATTCAGAGAAGAACGAAATAATATTCATAGATAATCTTGTTCATAAATCCACAATTCATCAGATCTCGGCAAACACACCGCAAAAGAGTATTACATCAAATAGATCTCCAAGAACATTGAGGAGAACTTTGTGTTGAGAATCAAAGAGAGAGAAGACGCCATCTAGCTAATAACTATGGACCCGAAGGTCTGTGGTAAACTACTCACGCTTCATCGGAGAGGCAATGGTGTTGATGTAGATGCCCTCCATGATCGACTCCCCCTCCGGCAGATCACCGGAAGAGGCCCCAAGATGGGATCTCACGGGGTACCGAAGGTTGCGGTGGTGGAAAAGTTGTTTCATGGCTCTCTCTGATCGATCTAGGGTATAAGAGTATATATAGGCGAAATAAGTACGTCGGTGGAGCTACGAGGAGCCCACGAGGGTGGGGGCGCGCCTACCCCCCTGGGCGCGCCCTCCTACATTGTGGCCGCCTCGTGGCGTTCCAGACTTCCACTCCAAGTTTTCTAGATTGCTTTCGTTCCAAGAAATATCATCGCGAAGGTTTCATTCCGTTTGGACTCCGTTTGGTATTCCTTTTCTGCGAAACTCTAAAATGGGCAAAAAAAAACAGAAGCTGGCACTAGGCCTCCGGTTAATAGGTTAGTCCCAAAAATAATATAAAAGAGCATATTAAAGCCCATTAAACATCCAAAAGAGATAATATAATAGCATGGAACAATAAAAATTATAGATACGTTGGAGATGTATCAAGCTAGTGAGGCCAAGCCATGCACGTCTATGGCTGTGGTGCGCAATGTGGTCATTCCTGCAAACTACGACTGTACTTATCCATACACATCTCCAACAACTTCCATTTCATGTGTGGGCAGGAGAGAAAATGGCGCGCACAGACGTGCAAATGAGCTGATTCACTACTTCGGTAACCAACACTGCTGTTGTGATGTGTGATGCCCTTTAAGATCCGGTTTGGATAGTACAAGGTTATCGTGCCTTTCCCCTAGGGAGTTACCCTAAGTTATGAAACACATGAGAGGATGTGCGCTACGACAAAGGCTTAGAAAAGTTATTGCTAATGAATTGAATTCCAGTATAACAACCGAACCTTAAACAACCTTTTGGGTGTAAATACTAGTATTAAAAACAGGCATGGGTATGATGTCTTACTCTCACGATCTTATATTTATGCATGTGACCTCATTTTAAAAATAAACATAGCTTTGGAAGACAAGCGCTATGATGTGCTTGCGACATGAGGATGTGGGACGGAGGATGTGTCCAAAGTACACCTTGACCAACCGATAGCCCTTACCTTCACACGGGGTTACCTCGGTTATTAATAATAAATATTCCAATAAAAGTATTGGGAATTTAATGACTACACCTCATTCATCCCCAAGGAATAGCTTTTCGCTACCGCAGTAACCCCTTCTCTCACTACTGTTCGGGATAGCGTTCCATGTGCTCCTTGCTCTTTACCATCTCCTTGATTGATATACGGGATCCTGGTTACCTACAGGGCCTTAGAACGAGAAGAAGACAAGAGACAGCTCCATTGCATTCGAACACATAAGAATAGCGTCAAATACACCAAGCCATTCCCATGACCCTTGTACAAATACATCGGGTTGCAAGACCTAGCCTCAACCCACTGCCTTACCAAATTACTCACACATGACGGTCGGATCGAAAATAAACTCATTGAACACAACATAAAGATGAATGATTGATTAATAATATGTCTCAAAATATTGTCGAATGTGATACACTGATTACAAGTATCACTAACTTGGAGAGAATGGTTGCGGTGATGATGGTGGTGCCGGCTATGAGATGAGATGGGAAATGAAAGTTGCTACGGTTGGAAGATTGGTTCTGGTTCTCTGTTTTTCTAATGGTGCTCTCCCTGTTGGTATTCTAGCGTCGACCCCTTCATAGAAGCTGGTCAGGCGGACCATCTGGTGCAGGCACTGATACATCTCCGTCATATCTATAATTGCTTATTGTTTCATGCCAATATTATACAACTTTCACATATATTTGGCAACATTTTATATGATTTATTGGACTAACCTATTGTTCCAGTGCCCAGTGCCAGTTCCTATTTGTTGCATGTTTTTTGTTTCGCGGAAAATCCATATCAAAGGAATTCCAAATGCGACAAAAATTTATGGAGAATTATTATGGAATATATGTGATTTTTGGGACTTGGAATCAACGCAAACGGGGGCCCACAGTGAACACAACCCACCAAGGCGCGCCCATGTATCTTATACCCTCCTCGAAAGTCGGTTGGGGCCCTTCTTCTGGCGCAAAAAGATAATTTATGGAAAAAAATCTTGTAAAAATTTCAGCGCAATCAGAGTTATGGATCTCCAGGAATTTAAGAAACGATGAAGGGCCAGATCTGGGGAACGCGAAACAACAGAGGACAGAGAGACAGGTCCAATCTCGGAGGGGCTCTTGCCCCTCCGCCGCCATGGAGGCCATGGACCAGAGGGGGAACTCTCCTCCCATCTAGCGGGGAGGCCAAGGAAGAAGAAGAAGGAGGGGGGCTCTCTCCCCCTCTCTCCTGGTGGCGCGAGAGTGCCGCCGGGGCAAGGATCGTGACGACAATCTACATCAACAATCTTGCTACCGTCACACCAACTTTCTCCCCCTCTATGCAGCGGTGTAACACCCCTTCTCCCTGCTGTAATCTCTACTTAAACATGGTGCTCAACTCCATATATTATTTCCCAATGATATTTGGCTATCCTATGATGTTTGAGTAGATCCGTTTTGTACTCTGGGTTCATCGTGATCTTGGTTGGTATGATTGTATATTTTATTTATGGTGCTATCCTACGGTGCCCTCCGTGTCATGCAAACGGACTGGCCCCCGCTATAGGGTGTTGCAATATGTTCATGGTTCGCCTAAGGTGGGTTGCGAGAGTGACAGAACCTTAAACCCGAGTAAGTGGGTTGTTGTGTATGGGATAAAGAAGACTTCATACTTAATGCTATGGTTGGGTTTCACGACCTTAATGATCTTTAGTAGTTGAGGATGCTTGCTACGGGTCCAATCATAAGTGCATATGATCCAAGTAGAGAAAGTATGTTAGCTCATGCCTCTCCCTCATATAAAATTACAAGAATGATTACCGGTACTTGTTATCAATTGCCTAGGGACAAATGACTTTCTTGTTGACAAAGGCTATCTACTTTTATTACCTTGCAATTTGTTCATAGTTTTATTCTCACAAAGTACTCGTAGTTTTATTCTTGCAAAATATTTCCATACTTGTTTTAGGTAAAGCAAACTTAAGTGTTCGTAGAATTGTATTGGTGGTCGATAGAACTTGAGAGAATATTTGTTCTACCTTTAGCTCCTCGTTGGGTTCGACACTCTTATTTATCGAAGAAGGCTACAAACAATCCCCTATACTTGTGGGTTATCAAGACCTTTTTCTGGCGCCGTTGCCGGGGAGCAATAGCGTGGGGTGAATATTTTCGTGTGTGCTTGTTTGCTTTATCACTAAGTTGTTTTTATTTTGTGCTCTTGTTTTCTACCTCTAGTTATGGGTAGGAAACGTAAAATACCAAAAAATAGTTGTACCTGCTAAACCAATGGTTGAAGAACCACCCAAAATCTATCATACTGCTGAAGCTTTCTACTTGGATCATCTTTGATCCCTATGTGCTCGTGCTGAAAACCCAACTAGCTTAGTTGAGGGAAGATCATTAGATGAGCATGCTTGTTTTGTGCGACACCGTTTATCTCAAAAAGGGAAGCATTTACTGCATCAAATTAATACTATGCAATGCTATGCTTGGAATTTATGTGAAATACATTATTTTACTTGTTGTTCTGAAGACCCTAAGAAACACCTTCCTTATCAATGTGAGTTTAGAGATAATGGGATTTTATCTTCTTATGCCAAGGGTCTTTATAATTATTATGATATTAAACAAATTGAAGAATTTGTTGCTTTTAAGGGTGCTTCTGAAATTGCTTCTTTGATTGAAAAGTATGATGCTACTCTTTACAAATCTGAAAATTTTGCCATACTTAAATATTGCTATGAAAATTATTCTTCTAATGCTTATATTAAACCATATATTGAGGACTTCTCCGCTGTCCAAGAAGAGACTAATATTTTGCAGGAGTCTATGGAAGAAGAAATTGATGAAACTGTGAGCTCATTGGATGAAAAAGATGATGAGGAGAGCGAAGAACAAAAGGAGGAAGAGCAGATTAGCTACCCGTGCCCACCTTCTAATGAGAGTAACCCTCCAACTCATACATTGTTTAATGTCCCTTCGTTCTTATCGAAGGATGAATGCTATGATAATTGCTATGATCCCGTTGATTCTTTTGGAATATCCCTTTTTGATTAACTTAATGCTTACTATGCTTGTGGCCATGATGCCAATATGAATTATTCTTATGGAGATGAACTTTATATAGTTCCTTATGTTAAGAATGAAATTGTTGCTATTGCACCCACACATGATAGTCCTATTATCTTTTTGAATTCTCCAAACTACACTATATCGGAGAAGTTTGCACTTATTAAGGATTACATTGATGGGTTGCCTTTTACCGTTGCACATGATGATTTTGTTGAATATAATATGCATGTGCTTGCTCTCCTACTTTCAAGTATTATGAGAGAGGAACTACATCTCCGCCTCTCTATGTTTCCAACACGATAAAATTGCAAGAAACTGCTTGTGCTATGTATTGACCTTTACTTGATGTGCATGAATTGTTCTTGTATGCCATGCTGATGCATAGGAAGAGAGCTAGACTTTGTCATTGCATGATATATGTTGCTTTGTGCTCACTACTAAATGCCAAATCATTGTTATTTAAAATTGGCTTTGATATACCTCGGGATCCGGGTGGATTCATTACTTGAGCACTTTATGCCTAGCTTAATGGCTTTAAAAAAAGCGCTGCCCGGGAGACAACCTGGAAGTTTTAGAGAGTCATTATTTCTGTTGAGTGCTTTTATAAAGTTTTAAAAAAATATAGAGTGGGAATTAAAACTTCACAAAAAGAAAAGTGAAAGTGAGAAAGATGAGCACCGTGGAAGCGGGAGCATGCCTTGAACTTTGTTCATGCCCATGGAAACTTTGTGAATCTTGAATTACAGAAACTTTTCAACAAAAATAATTATCCCCTGTACAAATTCCTTATATTTTAAAATTATTGTGCCAAGATTTGCCTTTAGGATGAGTAGATTGCTTGTTGGTATGTGCGGTGCAAAAACGGAAACTTTGGCTGTAGTGCATGGTTTTAATTTTTTACTGAAACGTCGAAAGTTTCTGAAACTTTTGCACAGTATTGCTATACAAATTGTTTAGTTTTTCCTAATTTTTCAGAATTTTTGGAGTACCATAAGTATGGTAGATGTTCAAATTGCTACAGACTGTCCTGTTTAAGACAGATTCTATTTTTGATGCATTGTTTTGCTTGTTTTGATGAAACTATCGATTTTTATCGGTGGTATAAGCCATGGAAAAGTTATATTACAGTAGCTAAAATGGAAAAACAAAACATGAATTGGTTTTCAACAGTACTTAGAGTAGTGATTTGCTTTATTATACTAATGGATCTTACCGAGTATTTCTGTTGAGTTTTGTGTGGATGAAGTGACCAAAGATCGAGGAGGTCTCAATATGAGGAGAAGGAGGAGAGGCAAGAGCTCAAGCCTGGGGATACCCAAGGCACCCCAAGTAAATATCCAAGGAGTCTCAAGCGTCTAAGCTTGGGGATGCCCCAGAAGGCATCCCATCTTTCTTCAACAAGTATTGGTATGTTTACGTCTTCGTTTCGTTCATGTGATATGTGTGAATCTTGGAGCGTCTTTTGTGTTTAGATTTCATTATTCTTTTATGCACCATGCTAGTATGAGATAGTCCATGGTTGATTTATAGAAGGCTCACTGCACTTCATTTATATCTTTTGAGTATGGCTTTATAGAATGCTTCATGTGCTTCACTTATATCATTTGAAGTTTGGATTGTCTGTTTCTCTTCACGTAGAAAAATGTTGTTTGTAGAATGCTCTTTCGCTTCACTCATATTTATTAGAGCATGGTCTTTTATAGAAAGAATTAAACTCGCATGCTTCACTTATATCTATTTGGAGAGTCAAAAGGAATTGGTCATTTGTATGGTTATTCATGAAATCCTACATAAAACTTATGGATCACTGAATATGATATGTTTGATTCCTTGCAATAGTTTTGCGATATAGAGATGATAATATGTGGGAGGTACTAGTAAACGGTTGTGGTTAGTAAGAATATTGCTGTTAAGGTTTGTGATTCCCAAAGCATGCACGTATAGTCTCTCGTTAGGCTATGAAGTTTGAGCATGATTTATTATTGATTGTCTTCCTTATGAGTGGCGGTCGGGGATGAGCGATGGTCTTTTCCTACCAATCTACCCCCCTAGGGGCATGCGTAGTAGCACTTTGCTTCGAGGGCTAATAAACATTTGCAATAAGTATATGAGTTCTTTATGACTAATGTGGGTCCATGGATTATACGCACTCTTATCTTTCCGCAATTTGCTAGCCTCTACAGTACCGTGCATTGCCCTTTCTCACCTCGAGAGTCAGTGCAAACTTCGCAGGTGCATCCAAACCCCGTGATATGATACGCTCTATCACACATAAGCCTTATTATATCTTCCTCAAAACAGCCACCATACCTACCTATTATGGCCTTTCCATAGCCATTCCGAGATATATTGTCATGCAACTTCCACTGCCTTCATTTTGATGACTTGAGCATTCATTGTCACATTGCTTTGCATGATCATAAGATAGCTAGCAATATTTCCATGGCTTGTCCATTTTTGGATATCGTTGCTGTGCTAGATCATTGCACATCCTGGTACACTGCCAGAGGCATTCATATAGAGTCATATTTTGTTATAGGTATCGAGTTATAATTTTTATTTCTTTTGAGTTATAAGTAAAGACACGTGTGATGATCATCACTATTCATTATTAGAGCATGTCCCAGTGTGGAAAGGATGATGGAGACTATGATTCCCCCACAAGTCGGGATGAGACTCCGGACAATGAGAGAAAGAAAGGAAAAGAAAAGAAAAAAAGAAAGAAAGAAAAAGAAAGAAGAAAATAAGAGAGAAGGGACATTGTTACTATCCTTTACCACACTTGTTCTTCAAAGTAGCACCATATTTTTCATACAGAGAGTCTCCTATGTAGTCACTTTCATATACTAGTGGGAATTTTTCATTATAGAACTTGGATTGTATATTCCGATGATGGGCTTCCTCAAATGCCCGAGGTCTTCATGAGCAAGCAAGTTGGATGCACACCCGCTTAGTTTTCATATTGAGCTTTCATATACTTATAGCTCTTAGTGCATCCATTGCATGACAATCCTGATTCCTCGCATTAATATCAATTGATGGGCATCTCCATGCCCGTTGGTTAGCCGCGTTGATGTGAGACTTTCATACTTTTTGTCTTCTCTATATTTACCCTTATCATCATACTCTATTCCACCCGTAGTGCTATATCCATGGCTCGCGCTCATGTATTGCGTGAGGGTTGAAAAAGATGAAGCGCGTTAAAAAGTATGAACCAATTGCTCGGCTTGTCATCGGGGTTCTGCATCATAAATACTTTGTGTTAAGAAGGCAGAGCTTGACAAGACTATATGATTTTGTAGGGATAGCTTTCTTTAGCGTTGATATTTTGAAAGACATGATTTTTTGTTGGGATGCCTGGGTATTGATGTCTTTATGTCAAATTATAGACTACTAGTCGTCAACCCGTGCATTCGCACGGGTTTGCCTAGTGTCGGTGTACAAAAATAGGGGCACGCTTTTGTACCCCTTTACCTGTGCACGGGCAGTCGGAGCCGCGCCCATGACCACACCAAGCAGAACAGGGGAGGTGAGCCAAGGTAAGACTGAAGCCCAAGACAATCAAAGCAACGCCAAGGCCAAGACCACAAATAGCAGAGGGACGAAGCAGGTTTCCCCGGCAAGGGTCCCGGCAAGACCCTTGCCGGGACAGCTCGCCCCGCACCAACAGAGCGAGCCACCCTTGAGCCCACGACCCCCAACGCCGTCATCAACATGGGGCCAGGGCTCGGGAAGGCACCTCTGTGGTGGCATGCAGATCTTTGTGAAGACATATTCAAGATCAGATGAGGATTAGAAGACGATGATTCTCGGCAAGATCCCTGCCGAGGAAGGCCACCAGACCCCCGGCAAGGTCCTTGCCGGGGACGACAGCACCCCATGGCAAGACCCTTGCCGGGCCACGCGGCAAGGCCCTCGCCAAGGACGCCAGCGGGGTCACTGCCAAACCCGCGCCGAACAAGCTTCCACCACCGTTCACATGCAGCTCCTAGGCCAACTCATCGAGCGCCTGCGTGGCGGCATGCAGATCTTCGTGAAGGCTCCGCCACCGCGCCACCTCAGCTGCCTGACTGCCTACATGGCACCACGCACCTCACTGGCCAGGGCGCGTGTCAAGGCGAGGAGCAGCGGCGACGGACGGGACGGGCCTCGCCCCCGTCCCCAATAAAGCAAGGGGACACCTAAGCTACGCATTAAATGCGTCTTGTCCTGTAATACGAGCGATAAGCTCAGAGCACTGTACGCCTTTCCACCTCCTGTGTGTCACTGTGGCAGCCCCTTTCAACTATAAAAGCAGGCCCATGGCATACTGGAGAAGGATTCGGCTCTTTCGAACCACGCCCTGACCACAGCTAGTTCGAGATCTCAAGAACTCTCGGAAATACACCCACCAAAGCAGGACTAGGGTTTTACGCATCCTCGCGGCCCGAACCTAGGTAAACGATCCTTGTGCTGTCTACTAGCCCTGCTCTCCTCACAACCCTGCGCCCCGGCAACCGTAGTAGGGATTCTTGTGATCCCATAGGTGTCGTTCCACACCGACATCTTTGGCGCGCCAGGCAGGGGGCGCAATTGTGAGAATCTGGCCTAGTAGTTAGCCTAGCGGTTCTTCATCGCTTTCGGTTTCTGAGAAGAAGGCGGCTGGAGGAACGACGCCGGCTCGGCAACAAAAAAGCTAAGTCATTCAAAGCCTTGGGTTATTTCCTTTTACACTTGAGGTTATCGTCCTCGGAGATCTTGCCTATGTATGGGAAACCTGCACGCAAAGGGGGCCCCTGCAATTGGCAACGCCTTTGTTCTGTTTTGAGTCCACTCAATAGCTCAAAGCTGCCGCGTCGAGAGTGGCGGGTGAGGGAGTCCTGGATTAGGGGGTCCTCGGACAGCCGGACTATATACTTCTGCCGGATTGTTGGACTATGAAGATACAAGACTCAAGACTTCGACCCGTGTTCGGAGGGGACTCTCCTTGGCGTGGAAGGCAAGCTTGGCAATACGGATATGAAGATCTCCTTCCTTCTAACCGACTCTGTGTAACCCTAGCCCCCTCCGGTGTCTATATAAACCGGAGGGTTTAGTCCGTAGGACAACAACAATCATACCATAGGCTACCTTCTAGGGTTTAGCCTCTACGATCTCGTGGTAGATCAACTCTTGTAATACTCATATCATCAAGATCAATCAAGCAGGAAGTAGGGTATTACCTCCATCGAGAGGGCCCGAACCTGGGTAAACATTGTGTCCCCCGCCTCCTGTTACCATCCGCCTTAGACGCACAGTTCGGGACCCCCTACCCGAGATCCGCCGGTTTTGACACCGACATTGGTGCTTTCATTGAGAGTTCCACTGTGCCGTCATTATAAGGAAGGATGGCTCGTCTCGTTGTCAGGGACAACATCACCTCTGGGGGAGCCCTGGCTGTAGGCCAAACTCTCTGACTAGGCGGCTTCGTCATGACCGCCCGTTCGGCCATTGCGCCGACGATGACTTCTCGGGTCATCGAAAACAGCCTCCACATCGGCTCGGAACTTACCGAGCGGATGAATCCAATGGAGCTCTCCTCTTTGAACGAGCTCTTGGATCGCATCGCCGCTTATTTGGGAGTCGCTAGGACTATGATCGGATTGGGCTTAAACCCGACCAAAGGGAGATTAACTCTCCGCCGGTCACCCATCAGATAGCGATGGTGGAGGAGCAATGCGGTGATTCTTCCTCTATCTTGAGGACAAACTATGTCCGGATTCTCGAGCTCTCCGAGCCGGATACCCGTCTACGGGAGGACATCGCCCAAACCCTGAACCTAGAATCAGGCAGCGGGCCAGACCCACTGGGCAACATCCCGGAGCTCGAACTTCCAAGATCGGAAACTCCTCCGCCCCTGGGCCTCAGATCGGGTCAAGGTCCAGACTTAAATCCACCCACCCACCCAGATATAAACGATCTTCCACACATTAGGCAAGAGCCCCAGGAGACAGTACATCACTATTGGGCCAGATTCCTCCTTGTAATGAACAAGGTCAAGGACTGTCGCGAGGAAGACGCAATTTCATTCTTTTGCAATAATTGCATGGACAAGGAAATACTCAACGCCATAAGTCGCCGTGACATAGCACACTTCGCTGACTTGGCGGCCATAGTACGGAAGTACTGCGCGATGGAAAGCGCCTGGAAAACCCAAATAAAATTTTGGGATAATTCGGCTCTGACAAAACCCCCAGTCCGAACTAAAAGGGTGCACTCTCATAAGTCACCCGACTCAATTCCAAAGAAGCAAAAGCCCACTACAGGGCGTGGAACCGTATTGGAGGGATGGCTTAATGGGCCATGCAAAATTCACAGTACAGCGGATACCATACCAACACACAGCCTTAGAGCATGTTGGGTACTCCAGCAGGTGGCTAAGAGCGGTGAGGATCTCCTCATTAAAAATACAGCAGAGCACCACCCCATGGATAACAACAATACAGTATTGACAGTCTTCGAGACCTTCGCCTCAAATAATAGGCGTAAGCGAGCACTCCGCAGCCTTGCCGAAGTCTGCCACGTGGCAGCAATAAATCCATGGAGCGACACGGCTATCACCTTCAATGCCAGTGACGAACCTAAATTCCGAACAGGCCGAGCACCAGCTGCCTTGGTCCTTAGTCCAATTGTGGACGGCTTTCGGCTTACTAAAGTGCTCATGGACGGCAGCAGCGGATTAAACCTCATTTATGAGGAGACTCTTCAAAAAATGGAAATAGACAGAAATCGCATTGAGCAAAGCAGCACGACCTTCAGAGGAATCATCCCTAGTCGGGAGGCATGATGCGCTGGGAAAATCACACTAGATGTGGTATTCAGCACGCCGGAGAATTATAGGTCCGAAGAAATTACATTCCAAGTGGCCCCGTTCAGTAGCGGATACCACACCCTTCTAGGGCGGGAGGCATTCACGATCTTCCAAGCCATACCCCATTACGGGTACATGAAGCTCAAAATGCCCAGGCCCAATGGAATTGTCACTCTAGCTAGTGATCCGGACATAGCACTCCGCGCCGAAAAAAAATAGCCGCACTGGCCCTCGAGGCATTATCCAAAGCCCTCGCGGCCGAGGAATTAACTGCGCTGCGCTCCACAGTGGACAGGGACGACGTGATACTTGACAAAAGATCCAAGTCCACCTCTTTTAAACCAGCGGATGAAATAGTCAAATTCCAAGTCCACCCAACGGACCCTACAAAAACAGCATCCATCAGGGCACAGTTAAACCCCGCTGTAGACGCCGCACTACGGGAGTTCTTGCGCGAGAATTGGGACATATTCGCCTGGCATCCTTCAGACATGCCAGGAATCCCACGCAGGCTGGCTGAGCATAGCCTTAACATTCTAAAGGGATTCAAGCCAGTCAAGCAGACTCTTCGGCGTTTCTCTGAACCTAAGCGACAAGCCATGGGAGAGGAGCTAGCCAAGTTACTGGAGGCCAGATTCATTAGAGAAATAAAACATCCGGACTGGTTAGCAAACCTGGTGATGGTACCAAAGAAGGACAAATCCTGGCGCCTATGCATCGACTTCAAGGACCTTAATAAGGCTTGCCCAAAGGATCCCTTCCCCCTCCCTCGCATCGATCAAATTATCGACGCTACCGCAGGACACGACTCATTGTGCTTCCTCGAAGCATACTCCGGTTACCACCAAATTAAGATGGCGAAGTCCGATCAAGCCGCAACGGCATTTATCACTCCATACGGCCCCTTCTGTTTTAACACAATGCCCTTCGGGCTCAAAAACGCCGGTGCAACGTATCAACACATGATTCAGACATGTCTGGAAAAACAGATCGGCAAAACAGTGGAGGCATACGTAGACGATGTGGTCGTTCAAACCAGACACGTCCAATCCTTAATAGATGACCTGAGGCTCACATTCGACAATCTCCGAACAATCTCCGGAAAAATGCGTTTTCGGTGTGCCCGCCGGAAAGCTCCTGGGCTTCATCGTCTCCAGTAGAGGAATTGAAGCAAATCCGGCTAAAATCCGAGCTGTGTCACAGTTGGCTATCCCAACTGACCTCAAGCAAATCTAGAAGTTAACTGGATGCGTGGCGGCCTTAAGCCGCTTTATCTCCCGATTAGGAGAAAAGGCACTAGCCCTTTATCGCCTTCTTCGGCGCACCGAACACTTCGAGTGGACGGACGCGGCCACGGCCGGATTGGAAGAAATAAAAGCCATCCTTGCCACCAACCCAATCTTGGCCGCGCCAAATGTCGGCGAACCAATGCTGTTATATATAGTGGCAACTCACCAAGTTGTAAGCGCAGTGCTCGTCGTCGAACGAGAGACGGACGGACATAAATTCCCACTTCAAAAGCCGGTATATTATGTATCCACTGTCCTCACTCCATGCAAATCAGAGTTTGGCCTACAGCCAGGGCTCCCCCAGAGGTGATGTTGTCCCTGACAACGAGACGAGCCATCCTTCCTTATAATGACGGCACAGTGGAACTCTCAATGAAAGCACCAATGTCGGTGTCAAAACCAGTGGATCTCGGGTAGGGGGTCCCGAACTGTGCGTCTAAGGCGGATGGTAACAGGAGGCGGGGGACACGATGTTTACCCAGGTTCGGGCCCTCTCGATGGAGGTAATACCCTACTTCCTGCTTGATTGATCTTGATGATATGAGTATTACAAGAGTTGATCTACCACGAGATCGTAGAGGCTAAAACTCTAGAAGCTAGCCTATGGTATGATTGTTGTTGTCCTACGGACTAAACCCTCCGGTTTATATAGACACCGGAGGGGGCTAGGGTTACATAGCGTCGGTTACAAGGGAGGAGATCTACATATCCGTATCGCCAAGCTTGCCTTCCACGCCAAGGAGAGTCCCATCCGGACACGGGACGAAGTCTTCAATCTTGTATCTTCATAGTCCAACAGTCCGGCTAAAGTATATAGTCCGGCCGTCCGAGGACCCCCTAATCCAAGACTCCCTCAGTAGCCCCTGAACCAGGCTTCAATGATGATTAGTCCGGCACGCAGATTTGTCTTCGGCATTGCAAGGCGGGTTCTTCCTCCGAATACTCCATAGAAGATCTTGAACACAAGGATAGTGTCCGGCTCTGCAAAACAAGTTCCACATACCACCGTAGAGAGAATAATATTTCCACAAATCTAATCTGCTGACACGTTTGGCAGCATGACATCATACCACGGCCCGATCATTATTCGAACCGTTTTTCTCAACCGGCTACTGCACGTATTGCGAGGCGGTTTTCTTGGCACGTCTTGCCGAAGCAGAGATCGTGTCCCCTTATCACGGGATTCTCATCAATACGGATGTGGGTAACCCAACCGCGCCATCAATTACGGCGCCTGGGGAATAAGCGAGTTTTACTAGGCAGGAGGGGAGGCGTATAGTTTCCTCCGCCCCTATAAAGGGACAAGGATTCCTCTTTTTACCCACGCCTTCTTCCTCCTTGCTCATCCATTCTTGCGCACTTGAGCTCCAGCACCCAAGTTCGCGTTTTTCCCTCAAACCACTCCAAGCATGTCCGGAGCGGGAGGCAAGTGGATGGTCTCCTCCGTCACGGAGGAGAACATCACAAAGCTACGGGGAGTCAGATATCTGGCCGCGGACATCGCACACTGGCTGCCAGATGCGGGGCAGATCATCCCTACGCCCGAACCCCATGAGAGGGTGGTTTTCCTTACCCACTTTGTCCGCGGACTGGGATTTCCCCTCCACCCGTTTGTCTGCGGGCTCATGTTCTACTACGGGCTGGATTTTCATGATCTGGACCCCAATTTCATCCTCAATATCTCGGCGTTTATCGTCGTGTGCGAGGCCTTACTCCGCAACAGGCCCCACTTCGGCCTGTGGCTGAAGACCTTCAATGTTAAACCGAAAGTAGTGGTCAGCCAGCAAGCGGAGTGCGGAGGCGCCATGGTGGGAAAAATGCCTAATGTCACCTGGCTCGAAGGCTCCTATGTGGAGACCATAAAGGGGTGGCAATCGGGGTGGTTCTACATCACCGAGCCGTGCGACACCAACTGGGTGGCGGCCCCCGAATTCCGATCCGGAATCCCCACGCGGCTCACCTCCTGGAAAGAGAAGGGCATGTCCTGGGGTTCATCAGTGGAGCTTACCGGACTCCAGAAATGCATTAGAAACATGATGAGCAAGAAAATCAAGCTCGTCAACGTGGTCCAGGTCATGCTCTTCCGCCGGATCCTCCCGTGTCAACGACGGGCATTCAATTTGTGGGGGTTCGACCCGGCCGAGCACTTGACGCTGCGAGAGCTCTTTGACACAACACACAAGGACGTCTGGAAGGTGCTGTTCAAGGGCGCCGAGGTACCTCCTCCCCTTACCGAGGACCGCGGACTCAGCGCAAAGCGCCATGCCAATCTGGTAAGTTTTTTATATCTCACAGGATGTCTATTTTCCCCAGTTTAATCATGTGCGGGATCTAAGCCTCCGTGCCATTTATACAGGACTAGGTAGAGATAGTGGAGCAGATCGATTGCCCAGCCCCCCTGCCTGAAGATCCTGCAGATGCTCTCCTAACGGAGATGCTGGTTCCGGCGCCTTACGAGGTGCCGGTGAAGAAAGCCAAGAAGAAGGCCACGAGGACCCGAAAGGGTCTCTGGCGCAAGGTTATATCGGACTCATCGTCTGAAAACTCCGAGGCGCACTCCTCCCTCGAAAACGAGGAGGAGGAAGAGGAAAGTTCTCCCCCCCCAGCCGGGGGAGACAAGAAAAGGAAGGCCGCCCCAACCGGGGAGGCCGAAGGGTCCAAGAAGGGAAGGACCCTCCTTTCGGACTGCTCCACGATGGCCGCCTATAGCGACGACGAGTGGTTGCCTAGGGACAAGCCCCTGACGAAGTCGTAAGTATCCATATACCATAGCAATTCATGGTATGTTTTATTGCACTGCTTCTCATCACGCCGAACATGATTATGCAGTCCGTCCCGAGCCCATATCGACGTATCCTCGTCGGATGGTTCTTTGGATCCGTCGGATATGAATAGCGATTCACTTCCGACCGCCTCCACCCATCGCCCTACGGACAACATCGAGGTGTTGTCTTAGAGGGCACCGAGCCGAGGGGAGGTAGTCCTAGAGGCGCCTCGAGGCGACATTCCGGACCCTGGGTGCAAAGAGAGCAAGACTCCCATGGGCTCCGAATTCGGCCTCCAGCCGAACACTGCGCCGGAACCTCCAGTGGTTCCGGACTCTGTCAAGCGACCCCCCGTTAAGAGGGGCAAGCTGCCCGTGCCGGTGGCCTCTGTCCATCCAGAGGCACCGGACAACTTGCTGGAAGCGCTTCGCGGCGCTCCCATCAACGAAGAGCACCGCACTATCATGAGTGCGGTGATCGAGAAGGTTTGGTCCGCCAAAAGCAGACTAACCGAAGCTTGTGCCAGCCTCCTAACAGGCTTTCAGGTAAGTAATCAAATTATAGGAAAATATTACCGCATAGACAGTCGCCCCTGATGCTCTGTTTGGCGTTAACGAAGAAAGGACGAATAGAGGATCAAATAATGACTCAGGAGTCTAATCAGAATATATCTATGTGCATATGCAGGCTTCACTGCTGGCCGCTGCCGCACGTACTGCGGAGGTCACTGCACTAAAGTAGGACCTTGAGCGGTCCAAGGAAGAGCTTGGCCTTACCAAGAGGCAGCTCGAAGAGAACAAAGGTAAGCGATACCCTGTCTATATATTAAAAAGAAATTTGGTTGTAAAATAATAGGATCATCATGAATTTGCCAGGGGCCACGACCGAAGTGGCGACCCTGAAGAAGGCGTTGTCCGAGGCTGAAGACAAAGCGGTCAAGGAGCGCATCGAGCGAGAAAAGCAAGAAGCCCGGGTAGGCGAGGTGCAGCAAGAGCTCCAGGCTCTCGCCAAAAAACACGAGTCCTTGGAGCTTGACTCTAAGACGCGAGAGTCCGAGCTTGCGAAGGCCCTCGAAAGCGCACAAAACGCCAAGGCTGAAGCCCACAAGGCCCTCGAGGAGATTGAGGCGGTTAAGAAGATAGCAGCGGGTAAGGCATTCATTATGCAAAGCAAGCATGTCAAGGAAACTTTCCTTTTACTTACCCGAGTTTGGAGCTCTCCAGGAGCGTTCGCAGATCTTCCCCGCCGTGTGTTGGATGCCGCGGAGTTTTACCGGGCCGAGGAGGGGAGCTCGACGGAGAAGTTGTTCTGGTCTTAGTATACTGGGACCGAACACCCAATGCCCTTGAGCGACCAGCTGAAGCAACTGGTCGAGCTCCACAAGGCGGCCGAACAGGCCATGAAGGGTCTTATAGCCCGGATGTGGCCTGGTGATCCCCTGCCTGACAGCTACTTTGGTCTTGTGAGGCGGCTTGTGAATGCCTGCCCATGGCTTGAAGTCATAAAGCGGTCCGTCTGCATCGAGGGTGCGCGCAGGGCTCTTGCCCGGGCGAAGGTGCACTGGGCGAAGCTGGACGCCGTAAAGCTGGTGAAGGAGGGGCCGCCAGAAGGCAAGGAGGATCACCACCCCGAAATGTATTATGACAGTGTCCTGAAGGGTTCCCGCCTTGTGGCGGAGGAATGTGCTAAACATGTAATATTTGAATGAACATACTCGTGTGATCCTGTAATGTGAAACGAGTTCATTTGCGCTATGCAACGCTTGTTAATTTAAAATATTACCTTCTGTGCGGCCGTTTATGAAATCTGAGGGTTAGCTAGTCGTCAGCTTCTACCCCCATGTAATTAGTACTGGGTTGTTCGGGATAAACATGAACACTCTTTATCCCAATTTTGGGTCCTTCGAAGGAGGTGTTCAGCACAGCGAAGCAGGCAATCGGACTATAAAGCTTTATCACCCTCACTTAGCCACAGAAGTCTACAAGTTTAAATTTTGGCGAAGCCCCTAGTATTCGGAAGGCCGAATTTGGGGCGCTATATACGCCTAAGTCGGGCAAGGCCGACTCCTCGCCCGAAGCGGAAAAAGTCTTTAAGGACTTGAGACCTCTCGAACAGCGACCAGCTCTCGCCTCATCATGACAGTCAGTTTTCGGCTTTCTCTACTAAGGTGCTCGTCCGGAAGAACCGGGACACAATCGCAGTAGTTCTCCCAGCGCTACCTTAGCAGATTTTGCGGAACGTAAGGTACCAAAACATGGGAGCCAGGAAAACCCAACTATTGACCGAAGACATGATTCGGAGCTGATGCATATAATGCTATAAGTTCGGGGTGCCGCACTGTCGAAAGTGTTCGGACTTCTCACGCCGTATTATGGGGTATACTGAAGCCCCTGGCGTACTAGTCGTACTAGAATGTACGGGTGCAATCTGTCGTAATTAAGCAGACAAGAGAAAGAAAAAAGGAAGGGGTAATGCAATAAACGCTACGCATTGTTATTAAATAGTACGTCAAAGCGTACGAATACAAGTAGTGCAATAAGTAGAAAATATGACTATTTGACATGTCCTATCCAGGGGCAAGCTGCGTATGGGTATTTAAAACAGGTATTTCGATCGCTATTAGAGACCACCTGGGGATTCCCTTGTACGTCTTAGCTTCTTGCCTCCTTTGTATTTCCTTCCCGTAATGCGTCCAGCAATCAGACTGCCGAAAAGGGCTTCCAGAGAGTAAGGTCCTGAAAGAGAGAAAATTATATAGGTATACAACCCCTGGGGCGGTTGAGCCGCATTGTGGGACGTGTCCTGGCCGTGCCTCCGCCTATGCCCATGGTATTTGTAGTGCGTAATTATGTACGCGCAGCGTAAATTTCGTCGCTTGATTGGGACTAGGACGGAGGCCGAATTGCTAGGCAAGCTCTCAACGTGCTAGGCGATCATGTTGCAGGTTACTCCGGACTCGCTTGAAGGTGTCCGGGGGCTTCATCGCCGAATTGGCGGTTTGCCTTAAAAGGCTGCTTTGTGCTTCTGCTGCGAGGGCCGTGGTGTGCTCCTCCGTGCGGAGCGAGCGTTCTGTGTTTCCATTGACTGTTATAACCCCCCGAGGTCCTGGGATCTTGAGCTTGAGGTATGCGTAATGCTGTACCGCATTGAATCTTGCAAATGCGGTTCGCCGAGCAGTGCATGATAGCCACTGCGGAACGGGACGATATCGAAGATTAACTCCTCGCTTCGGAAGTTGTCCGGAGATCCGAAGACCACTTCCAGTATGATTGAGCCCGTGCAATGGGCCTCTACACCTGGGATGACGCCTTTAAAGGTGGTTTGGGTGGGTTTGATCCTCGAGGGGTCTATACCCATTTTGTGCACTGTATCCTGATAGAGCAGGTTGAGGCTGCTGCCGCCGTCCATAAGGACTCGAGTGAGGTGAAATCTGTCAATGATGGGGTCTAGGACCAATGCGGCAGATCCGCCATGACGGATACTAGTGGGGTGGTCCCTGCGATCAAAGGTGATTGGACAAGAGGACCATGGGTTGAACTTTGGGGCGACAGGCTCCATCGCATAGACGTCCCTTAGTGCACGCTTCCGCTCCCTCTTGGGAATGTGGGTTGCGTATATCATGTTCACCGTCTTCACTTGTGGGGGGAACCTCTTCTGTCCTCCCGTGTTCGGCGGCCGGGGCTCCTCCTCGTCATCGCTATGCAGCCCCTTGTCCTTGTTTTCGGCATTCAACTTGCCGACCTGCTTGAACACCCAGCATTCTCTGTTGGTGTGATTGGCTGGCTTATCGGGGGTGCCGTGGATTTGACACGAGCGATCGAGTATGCGGTCCAAACTGGACGGTCCCGGAGTACGTCTTTCGAATGGCTTTTTCCGCTGACCGGGTTTAGAGCCACTGAATCCGGCATTGAGTGCCGTATCTTCGGCTTTATCGCCGTTGTTGCGGCGCTTATGTCTGTTATGACGTGGTCTATCGTTATTATCTTTGGTATCTGAAGTGCCCGGATTCCTTGATGTGTTGTTGCTGCGAGCCACCCAGCTATCCCCGCCCGCGCAAAAGCGGGTCATGAGTGTCGTGAGGGCTGCCATAGACTTCGGCTTCTCCTGGCCGAGGTGCCGGGCGAGCCACTCATCACGGATGTTATGCTTGAATGCCGCTAAGGCCTCTGCATCCGGACAGTCGACAATTTGGTTTTTCTTAGTTAAGAACCGGGTCCAGAATTGCCTGGCCAATTCCCCTGGCTGCTGAGTTATATGGCTCAAGTCATCAGCATCCGGTGGTCGCACATAAGTGCCCTGGAAGTTATCAAGGAATGCATCTTCCAAATCCTCCCAACTGCCAATGGAGTCTGCTGGCAAGCTATTCAGCCAATGCCGAGCTAGTCCTTTGAGTTTTAGTGGGAGGTACTTGATGGCATGTAGATCATCACTGCGAGCCATGTGGATGTGGAGGAGGAAATCCTCGATCCATACCGCGGGATCTGTTGTACCGTCATATGATTCAATATTTACGGGTTTAAAACCCTCTGGGAATTCATGATCCATTACTTCATCGGTGAAGCATAGGGGGTGTGCGGCGCCTCTGTGTCGGGCTATGTCACGACGCAGTTCATATGAGTCTTGTCTGCTGTATTCGGCCCGGCCGGATTTGCTTTTATTGTATCCGGCGTGACAGTCATTGTTGAGGATATAACTACTAGAGTCACCCGCCCAGGAGGGGCCGGGTTACGTCATAATGATCATCACGTGAAGCCCAGTATCAAGCTTGAAGATGGCGGTTCAGTAATGGGCTTAAGGCCTGGAGGCGGCTTAAGGCCCGTAGTGATAAACCGCCGTTATGGCATGACTTGTAGTGTAAGGCAAGAGTAGTTAAAGAGTCCGAGCCGGACACTGTTATAAGCCGGTCGGGACTCTGAGAGCCGCTGGGCGTTAACCTCTCTATATAAAGGGACGACCCGGCGGCGGTTCAGGACAAGTAACATCAGATCGATAACCAGGCAGGGTGGTTTTAGCTCCCTGGTGATCGAAACCCTAAGTAATCCAACCTCAACTGGAGTAGGCTTTTACCTTCACCGTAAGGGGCCGAACCAGTATAATCCTCGTGTCCTTTGTCCCGTTTAACCCCTTCAAGCTTTCTAGTTGCGATGGCTCCACGACTAAGTCCTTGCACGAGGACATCTGCCGTGACAATTCCACGACAGTTGGCGCCCACCTTGGGGCAAGAGCACGGTGGATTTGAGTTCTTGAAGGGCAGCTTCGAAGGGCTCAAGGGATACGCTGTGGGCCGGATGACCAAGAGTCATCGCGGCAAGCTCTACATCGACGATGCAAACTGGGGCCCCGACACCGGCTCAATCGAGTACGGGTACCGGGTCCCCTTCGGCGGAATCCACGTTTTCAGCAAGATTGGCGAGCCGGGCCCTGAGCCGGACCTCTGCCCCGACCTCATCGAGACGGCTCAGCGTGCGAAACCCGCCCAGACTCTGTCGGCCTTGAAGCGTGCTTTCGTGGGATGCGTCCATGGAGGACTCTCTGAAGGATCTGGATCTGCCGATGAGACGGCCGCATGCTCTGACGGCGAGTCGTCCACAGATGAGACCGACTCGTTATACCAACTTCAAGATGGCAGGCTCAGGGGTTGTTCCGATGGTGACAGTATTCCGGACCCCTTTAAGCCGCCCAGCCGGGTTGGAATCTTCATGGCCGGCGCACAACCTGTTCAAAACCCCGCCGCTGGGGCAGGGGGCCACTCGCCGGCTCATGTGCTAATGGATCTCACAGATAAGATGACGGCCCTGTTAACTACTACGATCGTCCCAGCGGATCAGGCTCAACATGATGCGGAGGTGGCACAGTTAAAACTGGATATAGCAAGAGCCAAGGAAGATCTGGCAGCGGAAGGGATCAGGATGGCTGCAGAGCGGGCGGCTCTCGACGCCCAGACTCAGCTGATTCAGGCGCAGTCTTTCCGGCTCATGATGGATCAGAACACATCCAATGAGATCATGAGAAGGAGGCATCAGAAGGCTCAATCTCGACTCCCTCCGGTTTACGATCCTCGGAACCTCTTCAACACGCCTGGTGCAGGGCCCAGTAACCCGCCGGAGATCACGGCACCCGGGGCTGGAACGCCGGTTCAGCCGCAAGTGATGGGGCCTCCCCGTGTGAACACCACCCCGCCTCAGTACGTGCCAATACCACCGGGTCATTATGCCAACCCGTTGGAAAACATGGTCGCCGCAGCGGCGCGACTGGCGGCTCTCCCAATCGAGGGCGACTCTCCAACGGCGGTCGACACCCGCCGGGTCAGAGAACTTCTTCAGACGGCTCTGGCGCAACAGGAGGCATATTCTTATAGCCGGGACAGGATTCATTCAACCCCTCGTCCAAACCGGAGCCCGAGTTATAGCAGACACATGGCTTCAGCGACCGGCTCAAGCAACGTCCGGCGCCGTGACTTGCCAACTGGCCATGGCCCAGTGCATAATGGAGCCTTTAACGCGGTGGATCAAGACAGAGCACGACAAGAGGTGGAGCAGGCGGCTCAGCTGACCGCTTACCAGCCCCTCCCGGTTTATCCGACGGCTTCTGTTGAGGCAGGCATAGCTACGAGGACCGGAGGTGTCCCTTGTCTGGTGCCGGCTCTCCGTAATGAACGTCTGCCCAAGGATTTCAAAGGACCTAGGAAGGTACCTAATTACACGGCTGATTTACAACCCGGGGCATGGATCGAGAGCTACGAGATGGCTATGGAGTTGCTGGAGGTCAGCGAAGCGGCAACGGCCAAATACTTCACCATGATGTTGGATGGGACTGCCCGCACTTGGTTGAAGGGACTGCCGCCTAATTCTATCGGGTCATGGGCAGAGCTAAAAGCCCGGTTCATCCAAAATTTCAAAAATACATGTAGGCAGTCTATGTCAATTGTGGATTTGACTAACTGCAAGCAGCAAGAAGGAGAATCTACAACCCATTGGGTACGCTAGGTCAAAGAGATAATACACTCGTCTGATAAGATGGATGCCGGCTCTGCAGTCTTAATGTTGGAGCAGAATTGTGGTTTCGCGCCCCTGAAGATGAAGCTCGGGCGACTCAAGCGCGATGGCAATGATATGGGTACGCTGATGGCGGCTCTGGTCAAGTACGCCGACTCTGATAGTACCAAGGATCCCGCGTCCGATGATGAAAGGACAGGGAAGGGAAAGAAGAATGGCAACGGCAAGGGCCCTCAGCATAACCCGGCGAGCCAGGGGGGTAATAAACGTAAGGCGGATGGCAGTATGGAGTTTGTGGCCAACGCCAATGCGCAGGGTAACAACCACCGGCGTAAGGGGAGGCCACCTCCCCGATCCGGCGGGTCAGGCCCGACGCTTGAGCAACTATTGAATGAGCCTTGTCCAAGGCACGGCTCTAGGGAGAAGCCGGCCACTCATCTATGGAAGGACTGCGCGATTATGAAAGCCTTCAAAAATTCCAACGCTTTTAATGGCAACAATGGGCAGGGCGGTGGCTCAGGCGCCGGCGGCTTTCATGGCCCGGGTGGCTCTAATTCCAATTCCCAGAATTTTCAAGGAGGATTTAATCAACAATCTGGCCAGGGTAATCAACAGCAGCAACAGGGGGATACCAGACCAATCCAAAGCAGCTCAATGGTGGATAGTACCATGTGTTTACTACCTGTCTGTGCAAGCGAGACCAGAAGCTTCATAAGAGGGCTGTAAATGCTGTTGAGCCGGCGGTTCCACGCTATTTAAGATGGTCTGAGCAGCCTATTGTATGGAGTAGGGAAGATCACCCTCCCCGGGTGGATAATCCGGGACACCTGGCCTTGGTGGTGGCTCTTCAGGTTGGGGGTATAAATTTACTAAAGTACTCATGGATGGAGGCAGCAGCAACAACATCCTCTATTATGAGACCTTCCGTTGTATGGGATTAACTGATAAAAACCTCAGCCAGTCCAACACTGTTTTCCATGGGGTGGTGCCCGGTAAGTCAGCGTATCCAGTCGGTAAGATCGAACTGGAAGTAGCCTTTGGAGATGAGTATAATTACAGGGCGGAAAAACTGACTTTTGAAGTGGTTAAAATAAGAAGCCCGTACCATGCTCTATTTGGACGGCCGGCTTACGCCAAATTCATGGCATGGCCGTGTTACGTGTATTTGCAGCTCAAGATGCCGGGTCACAATGGGACCATTACGGTTCATGGCAGCCGAAAGATAGCCTTGGAGTGTGAAGAAGGTGACGCTGCTTACGCTGAATCTGTTTGTGCAACTGAGGAGTTGAAGTTTTACAAGGATAATGTTGACCCGGCAGATATGACGTCTTTGAAAAAGCCAACCACGGAGCATGAGCTGGTAATGAAATTTAAGTCGGCCGATGAGACTAAACTTGTTGATTTTGTTCCAGGTGACTCATCTTAGCAGTTCAGCATCAGCGCCAATCTGGATCCGAAATAGGAAGGCGCGCTCATCGAGTTCATCCGTGAGAACCGGGACATCTTTGCATGGAAACCTTCTGACATGCCGGGTGTACCGAGAGAACTCGCTGAGCACACTCTCAACATTGATCCAAAATTTAAGCCGGTCAGGCAATTCCTCCGGCGGTTTAATGAGAGGCGGAAAGCCATTGGTGAGGAAGTAGCCTAGCTCTTGGCAGCCGGGTTTATCGTTGAAGTCTTTCATCCAGAGTGGTTAGCTAACCCGGTGCTTGTGCTCAAGAAGAACGGCACCTGGTGTATGTGCGTGGATTATACGGATTTAAACAAGGCTTGTCCGACTGATCCTTTCGCTCTCCCTCGTATTGATCAAATTATTAATGCTACGGCGGGTTGTGAGCGTTTGAGTTTTTTGGATGCGTACTCTAGTTACCACAGATTAAAATGGCTGTTAAGGACCAAGAGAAGACGGCGTTCATTACTCCTTTTGGAGCCTTCTGTTATGTGTCTATGCCTTTTGGGCTCAAGAGTGCACAGGCGACTTACCAGCGTTGCGTGCAGAATTGTCTTCATAATCAGATTGGGCGCAACGTTCATGCCTATGTGGATGATATCGTGGTTAAATCCAGAGAGAAGAAGACCTTGATAGATGATCTTAGAGAGACCTTTGATAATCTCCGGGTCTACAAGATAATGCTTAACCCGGCCAAGTGTGTCTTTGGTGTTCCTGCAGGCAAGCTCTTGGGTTTTCTGGTTTCTCACAGAGGCATTGAAGCTAACCCGGAGAAGATCAAGGCAATCACCTCTCTGGCTAAGCCGGCGTGCATAAATGACGTCCAGCGTCTGGCGGGTCGCATCGCTGCTTTGAGTCTGTTTATAAGCCGGTTGGGTGAAAAGGCCATGCCACTGTATCAGCTGATGAAGAAAACAGATAACTTTGTCTGGAATGATGCTGCTAATGCTGCTTTTGAGGATTTGAAATGACAGCTAGCTGAGCCGCCAGTCCTTGCTGCTCCTGTCGATAAGGAGCCTTTATTGTTGTATGTAGCCGCTAACACGCGAGCTGTCAGTGTGGCTGTGGTGGTGGAGTGTAAGGAAGCGGGTAAGGAACATCCAGTTCAGCGGCCGGTTTACTACGTCAGCGAAGTACTCATTGAGTCCAAACAACGGTATCCACATTGGCAGAAGCTTGTTTATGGTGTGTTCATGGCAAGCCGGAAGCTTAAGCATTATTTCTAGGGCCACCCTATCACTGTGGTTAGTTCTGCCCCCCTAGGAGATATCATCCAAAACAGAGAAGCCACAGGAAGGGTTGCTAAGTGGGTTGTAGAACTTGGGCCTCATGGTCTAAAATACGGGCCACGCACTGCTATCAAATCTCAAGCATTGGTGGATTTCATCAACGATTGGACAGAGCTGTAGGTGCCTGAAGAGAAACCGGATAATACATACTGGACTATTCACTTTGACGGGTCCAGGCAATTGGAGGGCTCGGGGGCTGGAGTTGTGTTAGCTTCCCCTTGAGGTGACAAGTTTTGTTATCTACTACGGTTGATGTTTCCCTGTACTAACAATGCGGCTGAGTACGAGGCTTTGCTCCATGGTCTTCGGATGGCCAAGGAGATGAGCTTAAGCCGGGTAAGATGCTTTGGTGACTCAGATTTGGTGGCCCAACAAGTATCAGGCAAGTGGGATTCCAAGGACCCCCTTATGGCGGCTTACCGCCGTGAAGTTGATGCCATTGCTGGACATTTTCAGGGTTACCAAGTAGAGCACATCGATCGCAGAAAGAACGAGGCGGCTGATGCATTAAGCCGGTTAGGCTCTCAGCGAAAGCCGGTGCCGCCTAATACTTTCTTGGATATTCTGCATAATCCTTCTGTCAAGTTGCCTACAGAGGAAGACTTGGTTGTTCCTGACCCAGAAGCACAGTTGGTAGCGGCTCTCCACGCTATCCCAGATTGGACAGTGCCATACTTGGCTTACATGACCCGGGGAGAGTTGCCTGAGGATGAAACTTTGGCCAGACAAATAACCCGGCGGTCTAAGTCAATGATAATTATCAATGGCGAGCTGCACCGTCGCGGTGTCACTGGAGCTTTTCAGCGTTGTGTTTCCTCTGAAGAAGGTCAAGAAATTTTACGTGAGATTCACGAGGGGGATTGTGGCCACCATGCCGGCTCAAAATCCCTTGTGGCCAAGGCTTTTCGTCATGGTTTTTATTGGCTGACGGCTCATGCTGATGCAGAGGACTTGGTCAGTAAATGTGACGGTTGTCAGAAGTTCTCAAGACGGGTTCACGTGCCGGCTCAAGAGTTGAGGATGATTCCAATCACCTGGCCGTTTGCAGTCTGGGGGCTTGATATGGTTGGGCCTTTCAAAAGGTCCAAGGATAAGAAGACCCACCTCTTGGTGGCGGTTGACAAGTTCACAAAGTGGGTAGAGGCAGAGCCAGTTAGTAAATGTGATGCAGCCACGGCGGTCCAGTTCATGAAAGAGGTGATATTTCGCTTTGGTTTTCCACACAGCATTATAACTGACAATGGTATCAATCTGTCTAAGGGCGCCATGGAGGAATTTTGTCAACGAGAACATATTCGGCTTGATGTTTCATCAGTGGCTCACCCTCAATCCAATGGTCAAGCTGAGAGAGCCAATCAGGAAATCTTGAAGGGCATCAAGCCCCGGCTTTTGGTCCCTTTGCAACGGACACCGGGTTGTTGGGTGGAGGAGTTACCCTCCGTATTGTGGAGTATCAATACTACTCCTAACAGGTCTACGGGTTACACACCTTTCTTCATGGTTTACGGAGCTGAGGCGGTCCTCCCTAGCGACATCCGTCATGATTCGCCTCGAGTGGCGGCTTATGTTGAGGCGGATAATGAGCAAGTGCGTCAAGATGATCTGGACTTGTTGGACGAACAGCGCGACGTAGCAGCAGCTCGCTCGGTGATTTACCAACAAGACCTGCGCCGCTATCACAGCCGCCGGGTTAAGTCCAGGGTCTTCCAGGAAGGTGATTTGGTGCTCCGGCTCATCCAGGATCAAACAGATGCACACAAGTTATCCCCACCTTGGGAAGGGCCCTTTGTGGTCAGAAAGAACTTGCACAACGGGTCATACTACCTTATCGATGTTCGGGAGCACAAAGATTCACGTAAGTCAGAGGAGGAGACCCGCCGGCCGTGGAACATAGCTCAGCTTCGGCCTTATTACACTTGAGCCACTGGTTCTCATAATGTACATATTTCTATAGCCATGTATATATTGTGATAAGTAATAAAGCAGGACGTCTGTCCTTTTCTTTCCTCCAAAGGTAAATGTATCATTGTTATTTTCATTGGAACATTACATGGTCACTTGGAGGTTGATCCGGCTTATGATCGTATTCGAATCTAGCCGCTAAAAATGTGATCACTTGGGGGCTTCCTGTTCAAACATAGGTCATATCCGAACCAAAGAGAACATAGCTGTCGATACCCACTTGATTGGCAAATTGCCGAGCTCATTGGGGAGTTTTTCTTGATCATATTTGAATCATAGCTCAACCCCCTTTGGGAACCGACGTGGATCGTATTCGAATCAGCGCCGTTAAACAACTCTCAAGGTCATTTGGGGGCTTCCTGTTCAAACATAGGTCGTATTCGAACCAAAGAGAACATAGCTGTCGGTACCCTCTTGATCGGCAACGCCAAAGCCACTGGGGGCTATATGATCGCATTCGAATCTTAGCTTAACCCCTTTGGGACGGTTCTCTGGTCGTATTCGAATCAGAAGCCCCTAATTTTTGATCTTTTGGTTTGCAACAAGTTCTTTTGATCATATCAAAAGTGTGCAAGGGTGGTTCTTATTCCACCGGCTTAACTTTGATTAATAATGTTGATAGCACACAATAAGCATTATAGGTGCTGGTGAACCGGAGTTGAGTTCTCAACCTCATTATTTGGGTTACATAAACCGGAAGTGTACTTGAAGGCTTGCAGGTATGCTATTATGGTTATCTCGAAGATATAATTGAGAGCCGGTCTTTTATGACCTTGGTTCATATTCCGGGTTATATGTAAAATATATGACTCTCCATGCGGTAAGCCGCCTAGAGACTTGTGATTTGTTTTCTATGCAGGACAATTAAAGACAGCTCTTTAAGCTTAAGGAAAGCAAATGATCAAACATAACCCGGAGGAATATAAAAGAGCAGCTTCAACAAAGTTAAGCGCTGCACACGTGCACGATGGCAGGACAAAATTAAGTGTATGTCCTACTCTATTACAGGACTCCCCGAGTCCAAAAGGTGAGGCATTGTTTTTAAGGCATAACCATGAGCCGCCTAAGAAATTAAAGTGCTTGTTGGGTTGAAGCTTCCGGCTCATCCCTCTCCGCTCCTCCGGCTGTTTCCATGACCTGGAAGGTTGATGATTTCCAGTCAATGCCGCTCAAAGCTTCAAATTGAGCCTCATCATCAATTAACCCGGCCGGGTCAACTTCAGGGGCGAAGGTATGCTTACGAGTTGGAGGAATCAGGCTGACTGCCTCATAGCGTGGTGTTGGGATTCTCTGATTCTCCGCGTCATAGCCCGGCTGATATTTGGTAAGATCTGTGTCATTGCCAATCAAAGTGGCCACAGGGCGTACGCTTTTCACACAGGCGGCGAAGTCCTTCTGGTCAAAGGGGGTGCTGTCTTCCTTCAAGCTGGGATACCCAAGGGCGATGTCGGCCGGGTCTAGCTCCGGTAGAAACGCCTTGGCCCGGCTCAGAGCGGCTATGGCTCCGGCTCTTGCAGAAGCCCGTCTCAACTCTTGGAAGCATTGAGGAAGTACGGCAAGCCGCCTGAGTACATCTGCCAGGTGAGTGGGAACTTCATTGGACAAAGCCACAACGGCTAAAGCACGTTGTGACCCGGTGTAGAGTTGCTCCACCAAGGTGTAAACCGCCTTCAGCTTGGTCAGCACGCTCTGGTTGAGATTGGAGCTCCTGGGACCTGCATTACAAAGTCAGGTGAGCTGATGGTAATTGAGATATTTATGGGAAATAAACGATGTAAACTAGTTAGAAACTTACAGAGTATCTTACCAAAGATTGCGGAGACCATCTGAGAGACATGGCGTTTTAAGCTGGATAGCTCGGCGGCTCTTTCAGTAAGAGTAGCCTCCGCTTGTTTGGCCCGGCTGAGCAAAGCAGCTTTTTCATCTGCCCAGGCTTTCCTTTCTACTTCAAACTTTTTCTTCAGTTTCTCTTGTGCAGATACACTGAGTTCAAATTTGGAGTTGGCCTTTTGGGTTTCACTTTCCTGAGTATTCAGGTGGCTCTTCAGATCAGAGATTTCCGATTCAAATTTCTTACAGGTGGCCTGTACAAATTCCGGGTTACAGTTAAGGTGATTATAATGCAATATTAAGTCCCAAGCACTTTGCAAGCAAAGACACTTGGGACTTGGGGACTAATGTATGCTGAAAGGCTCTAGCTACAGTGCCGGTTCATGAAAGTAAGTCCCAAGCACTTTGCAGGCAAAGGTACTCGGCACTTGGGGGCTAATGTATAAACTTGATCAGCTACTTGATTAACATAAGGTAAGGACCGGTTCAACTATGCTGTCTAACCCGGCCCTTGAGTGTTACCAGGTAAGCCGGTTTTCTTGCAGTGATTACTAAGCCGGTATTAAGTCTACAACATATTTCATCATAAGTAATAGACTTGGGGGCTGGCATGGTAAGGATGACTATGGAGTAAGCAAGAGCGTCGTACCTCAGACTTTTGCTGTATTTGCTTCACCATGTCAATTTCCAGGTCCCGGCTGTTGTGCACTTGACCAATATAGCCAGTGACAATATCTCCAATGCTCAGATTGGCATAGTCAGTGATGTCCAGCCTGGCTCTGCGGCGTTCCAGAAGTTCCTCCTTGGCAGAGCACCTAGCCAGCACGGTGGGTCTTCCCGGTTCAACAAACTCGCTCCGGGTAATCACCACGTCCAGGTCATCTGGATGATCTGGGCTGGGGATCTCCGGGTTATCAGAACCCTCCATAACTTGCTCATCAGATGGGGCAGTGGTGGTTTCCGGAGCTGGTGCAGATGGCGGCTCAGGGGCAGAGGCATCAGGTTCAGTCAGGACCGGCTCTTCGGCCGGCTTACTTTTCTTCGCCCTCTTGCTAGGCTTTACTTGTACACTGAAAGTCAAAGGGTTAGTGCAAAAACATGAGTAAGATAAGCACAAAAGAAGCTGATTATCATTACCCGGGTGCGGTTTTGAAGGCCGGCAAGCTAGACTGCATGGAGTCGCCGGAGGAAGGTGAAGTTCCCTGATAGTTTGAATCAGAAGAATTGAGTGGTTGACGAGTGACGCCCGCCAAAGGATGAAAAGGATATAAGTTGGAGATAACCTCGGTCCGGCGCTTCCTTGATGCTTCGGGTAAGCCGGAGGAGAGGTCTGCATCCTTGCTGGTCCGGGTCTGCCTCCGACTCTCATGAATCTGTCGCTTCAAAAGAAATTGAGGATCTTGATAAGCTAAAGGATGTGAAAATCTTACTTTCCAGGTTACTCTTCGGACTTTCAGTCTTGGCAAGGGCTCCGAGTCGGAGGAAAGTATAGTTACCTCTTCAATCACCGGGTTACTCGCTCCGGTATCCTCCTGCTGATAATCAGTGTCAATAAGATGGTTAAAAAAGGAGCCTAAAGAATCAAGGTCTACCTCTGACTCGGAGGTGTCTTCCAGGTGAAGCAGGTCCGAGGCGCTAGGCTTACTCCCCTTCTTGCGGGGAGCGGCTCTCCTGGCGGCTTTTTTAACCTTCCTGGCTTTCTTAGCAGCTTCATGGTCATACCTGACCTTCCAGAATTTATCGTTAGCCTGTAAAATACAACAAAGGTTTCTTGAAGTTAAGACGAAAATTGTTAAAATGGAAAGTGAGGTGTTCAGTCAATAGCTTACCGCCGGGGCCGGGTTAGCCTTGCAGAAGGGGCTTAAGCCTGTCCTCCCGCAATCTGCCAGGCTCTCGTTCAGAAGCGACTTGGTCATATCGTCAATGACGTCCTCAGGCAAGTCGTCGCGGCTGTGCCGAAGAGGATCATCTTTCCGACCCGTGTAATCACACATAAAGCCGGGGCGGCAGCTTAAAGGAATCACCCGCCAAGCAATCCAGACCCGGACCAGATCAACGCCGTTTAGGCCATTTCCCAGAAGAGCTTTGATTTTGTTGATGGTGGGAATAAGTGGTTGACGTTCAGCTTGAGATAATTTGTCTGGCAGGGGATGATTTGACTCCAGACGCAAGGCGCGAAAGCCGGGCAGAGGGTTCTCATCAGCCGGAGAAGTATCTTGGCAGTAGAACCATGTCTGGTTCCAGTCCTTCGGGTGGCTTGGCGGCTCAGCATATGGGAAGAGACAATCTCTCCGTCGTTGGATTGAGATTCCACCGAGTTCCAAGCTAGGCCCGTTGGCACATTCATTCTGGCGGTTCAGATAAAATAACTCCCTAAAGAGTAGCAAGCTGGGCTCTTCTCCAAGGTACACCTCACAGAACACTTGGAAGTTACAAATGTTCGACACGGAATTGGGTCCAATGTCTTGAGGTCGCAGATCAAAAAAGTGCAGAACATCTCTGAAGAATTTTGAGCCAGGAGGTGCAAAACCCCGGCTCATGTGATCAGCAAATATAACAACCTCTCCGTCTTTTGGTTGAGGTCTCTCTTCGGACGGGTCAGGAGCACGATAGGACATGACCTCCTTCTTAGGCAGGTAACCCGTTTTCACGAAGTCATCTAAGGTGTTATCAGTAACGTTGGATCTCACCCAGTTGCATGTAATGGGCGCTTTGGGAGCCTTGGGCGGCATTGTGAAAGATGGAAACCTATGACAAAAGAAAATTTCCGGTTCAAATTTAAGCCGGAGGAAGATTTCAGTACAGTATTCAAGATGGCGGTTTATGAAGGGGCCTGATGATATATGGCTAATTGTGTCAGGTTATTTAAGCCGCCGTGGATATCATGAGCAAGTTAAGTTATTTAACTATGTTATGAATGATCCGGAAATTTCACAAAGCATGGCCTCTTTTAAGCCGGCGTTATGAGCCGCCATGGCTAACAGATGCAGTTTTTTGCCTAAGTGTTGCAATAACAAGTTTCACATATCGCAATTATTATTTTGGATCAAACGATTGTCCAGAAAAGAAAAATTTCTAGACCTAAAAACTGGTACAGAGAAGTTCATAAGTTCTAAATGAGGTCTTTTTGCAAGCAAAGGGATCTGCTAACATTGAAAATGGGTGAGAAACTACTACCGCAGGAATTCTGTGTCATTTTCGGATCAAAAGGGGACCGTATTGGAAGAACTGTGAAGGAATCGCGATGAACTATGAAGAACACAGGGAAGAAACACGGAACCCTAATGCGAATCTACTGTACGGGGTAGCAAAGACTTACTGGTGCCGATGAGCAGCGGAGGTCGCCGCCGTTTCTCTGGACCGGCTCAGGGTGATGCAGCGGCCGAGGCTGAGGAAGGCGAGGGGCGCAGCGGCGGCGGCGGAGCTCGGGCTCTGGGGCGTCAGAGGAGGAAGATGATGGATCGAGAAGAGTGATGAAGGCTTATGGGCCGGGCCTATTTATAAGGGACGGCTGATAAATGGGCGCGAGAAACGAGGAGGCTGAAGACATGATTATCCAGCCGTAGAAACGCCTCGATTCTCGGAACGGTCATTAAGATAAGATCCGTTGGGATATGATGGAATAAAAATGAATTTAATGGAAGATGACGTCATGGCGGGTTACCAAGAATCCAGAAGATGACGTCACGGCGGGTTATAACCTTCGCACAAACAGAAGCCGGAAGATTTTCTCTTAAAGGTATCGAAGATTGACATGAACCGGTTCAAATCAATCTGGGGCCTAATGTTGAGGATATAACTACTAGAGTCACCCGCCCAGGAGGGGCCGGGTTACGTCATAATGATCATCACGTGAAGCCCAGTATCAAGCTTGAGGATGGTGGTTCAGTAATGGGCTTAAGGCCCGGAGGCGGCTTAAGGCCCGTCGTGATAAACCGCCGTTATGGCATGCCTTGTAGTGTAAGGCAAGAATAGTTAAAGAGTCCGAGCCGGACACTGTTATAAGCCGGCCGGGACTCTGAGAGCCGCTGGGCGTTAACCTCTCTATATAAAGGGATGACCCGGCGGCGGTTCAGGACAAGTAACATCAGATCGATAACCAGGCAGGGTGGTTTTAGCCCCCTGGTGATCGAAACCCTAAGTCATCTAACCTCAACTGGAGTAGGCTTTTACCTTCACCGTAAGGGGCCGAACCAGTATAATCCTCGTGTCCTTTGTCCCGTTTAACCCCTTCAAGCTTTCTAGTTGCGATGGCTCCACGACTAAGTCCTTGCACGAGGACATCTGCCGTGACAATTCCACGACAGTCATCGTCCCGCGTTGGTGCGCGCCCCCGTGATCCGTAGATCGATCTTGCATGTTTTGTCTTGTTTTCCAATACGTCTCGCAGGTCCTGCGTGTTGCCCAGGGCCTTGGTATTTTTGTTTGATTGGCGGCGGGGCGCGGGCTGGACTTCGGGCTGAAATGCCTCTCTGTCTCGGCCACGAGGTGGCCGATCAGCTGCATCATATGCTGGTGATGTAGGTTTCAATGCTTCCTCCTCGAGTTGAGGTAGCAACCTGCGCTTTGGATAACTCTTGGTTGGGCGCTCGAGTTCGTATTCCTCGGCTGCCAGGACTTCGGTCCATCTATCCGCTAGCAGATCTTGATCAGCTCGAAGCTATTGTTGCTTTTTCTTCAGGCTGTTTGCTGTGGCTATAAGCCGGCGCTTGAAGCGTTCCTGCTCGACGGGATCCTCAGGCACGACAAATTCTTTGTCGCCAAGGCTCACTTCGTCTTCGGAGAGAGGCATGTAATTGTCATCCTCTGATTCTCCGTTTGCTGCCTGTTCCGGAGGGCTAGCTTGTTCATCCTCCTGCTCGAGGTCTGGCTGGAGGGGATTATCGTCGTCTTCGGCACTATCCGGGGCGTTATTGTCTCTTGTGCCGGTATCGCTGCTTTTGCTATGGCGAGACTTAGAGCGGCGCCACTGACGTCGGTGCTTGGGTTGCTTCTTGGAGGGTTTATCCTCCGTTGTCTTGTCGCCATCCCCTTCTTTGAGGGTATCCACCATGTATATATCATATGATGAGGTGGCGGTCCAGCGCCCTGTGGGCGGTGGTTCCTGTTCGTCTCCTGCATCGTCGTCCATACCGTCGATGTCTTCGGAGTCGAAGTCGAGCATGTCGGTTAAATCGTCGACAGTGGCTACTAAGTGGGTGGTGGGTGGGGAGCGAATTTCTTCGTCGTCCGCATCCCATTCTAGCCGGACATAGTTCGGCCAAGGTTCTCCTGACAAGGAGAGATACCTTAATGAATTTAGCACATCGCCAAAAGGCGAGTGCTGAAAGATATCCGCGGAGGTAAACTCCATGATCGGTGCCCAATCGGATTCGATAGGCACGGACGCAGGCGGCTCGGAGCCCGTGGCCGGGGACGAATCCAATGGTTCGGCAACACGGCTCTCGTAAGGGGTGAAGTCAGTATTCGGCTCTATCGCCACTGAGAGTGCGGCCTCCATGGCGGGGTCTATCCACCCATCCTCGGATGGTGCAATTTGTTCCGGATTGAGGGCCCGAGTAGTTGCAGGTGTGATTTCCCGAACACTGTCCGACGGCAGAGTTACGTCATGCTCGTCGTGATTGTGCGGCGCACCCGACATGGTTTCGAATCCGTCGAAGATCAAGTCTCCGCGGATGTCGGCAGTATAGTTCAAGTTTCCGAACCTGACCTAATGGCCAGGGGCGTAGCTCTCGATCTGCTCCAGATGGCCAAGCGAGTTGGCCCGCAGTGCGAAGCCACCGAATACGAAGATCTGTCCAGGGAGGAAAACCTCACCCTGGATCACATCGTTGTCGTTGATCGAAGGAGCCATCAAGCCTTACGGTGACGGCACAGTGGAACTCTCAATGAAAGCACCAATGTCGGTGTCAAAACCGGCGGATCTCGGGTAAGGGGTCCCGAACTGTGCGTCTAAGGCGGATGGTAACAGGAGGCGGGGGACACGATGTTTACCCAGGTTCGGGCCCTCTCGATGGAGGTAATACCCTACTTCCTGCATGATTGATCTTGATGATATGAGTATTACAAGAGTTGATCTACCACGAGATCGTAGAGGCTAAAACCCTAGAAGCTAGCCTATGGTATGATTGTTGTTGTCCTACGGACTAAACCCTCCGGTTTATATAGACACCGGAGGGGGCTAGGGTTACACAGAGTCGGTTACAAGGGAGGAGATCTACATATCCGTATCGCCAAGCTTGCCTTCCACGCCAAGGAGAGTCCCATCCGGACACGGGACGAAGTCTTCAATCTTGTATTTTCATAGTCCAACAGTCCGGCTAAAGTATATAGTTCGGCCGTCCGAGGACCCCCTAATCCAGGACTCCCTCACGCCCCTCGGGGCGGCGTGGTTGACGAGGGCGACGTGTTGGGAGTAGCCCTCTGTGGCTCCTCCTGCTGCTGCTCTCCTCCTGCATACCTGGCAAGGCCAGCGCCAAAAGTGTCGTGCCCCGAACACATGTCGACAGGGGGAAGAGTGATGAACTTACGCTGGGGGCTCTGCCGGGGGCTGCTGTCCGAGCTGCTCAACACCACCAATGGCGCCCCCGAAGTACCAACTGGGGGCTGGCCACCCGCCGAGACCTTGGCCCTCTTCACCCTTGGGGCCAGCGTCTCCACATCCCTGCAAACATGAAGACAAGTTAAGACGAGCAACGCAGATTGAGGAGGCAGAGATAACGGAAAAGAACCAGATACTTACTCGTCGTCCGCCTCTTCCTCTGTTGTTTTCCTCTTCCTCCTCGGGCTGAGGGATCCATAATCAAAAGTGACCCCCGTGTTGATGTCCGCCGGAGGAGGAGAAGGAGGTGGAGTCTGGGCACGCGTAGACCGAGAAAGGACGGCCGTCTTCTTCTTCATCGCGACCTTCGTCGGCTTCTTGGCCGCCGCGGCCCTCGTGTTGCGCCCGGACCCCTCCAAGGTCAGCTGTGACCGCGCAGCCCTGCCAGGCCGGACCGGCTCGCCGGAACTGGCCCGCCACAGGACTCGCCCTCTCCCCACAGCCGGCGTCGGGCCTGTGGTCTCGGCCTCCTCCGACGACGACTCGCCGGTCACATCTTCAACCAGAGGAGCCTCGGTGCCGGCGCTGCTGGCTCCCCCGGCGGCCGCCGCCCACCGGGCGAGCTCCTCCTCCTCCGCGGCCGTCGCGACCTTGTCCTCCACACCGCCGGCGCTTCCGGCCTCCCTGGCAAGTTGTGCCTCCTTCGCCCTGGTGGCGATGTAGTCCAGCTCCGCCTGGGTGGTGTCCTGGACAAGCAGCCGCTCGGCGTCGGCGTTGACGTACCCCTCATGCATGGTGTCAAAGAACTGCTGCACTTCGGTGTCCTCCGGCTCCTTCCAGCTCGGGTCGGGGCCATGCGCGTTGCAGTCCGGCATCATGGCAATGATCTCGGACCGACGGGAGTTGTTGCACAACGGGACCACCCCCGTCGGCAGCTTGAACAAAGGCCCCTTGAGGACCTTGCCGGCCTTCGCGGCGGCCCTCGGGACCTTGCCGGTCCGCTCGACCTTGCCGTCGTGGCCCACGTCGAGTTGGAAGAGCCGCTGACAGAAATGGGCGTGTCCCATCACTGTGAAGTTGTGGTCGAGGCCGGGGCGGAGCCGCATGATGTCGGCGGGGTTCGTGAAGAGCCAGGCTGGCCTCCCCTTGTTATGCAGAGGAGCGATCTGGCGACGGATGAAGTCCGCCCCGATCATCTCAAGGGTGGGCCCGGCCTGGGTAAGCCGGAGAATCCTGGTGGTGGCAACCGTGAGCTTTCCGTCGTCGGCGTTGACGTCGCTCCAATCGCTTCCGCGAACCGGCGGCGCCCGGCGAACTCTGCAGAATGCCGGCGGGTCCTCCTCTTCGATCCAGCACCACCGGCCCCGCCATTCCTCCCACCACTCCTTCATGGCGCCGTCCGGGTATGCTCCCTTGGATTTTGGGATCCAGGCGATGCACCCCGAAATGGCGCCTCCCGTCTGGATCCGAGGGAAGAAGTAATGGCGGAAGAGCGCCGTGTTGGGGTGCACCCCGGCAAAGCCTTCGCAGAGGTGCGCGAAAAGGGCCATGCACGCCACCGCATTCGGAGCAAAATCCAGGAGGCGGAAGCCGAAGGTGCGCATGATGTCACTGAAGAAATCGGAGAAGGGGGGACAGAGCCCACAAGAAAAATAATCAACAAAGAAGGGGTACCGATTTGGGGCAGCCTTGGCGCAGTTGGCGGGGATGACACGCGTGGCCGGATGCCCCGAATCCCCCCCCCTGTCTTCACTCCCCACAAGGGCCTGAAGGAGTCCCGAAGCTCGAGCACGTCGACTGTCGAGGGGAAGAAGGCGGACTGCGTCCGCTGCACCGCCAGCGCACTTTCCGGCGGCTCTGCGGCTCCGGCATCCTTAGCCACTCCCTTGCCTTCCGTGGATTTTGGCGCCATGACGGCTGAGGGAGGAGGGCAGGACGGATGGCGGCGGAGGCACAACGGCGGCAAGCGGGAACGAAGCTTGAAGAAGAAGAGGGAGGCAGGCGGAGGTCTCCAAGATTGGGGTTGCGCGGAGGGTAAAAGGAACAGTGCGCCCGCGGTTATCCCTATTTATGGGGAAGCCACGGGGCGCGCTGCCCATTTACTGCGATGTGACGCATGTGTGTGGAAACCGCCCCACGCATGCCGCCCACGTCACGCACGCCCCTCCACGCCGCGCCACGCACGCGGGTCGTGGGAAGCGGAGCGCGCGAAGAGTCTTACCACGGTAAAAACCGCCCCACCTGCCCGCGCACCGTTTTGGGCCTGGCCCAACAACGTGTCGCGCTTATGTGTGGCCTAGGCCCGGGGGCTCCTGTCGGTGTACAAAAATAGGGGGACACTTTTGTACCCCTTTACTTGTGCACGGGCAGTCGGAGCCGCGCCCACGACCACACCAAGCAGAACAGGGGAGGTGAGCCAAGGTAAGACCGAAGCCCAAGACAATCAAAGCAAGGCCAAGGCCAAGACCACAAAGAGCAGAGGGACGAAGCAGGTTCCCTAGGCAAGACCCTTGCCGGGCGGCCTCAGCGGCCCTGACAAGACCCTTGCCGGGACAGCTCGCCCCACACCAACAGAGCGAGCCACCCTTGAGCCCACGGCCCCCAACGTCGTCATCTACATGGGGCTAGGGCTCGGGAAGGCACCTCTGTGGTGGCATGCAGATCTTTGTGAAGACATATTCAAGATCAGATGAGGATTAGAAGACGACGATTCTCGGCAAGATCCCTGCCGAGGAAGGCCACCAGACCCCCGGCAAGGTCCTTGCCGGGGACGACAGCACGCCACGGCAAGACCCTTGCCGGGCCACCCTGCAAAGCCCTCGCCAAGGACGCCATCGGGGCCACTACCAAACCCGCGCCGAACAAGCTTCCACCACCGTTCACATGCAGCTGCCGGCCCAACCAGCTGGGCAGGCACCTGCGTGGCAACATGCAGCTCCCAGGCCAACTCATCGAGCGCCTGCGTGGCGGCATGCAGATCTTCGTGAAGGCTCCGCCACCGCGCCACCTCAGCTGCCTGACTGCCTACATGGCACCATGCACCTCACTGGCCAGGGCGCGTGTCAAGGCGAGGAGGAGCGGCGACGGACGGGACGGGGCTCGCCCCCGTCCCCAATAAAGCAAGGGGACACCTAAGCTACGCATTAAATGCATCTTGTCCTGTAATACGAGCGATAAGCTCAGAGCACTGTACGCCTTTCCACCTCCTGTGTGTCACTGTGGCAGCCCCTTTCAACTATAAAAGGAGGCCTATGGCATACTGGAGAAGGATTCGGCTCTTTCGAACCACGCCCTGACCACAGCTAGTTCGAGAGCTCAAGAACTCTCAGAAATACACCCACCAAAGCAGGACTAGGGTTTTACGCATCCTCGCGGCCCGAACCTGGGTAAACGAGCCTTCTGCTGTCTACTAGCCCTGCTCTCCTCACAACCCTGCGCCCCGACAACCGTAGTAGGGATTCTTGTGATCCCATAGGTGTCGTTCCACACCGACACCTAGAAAAAAAGGTGGTAAAGATTTTTATGTCCTAATCAATATAAATTCATCAGGTGGCCTTCTATTACCATGGTTATTCATATTTTACACTTTTAAATATACACAAATATAACTTGCTGGTAATGTTAAAAATTCCACACAAAAAATAGCATTTGAAGATTTCACATAAAAATGACGGACTTGTTAAATATTAGACTACATTGTTGGAATTTTTTTATTATCACTACTTCTTCAGTCTCCAACAATATGCAATTTACGCTTCTAGAACGTTTTCAATTACCAAATCGTTTTTGCTGCACCAACACAATGCAAGTTGACCGTGCACATCACTTCTCTCTGTTTTGTATGCACAAAAGTATTTATATATGTAGCACAATAGGAAAGGTGACTGTAAATTTAGGGAAGTCATAATACTTTATTTAGATTTCCACTATTCTTATCCAAAGCAATCCTTACCATCAACATTAGAAATATATGTTAATAGATAAATTTATGTAGTAGATTTTCATGTCATTGACAAATAGTGTTCATGTAGCAAACAGTGTGATAAAATCCTCATCAGTTTGTTTAATTTAATCTTCTCCGGCCATATATCTTGGCTGCGTGTGGCAACAGTAAAAGTTGGCAGCAACTATAAGTTATATCCACCATTGTGTTTTAGCCTTTTAGGGCACCTGATTCACAATGTAATGTCTTAAATCTTGTAAATTCCATGACTTGCATGTGTTTTGTTGACCTGTCCTACATAAGTGGGTAATACAACAATGACTTATAACTGAAGCCTTGTTAATATATTACAAAAGTTTTAAATCATATGGACAATTACAATGTACAGATTTACACCATTGAAAGAACGATAATGCTTATATGAAGCTTTAATCCCGAGCAGAAGATATAGTTTTATACTTTCAGTTTGCCAAGAATGAAAGTAATTGCCAACAAATCTAAACATTTGCAAGCATGTATGCCATCATTCTTGGATGTGTGTTCTAAACTTGTATACTTTGTGACAACCACATATCATGGTGATGTACTCTTGCGACAACCATGTGACTATCTTAGAATATATATTTCTAACTATATATATTAAAGTTTGAACCTTAAAGGACCTTGGACTGTTGGCAGGTCATGTTCACAACTATCTTGTACAGATTTTCCCAATGGTTTTTTTTTCTTTCGAAACCATGTGCCATGGTATCCTGCAATAATCAAGATGAAGTAAGAATATGTATTTGTGTACTATTGAAACTTCTAATAGTTGACTGGTGATGAGAAGCATTTGTTTCTATAGTTCATTATATAACAACATTATGGCACTTCAATAAGAAACAAAAGAACACACGACTTCAGTTGTGTCCTTCTGGTTTAAAAAATTCCAGGAATTACTTTTGCAAAATGTGGCAACCCCAGATCAAACCTATAATTCACAATTGGACAAGCTCCTTATGGACTCTGAACTGTATGAACCGATGCACCTTGACTATGACAGAGGCGCAGATCAGGGTGCTTGTGTAACTGCTTGTACGCCTTTTCGTATAACTTTGTCTCCATTTACGTCAAGGTCAGGTTATGAAGTTGGTGCCAAATTGATTGCATAGGTTAGTAAACGTAGAGGAAAACTACATAAGAATTCTAGCAGATCCGAACCTTCAACATAAGAAGAATGAACCTGAGAAGGAATAACCTCCGGTAGATCGAATACCTGAAAAATGGATGAAGTTCTGAAGGAGAACATATCATGTGCACATACTAATTTTCAGATTCAGATATATCTTCCATGTTAGATTTTATATCATACATATACACTGCCAGAAATCAATCTCACACATATGACACAATTCAGTGACTCAATTCAGTATCATCATCGTCACATAGATTTTACATGGATTCCACTTCTATGTGTTGGAAGATTAATGCCGTGGAAAATATGTAGATCAGTATTAAGATATGATTGCACCAATCAATACTAAGCTATGGGCGTCGGACGTGCTAGCCTGTTGATCTTGTTTTGCCGATGTACCTATATGCACGAATCAGTGACATGCATGATGTTTATGCTATGGGGATGGATGTGAGCCCATCGTCTGTAATTGAAGCTGCTTTAGAGTTCACACTACTCCTGGCCGAACACGCAGCAACTGCCATAGACCAAGAGAAATGGAGATCTGGTAACTCACACAGATAAAGCATGAGGTATGATATATTGAGAAGAGACAATAGATGGGGGATTAATTACTACTACTGGCAAAGAACAAATTTATTTAAAGGAACGATTGTGATAATGTAAGCTATAAATTGTATTATATTTTTACAAATATACCTGCTGTATATACTCGTGTACCATCTATGGAGCAACCGACATAAACTTCACTTCATGCTTATACACACGACACGCCTGCATCTGTGGTAGTATTGCACTGTCGGAATAGATATGTACATTGTGAATATCATTTGTATATAATAGATGATTGCATACCTCAACATGAATGTATGAAGGTTTTGATTTCCTGGTCTATTGAACTGGACGGTAGCAGCTGTGGCTTGCAGAACAACGCGTCCCAGCAGCGCTGACTTGAACAATCCAGGTTGTGTGATGTTTCCATGTCCTATTGCGCCCAGAGCAATGTGCCTCTGGTGGTATTGCTTTCTCAGTCGATAAGTTGTACTATGTAATATATATTTTACAGACCTCTCTGTGAAAAATAAAGAAACATAATTCTACACTAATTAGTTTTAAGAAAACTCAAAAAAAGGAGAAGTGTTGAGAAGTGAAACACCTCGTACCATCTTGAGCGATCTAAATTTTCAAAGCAGATTTATCTTCCAATTAGAGAATGGCATAGGCTGGGCTGCACGTGCAGCTATTTTCGGGATCCTTGGATTGCATCTTAGGCTGCTCCTGTTGATCGCGTATGTGCACAACGCAGAACCAAAAAAGCATGCACCTCGCTCTGCTAATCTAAAAGTTGGACGCCATACTGCTCTCCAACCATGACGGAGAATCCTCTGAAGTGAAACATCTCGTACCATCTTGAGCGCTCTAAATTTTCAAAGCAGTTTTATCTGCCAATTAGAGAATAGCATAGGCTGGGCTGCACGTGCAGCTATTTTCAGAATCCTTGGACTGCATCTTAGGCTGCTCAAGTCGATTGCTGGTGTGCACAACGCAGAACCGGAAAAGCATGTACCTCGCTTTGCTAATGTGAGAGTTCGACGCCATACTGCTCTCCAACCATGAAGGAGAATTCTCTCATGGAGTAATGTTGGTGGAGAGGCCAAGGTGTGTAGGACTCACACAACAATCTCGTAACCAGCCCAAGATCAGTTTTTTTTCTCATGAACCCAGGACAATTTCGGAAGATCTGCAATATAGGAAGAACGCGAGATCGGCAAAAGAGAAAAGGAAGTTGCAGCACTGGCCTGTGATGGCTTCATCCTAGGCATTGTGCGTGAACGTACACACCTGGCCATGGCCTTGAACGGACGACGGACTGCAGCAGAGGTGGGAACGCACGATGCGGCCGATCACAGTATTACTGAGCCACCATCAGCATGAGGAAGTATTCTGCGGCGGCGGCGGCGGCGCCGTGGGTTTTGCGGGATGGGAGATACCACGTGGGGATCTAGCATCCAACAACCTGGGAAGTAATAGGAGAGAACGCTCAGATTTTCCATATGTTTTATTTCTGATGAATCACGGGAGAGGCCTAGGTGAGTACGACTCACACAACAATCTTCGTGACCAGCCCAAAATCTTTTTCTTTTTCTTTCAAACATCTGTTTTTTCTCTCTAACGACTCACACAACAATCTGTTTTTTTCTTTCAAACATCACGGAAGATCTAGACCGTAATAATTAGGTCCCACCAGATTAACGGCTGTTAATTACTGATTAACGTGGGAATTTTTAGCGAGTCTGTAATTAGTATAGGTAAGGTATAGAGGTATAGATAGATAGATAGATAGATAGATAGATAGATTGCTTTGAATCACTTATGTCTTAATATTCATGCCATGATTAGATAGATGATCAAGTTTATGCTAGATAGCATTCCACATCAAAAATTATCTTTTTTATCATTTACCTACTCGGAGACGAGCAGAAATTAAACTTGGGGATGTTGATACATCTCCGTCGTATCTATAATTTTTGGTTGCTTCATGCCAATATGATACAACTTTAACATATTTTTGGCAACATTTTATATGATTTATTGGACTAACCTATTGATCCAGTGCCCAGTGTCAGTTCCTATTTGTTGAATGTTTTTTGTTTCGCAGAAAATCGATATCAAACGAATTCCAAACGCGATAAAAATTTACGGAGAATTATTTGGAATATATGTGTTTTTTGGGACATGGAATCAATGCAAATGGGGGCCCACAGTGACCACAACCCACCAGGGCGCCCCAGGCACCCCCTGGCGCACCTAGGTGTCTTATTCCCTCCTCGAAAGTTGGTTGGGGCCCTTCTTCTGGCGCAAGAAAGATAATTTATGGAAAAAATCGTGTAAAAATTTCAGCGCAATCAGAGTTACGGATCTCCGGGAAATTAAGAAACGGTGAAGGGTCAGATCTGGGGAACGCGAAACAGAAGAGAACATAGAGACAGATCCATTCTCGGAGGGGCTCTCGCCCCTCCGCCGCCATGGAGGCCATGGACCAGAGGGGGAACTCTCCTCCCATCTAGGGGGAGGCCAAGGAAGAAGAAGAAGGAGGGGGCTCTCTCCCCCTCTCTCGCGGTGGCGCCGGAGTGCCGTCGGGGCAAGGATCGTGACGGTGATCTACATCAACAATCTTGCTGCCGTCAACACCAACTTTCTCCCCCTCTATGCAGCGGTGTAACACCCCTTCTCCCCGTTGTAATCTCTACTTAAACATGGTGCTCAACTCCATATATTATTTCCCAATGATATTTGGCTATCCTATGATGTTTGAGTAAATCTGTTTTGTCCTGTGGGTTAATCATGATTTTGGTTGGTATGATTGTATATTTTATTTATGGTGATGTCCTACGGTGCCCTCTGTGTTGCGCAAACAGAGTGGCCCCCGTTGTAGGGTGTGTTGCAATACGTTCATGGTTCGCTTATGGTGGGTTGCGAGAGTGACAGAAGCTTAAACCCGAGTAAGTGGGTTGTTGCGTATGGGATAAAGAAGACTTGATACTTAATGCTATGGTTGGGTTTCACGACCTTAATGATCTTTAGTAGTTGTGGATGCTTGCTAGGGGTCCAATCATAAGTGCATATGATCCAAGTAGAGAAAGTATGTTAGCTCATGCCTCTCCCTCATATAAAATTACAAGAATGATTACCGGTACTTGTTATCGATTGCCTAGGGACAAATGACTTTCTTGTTGACAAAGGCTATCTACTTTTATTACCTTGCAATTTGTTCGTAGTTTTATTCTCGCAAAGTACTCATAGTTTTATTCTTGCAAAATAGTTTCATACTTATTTTAGGTAAAGCAAACATTAAGTGTGCATAGAGTTGTATCGGTGGACGATAGAACTTGCGGGGATATTTGTTCTACCTTTAGCTCCTCGGTGGGTTCGACACTCTTATTTATCGAAGAAGGCTACAAACGATCCCTATACTTGTGGGTTATCAAGCACCAGGTGGTATGAGCGGTGGTACGAGCGGGTGTGCTCGTAATATGTGTTGTCTTACGCTTTGTTGAGGCTGGTGTGCCCGTTCTCCTCCTTGCTCCCATTAGGGACTTCGAATTACGATGCATCTAAGCTCGCTGCCGCCCAGCTCTTTAACTAAGGAATCTGCCTCCCCATCACCGCCCGCTCTGCCCAGGCCATGCCTCAGATCGGTGATTGTTGCCCCTGAGTCAGGGAAATGTCCAGTTGATCGGGTGGTAAGAGCATCAATTGCTGCGGCCGCTCTACAAGGCGCTAAGGAGGGAGAGGGAGAGATCTCATTGTTTTCGTGCTCTGATGCAAGCAGGTCACCACCCAGTTTCCAAAAGTTTCCAAAGGGAATCACCATACACAAAGTGAAGGAAATTTCAAGCGAAGGTTTGCAGGTTTGCCATCGGGCCTCGCACCAAAGCATAAATTCTACGAATGCCGAGACTTTATTACATGCTACCATAGCAATCTCGGTGGCCACAATGAGGAAGACTCCCCTGATTGTTGTCGTAGCAAGAAAAAGCCTCTACTGCCCCCTCTACGATGGCCTCGCCTCCGCCCACTTCCCCTGCAACGTGGACACCGCTCCCTGTAGTGATGGCTATGGATTACATCCACGGTAGGACAATGCAACGTCTGGCTACCTCGTGTTGCACCATCTTCAGCATGCTGGCAATGGAAGCCGAGGCTAGCAGGCTCAAGGCAACATCCCTCGCTCTCACAGCGGAGGGGTCGTGCGCTAGGATCACCGCTAAAATGATGGCTAGTGAGGTTCGACCGTGAGCACAAGTTCACTTGGAGTGACATCACTATTGTGCCATTGTTCCCCAAGGATTTTGCCCTCACCATGCAGGACCCTTACCAGCGTGACCTAGTGCTAGAAGAAAGGCATGTCACAGTCTGTGGTGTGGCCTTCAAGTTGCGGCCTTTGTTCCCTTTGGTGCCTTTGTGCTAGAAGAAAAGTGTAATATTGATGGTAGAAATATATTTTTATAATCTGAATAAATAAAAACAACAAGGTAACAAATAGTAAACGGGCACAAAAACAGGTATTTCAATGCTTCAAAATGAGGCCTAGGGTCCGTACTTTCACTAATGCGACCTCTCAACAATGCTAATATAATTGCATCATATAACCATCCCTCAAAATGCGATGAAGAATCACTCCAAAGTTCCTATCTAGCGGAGAATATAAGAATAAATTGTTTGTAGGGTACGAAACCACCTCAAAGCTATTCTTTCTGTTCGATCTATTCAAGACTTCGTACTAAAATAACACAAAGTTATTCTTTCCGTTCTATCTATCCTAGAGTTCGTACTCAAATAACATCAAAGCAAATTCATATTCATAATACTCACAACACAAAGAACTTCAAAGAGTGCCCCAAGATTTCTACCAGAGAAACAAACACAAGAACATGCATCAACCCCTATGCATAGATTACCCCATGTCACCTCAGGAATCCGCGAGTTGAGTGCCAAAACATATATCAAGTGAATCAATACGATACCCCATTGTCACCACGAGTATTCAATTGCAAGACATATATCAAGTGTTCTCAAATCCATAAAAGTATTCAATCCGATAACAAGGAAATCTCAAAGGGAAAACTCAATTCATCACAACAAAATAGAGAGGGGAAAACACCATATGATACGACTATATTAACAAATCCCGCGATACATCAAGATCGTAACATCTCAAGAACACGAGAGAGAAAGAGAGAGAGAGAGATTAAACACATAGCTACTGGTACAAACCCTCAGCCCCGAGGGTGGACTACTCCCTCCTCATCGTGGTGGCCGCCGGGATGATGAAGATGGCCACCGGAGATGATTCCCCCCTCCGGCAGGGTGCCGGAACGGGGTCTAGATTGGTTTTCGGTGGCTACAGAACCTTGCGGCGGCGGAACTTCTGATCTAGGGCCACCCCGAAGGGTTATGGAATATTTGGGAATTTATAGGGCAAATAGGGGGTGCGTGAGGCCACCAAGGTGGGCACAACCCACCTGGGCGTGCCTGGGCCCCCAGGCGCGCCCTGGTGGGTTGTGCCCCCTCGGGGCACCCCCCAGGTGCTGCTCTGGCCCATCGGGAGTCTTCTGGTCCATAAAAAATCCACAAAAAGTTTCGCGGTGTTTGGACTCCGTTTGATATTGATTTCCTGCGATGTAAAAAACATGCAAAAACAGCAACTGGCACTTGGCACTATGTCAATAGGTTAGTCCCAAAAAATGATATTAAATGACTATAAAATGATTGTAAAACATCCAAGAATGATGATATAACAACATGGAACAACCATAAATTATAGATACGTTGGAGACGTATCAGCCCCCCTGCCTTGTCGTCGCCTCGTGGACCCCCCTACCTTGTTCCCGACGCCTAAAATTCTTATAAATAGGGAAAACCCCAAAAAGAAACCTAGATCGGGAGTTCCGCCGCTGCAAGCCTCTGTAGCCATGAAAAACCAATCGGGAGCCTGTTCCTGCACCCTGCCGGAGGGGGAAACCACCATCGGTGACCATTTTCATCATCCCGACGCTCTCCATGACGAGGAGGGAGTAGTTCACCCTCAGGGCTGAGGGTATGTACCAGTACCTATGTGTTTGATCTCTCTCTCGTGTTCTTGATTCGGCACAATCTTGATGTATCGCGAGCTTTGTTACTATAGTCGGATCATATGGTGTTTCTCCCCCTCTATCTCCTTGTGATGAATTGAGTCTTTTCCTTTGAGGTTTTGTTGTGTCGGATTGAATCTTTGGATGTGAGAGCACTCGATGTATGTCTTGCGATGGGATATCCGTGGTGACAATGGGATGTTCTGTTAATCCACTTGATGCATGTTTTGGTTATCAACTTGCGGATTCCCATGGTGACATTTGGGTAATCTATGCATAGGTGTTGATGCACGTTTTCATACTCCTTTCTCCGGTAGAAATCTTGGGATGCTCTTGAAGTTCTTTGTGTTGGATTGAATATTATGAATCTGAAACTGTGTGATGCATATCGTATAATTGACCCACGAATACTTGTGGTGACATTGGAGTATCTAGGTGACATTAGGGTTGATTGATGTGTGTCATATGGTGTTATTTTACTACGAACTCTAGGGCTGTTTGTGAAACCTATAGGAATAGCTCAATGGATTGATCAGAAAAATAACTTTGAGGTGGTTTCATACCTACAAGCAATTTTATCTTATGTTCTCCGTGATAGGAACTTTGGAGTGACTTTTATTACACGTTGAGGGATTGTCATATGATCTAATTATGTTATCATTGTTGAGAGAACTTGCACTAGTGAAAGTATGAACCCTAGGCCTTGTTTCCAAGCATTGCAATGCCGTTTTCGCTCACTTTTACCACTTGCTACCTTGCTGTTTTTATATTTTCAGACTACAAAAACCTATACCTACTATCCATATTACGCTTGTATCACCATCTCTTCACCGAACTAGTGCACCTATACAATTTACCATTGTATTGGGTGTGTTTGGGGACACAAGAGACTCTTTGTCATTTGATTGCAGGGTTGTTTGAGAGAGACCATCTTCATCCTATGCCTCCCACGGATTGATAAACCTTAGGTCATCCACTTGAGAGAAATTTGCTACTATCCTACAAAACTTTGCGCTTGGAGGCCCAACACGAGTCTACAAGAAGAAGGTTGCGTAATAGACATCAAGCTCTTTTATGGCCCCGTTGCCGGGGAGGTGAGTGCTTGAAGGTATATCTTTAGATCTTGTCATTGAGTCTTTTAGTTTCTTGTTTTATCACTAGTTTAGTCTCTAAAAGAAAACTACAAAAAATGGAATTGAGGTTGCCTCATATGCTTCATCTTTTTAATGTCTTTCGTGAAAATGATGGAAAGGAAAATTGTGCCAAAGTGTTAGAAGAAGAATGCATTAAAACGTTTGGCACTAAATCTTTGAATGATGAGCATGATTGCAATGCTGTTAGTATGAATTCTTTGAATATCCATGATGCTAATGATATGCAAAGCTACAAGCTTGGGGATTCTATGCTTGATGAATATGATCTTTTTAGTCCCCAAGTTTTGATGAGAATATTTATTATGATGAAAGCATGCCTCCTATTTATGATGATTATATTGATGAAAGTGGGTTTGGAAGAGTGCCTTTAGGAAGTAATGATCCCACTATTTTGGAGGGTGTTGAATCTTATAATATTTATGAAAGTGGATGTGGAGAGGTCATGACTCTATTTAGTGATGAATCCACTATTTCGGAAGAGGTTCCAACTGATTATGAGAACAAAGTTGCTATCTATGATGATTATTGTGATGACATGTATGCTATCAAGAAGAATGATAACCATGAAACTTATCATCTTGATTTTAATTTTCAATTGGATTATGCCTCGCATGATAGTTATTTTGTTGAGTTTGCTCCCACTACTATTCATGAGAAGATATTTGCTTATGTGGAGAGTAATAAAATTTGTATGCTTGTGGCTCATGAAAAGAATGCTTTATGTGATGGTTATATTCTTGAATTCATTCATGATGCTACTGAAAATTATTATGAGTGAGGAGTATATGCTTGTAGGAATTGCAATAATATCAAGTTTCCTCTCTATGTGTTGAAAATCTTGAAGTTATGCTTGTTTTGCCTTCCTATGCTAGTTGATTCTTGCTCCCATAAATTGTTTGCTCCCAAAATCCCTATGCAAGGAAGTGGGTTAGACTTAAATGTGCTAGTCATATGCTTCATGATGCTCCCGTTATGTTTCAATTCTTATTTTTTATGTGAGCATCATTGAAATCATCATGCCTAGCTGAAAAGGCATTAAAGAAAAGCGCTTGTTGGGAGACAACCAACATTTACCCCTACTGTTTCTCATGATTATGCTACTGTAGTAATCATGTTTATTAGTTTTGTGTCAATAAAGTGCCAAGTAAAGCCTTGGGGATAGTGTGGATGATAGTTGACTTGATTCTGTGCAAAAACACAAACTTTTGCGCTCAGTCCAGGAATTTTAAAAATTCTCTGGAACGTGCTTTTGATCTGAATTTTTGACACATGATTGATATAGAAATTGTATACCTTGTCCTAATTTTTTAGAATTTTTGGAGTTACAGAGGTATGGAAAGTTTCCAAATTACTACAGACTGTTCTGTTTTTGACATATTCTGTTTTCTTTGTGTTGTTTGCTAATTTCGATGAATCTATGAGTAGTATCGGAGGGCATGAACCATGGAGAAGTTGGAATACAGTAGATATAACACCAATATAAATAAAGAATGAGTTCACAACAGTACCAAAAGTGGTGATTTTATTTTCTTATACTAACGGAGCTTACGAGTTTTCTGTTGAGTTTTGTGTTGTGAAGTTTTCAAGTTTTCGGTAAAGTTTTGATGGACTACGGAATAAGGAGTGGCAACAGTCTAAGCTTGGGGATTCCCAAGGCACCCCAAGGTAACATTCAAGGACAACCATGAGCCTAAGCTTGGGGGTGCCCCGGGTGGCATCCCCTCTTTCGTCTTCGTTCATCGGTAACCTTACTTGGAGCTATATTTTTATTCACCACATGATATGTGTTTTGCTTGGAGAATCATATTTTTTTATTAGTATTTGCTTGCTATTATTTAGAGTAATGTTGCATCTTTTAGTTCAATAAAAGGTCAAGTGTAACCTTTACCATGCTTATTTTGCAAGTCTATATGTTGCTGTTTTGAAAACAGAAAGTTTGCTGTTATGTTTTGAATATTTGTGAATAGTCAGAACATGATAAAATCTTGAAATTTTGACACAATGAGTAACAACAAATTTTCTACAGTGTGGTAATTTTTCAGAATTTTTGGAGTTAGTGAAGTATGATTCCTCTTGCGTTCTTTGCAGACTGTTCTGTTTAGACAGATTGCTGTTATGTTTGCATTGTTCGCAAATGTTTGCTTGTTTAATGATTCTATTTGATGATAGGAGTATTAAATATGCAGAGGCATTTAGTATGCAATGTCAAATTATAATTTTAGTGATTTTCTACAGTAGAGAATGATAAGGTTTTGCATGGATTTATACTAACTTATCTCACGAGTTCTTGTTGAGCTTTGTGTGAATGAAGTTTTTAAGATTTAGGGAAACCGTGGTATAAAAGGAATTAAGGAGGCACAAAAGATCAAGCTTGGGGATTCCCAAGGCATCCCTAGTCAATATTTCAAGAAGTCTCAAGCATCTAAGCTTGGGGATGCCCCGGTTGGCACCCCACCTTTCTTCTTCAACAACTATCGGTCAGTTTCTGTTGAGCCTAAGTTTTTGCTTCCTCACATGTTATGTGCTATCCTTGCAGTGTCATTTTTTTTGCTTGCTGTTTGATAATATCCCAAGATCTGAAATTCTTAAATGTTAGAGAGTCTTCACATAGTTACACAATTATTCGACTACTCATTGATCTTCACTTATATCTTTTGGAGTAGTTTCTCGTTTGCTCTAGTGCTTCACTTATATCCTTTTAAAGCACGGCGGTGGTTTTATTTTGAAGAAATTGATGAACTCTCATGCTTCACTTATATTATTTTGAGAGTCTTAAACAGCATGGTAATTTGCGTTAGTTATGAATTTAGTCCTAATATGATAGGCATCCAGGAGGGATATAATAAAAACTTTCATATAAAGTGCATTGAATACTATGAGAAGTTTGATTCCTTGCATTTGTTTTGAGATATAAAGATGGTGATATTAGAGTCATCTTAGTGAGTAATTGTGAATTGGTAGAAATACTTGTGCTAAGGTTTGTGATCCCTGTAGCATGCACGTATGGTGAACCGTTATGTGATGAAGTCGGAGCATGATTTATTTATTGATTGTCTTCCTTATGAGTGGCGGTCGGGGACAAGCGATGGTCTTTTCTACCAATCTATCCCCCTAGGAGCATGCGCGTAGTACTTCATTTTGATAACTAATAGATTTTGGCAATAAGTATGTGAGTTCTTTATGACTAATGTTGAGTCCATGGATTATACGCACTCTCACCCTCCCACCATTGCTAGCCTCTCTAGTACCCCGCAACTTTCGCCGGTACCATACACCCACCATATACTTTCCTCAAAACAGCCACCATACCTACCTATTATGGCATTTCCATAGCCATTCTAAGATATATTGCCATGCAACTTTCCACCGTTCCATTTATTATGACACGCTTCATCATTGTCATATTGCTTTGCATGATCATGTAGTTGACATTGTATTTGTGGCAAAGCCACCATTCATAATTCTTTCATATATGTCACTCTTGATTCATTGCACATCCCAGTACACTGCCGGAGGCATTCATATAGAGTCATATTTTGTTCTAAGTATCAAGTTGTAATTCTTGAGTTGTAAGTAAATAAAAGTGTGAGGATCATCATTATTAGAGCATTGTCCCATGTGAGAAAAGGATGATGGAGGCTATGATTCCCCCATAAGTCAGGATGAGACTCCGGACAAAAAAAAGAGAGGCCAAAGAAGCCCACACAAAAAAACAAAAAAATGAGAGAAAAGAGAGAAGGGGCAATGCTACTATCCTTTTACCACACTTGTGCTTCAAAGTAGCACCATGATCTTCATGATAGAGAGTCTCCTATGTTGTCACTTTCATATACTAGTGGGAATTTTTCATTATAGGACTTGGCTTGTATATTCCAATGATGGGCTTCCTCAAATTGCCCTAGGTCTTCGTGAGCAAGCAAGTTGGATGCACACCCACTTAGTTTCTTTTTGAGCTTTCATAAACTTATAGCTCTAGTGCATCCGTTGCATCGCAATCCCTACTCACTCACATTGATATCTATTGATGGGCATCTCCATAGCCCGTTGATACGCCTAGTTGATGTGAGACTATCTCCTTCTTTTTGTCTTCTTCACAACCACCATATTATATTCCACCTATAGTGCTATGTCCATGGCTCACGCTCATGTATTGCGTGAAAGTTGAAAAGGTTTGAGAACATCAAAAGTATGAAACAATTGCTTGGCTTGTCATCGGGATTGTGCATGATTTGAGTACTTTGTGTGATGAAGATGGAGCATAGCCAGACTATATGATTTTGTAGGGATAACTTTCTTTGGCCATGTTATTTTGAGAAGACATGATTGCTTTATTAGTATGCTTCAAGTATTATCGTTTTTATGTCAATATTAAACTTTTGTTTTGAATTTTATGGATCTGAATATTCTTGCCACAATAGAGAAAATTACATGGATAAATATGTTAGGTAGCATTCCACATCAAAAATTCTGTTTTTATCATTTACCTACTCGAGGACGAGCAGGAATTAAACTTGGGGATGCTTGATACGTCTCCAACGTATCTATAATTTTTTATTGTTCCATGCTATTATATTATCTATATTGGATGTTTATATGCATTTATATGCTATTTTACATGATTTTTGGGACTAACCTATTAACCTAGAGCCCGGTGCCAATTTCTGTTTTTCCTTGTTTTTGAGTTTTACAAAAAAGGAATACCAAACGGAGTCCAAACGAGCTGAAACTTTACGGTGATTTTTTATGGACCAGAAGAAGCCCCCGAAGCAAAAGAGTTGGGCCAGAGGAGCCACGGGGCATCCACAAGGGTGGAGGGCGTGCCCACTCCCCTAGGGCGTGCCCCCTGCCTTGTCGTCGCCTCGTGGACCCCCTGACTTGTTCCCATCACCGGTGGCCATCTTCATCATCCCGGCGATCTCCATGACGAGGAGGGAGTAATTCACCCTCGGGGCTGACGGTATGTACCGGTAGCTATGTGTTTGATCTCTCTCTCTCTCTCTCTCTCGTGTTCTTGATTTGGCACGATCTTGATGTATCGCGAGCTTTGTTACTATAGTCGGATCATATGGTGTTTCTCCCCTCTATCTCCTTGTGATGAATTGAGTCTTTTCCTTTGAGATTTTGTTATGTCGGATTGAATCTTTGGATGTGAGAGCACTTGATGTATGTCTTGGGATGGGATATCCATGGGGATAATGGGATGTTCTGTTGATCCACTTCATGTATGTTTTGGTTATCAACTTGCGGATTCCCGTGGTGACATTGGGTAATCTATGCATAGGGGTTGATGCACGTTTTCATATTCCTTTCTCCGGTAGAAATCTTGGGATGCTCTTGAAGTTCTTTGTGTTGGATTGAATATTATGATTCTGAAATTGTGTGATGCATATCGTATAATTGACCGACGGATACTTGTGGTGACATTGCAGTATCTAGGTGACATTAGGGTTGATTGATGTGTGTCATATGGTGTTATTTTACTACGAACTCTAAGGTTGTTTGTGACACCTATAGGAATAGCTCAATGGATTGATCAGAAAGAATAGCTTTGAGGTGGTTTCATACCCGACAAGCAATTTCATCTTATGTTCTCCATGATAGGAACTTTGGAGTGACTTTTGTCGCACGTTGAGGGATTGTCATATGATCTAATTATGTTATCATTGTTGAGAGAACTTGCACTAGTGAAAGTATGAACCCTAGGCCTTGTTTCCAAGCATTGCAATACCGTTTTCGCTCACTTTTACCACTTGCTACCTTGCTGTTTTTATATTTTCAGATTACAGAAACCTATATCTACTATCCATATTATGCTTGTATCACCATCTCTTCGCCCACTAGTGCACCTATACAATTTACCATTGTATTGGGTGTGTTGGGGACACAAGAGACTCTTTGTTATTTGGTTGCAGAGTTGTTTGAGAGAGGCCATCTTCATCCTACGCCTCCCACGGATTGATAAACCTTAGGTCATCCACTTGAGGGAAATTTGCTATTGTCCTACAAAACTCTGCGCTTGGAGGCCCAACACGAGTCTACAAGAAGAAGGTTGCATAGTATACATCAACTAACATATTAACTTAATGCCTAGTATCAGTTGTTGTTTTTTGCTTTTTTGACTTACAGGAAAATCAATTTTACGAAGCTCCAAAAATTACGAATAAATTCTAGATTTGTTTGAGCCGAGGAGCTTCCAGGGAGCCCAGGCCCCACCAGAGGGGAGCCCTATGGGCCTCACATGGCCAGAGCACGCGGCCAGGGGGTTGGCCACGTGGTGGACCCATGTGGGCCCAACTAGACTTCTTTCCACCACCTCTCGACGCCTATATTTTTCTTTCGCTCTGAAAACCCTAAACATCAAGGAGGTTTTCTGTTCCTGCCGCCACACCTCTTGGTTCCATGGCAATCAAATCTGAAGGCCTATTCCGGTACTCTGTCCAAGGGGGAAATCATCATGGTGGCCATCTCCATGAACTTGAAGATCACCATGATCGCCGATGAGTAGTTTCCTTTGGACTCTGGGTCCGTAGCAGTAGCAAGATGGCTTTCTCTCCCTGGCTTCTCAATACAATGATCACATGAGCTGCCCTAGATGATTGTGATCCATCTGATGTAATATTTTGGTGTGTTTGCTGTGGTGTGATGAATTGTCACTTTATGATCAGATCTATCCATGAATTCTTTTGAGACCAATTTGCTTACTTAGTTGCATAATTCTTATTCATATATGCTCTCTGATCTATTTGTCTATCTTTGGCCAATTATGATAGATGCTCTTCAAGAGGGACTTGTGCATGATAGTTGGGTTCAACCTTGCAAGTAATCTACCACAGTAAAAGAAAGTGAAAAGGTCTTGTATTCTGTTGTTGGCACTAGGTATAGAAAGATGATTGCCTAGTTGTTTTTTGAACATGTGCTGAAAGTGCGCAGGGTGACAAACAACTCAACATACATATGTATAACTTAAGTTTCATATTAGCAAGATTCTCAAAATCTAGGAATAGAAAGAGTGCATGGTTATAGTGGCATGCCTTTTTGAATCCTATAGAATTAGCAGTAAACTACATGTATTTAGATCGAATAGTGTTTATTTTTTCTTTTTCCCTCCAAACTTGAGTGCAAGCAAATCATTAGAAAAAAATCTCCTTCGAATCAAACAAGCGAGGCTGGAAAAGTAAATCGTAAGAATCCTAATCATCCGCATATCCTATGAAATTATTTTTGAATGGAAGGAGACCTAAGTAACTGTCTACTCAAACCTACTACTCCCTCCGATTCATATTACTTATCGCTCAAACGATCGGAGGGAGTATCATTATTTCGGACTACTAGATTGGCTATCAAGGACAACCACTAGACTCACTCAGCAACATGGGCCCATTTCCTTTCCGCGATTGGGGAAATCTAGTGACGAAGTCCATTTCAACATGGGCCCATTTCCATTCAGGAATAGAGATTGGTTGCAGAGTTCCAGCAGGCCTTTGATGTTCTGCTTTGATAGGATGGCAAACGTCTCACTCAGCAACATAGCGAGCAATGTCTTGCTTCATGTTTGACCACCAGAACCTCTGACGAATGTCTTGATACATCTTGGTACTACCGGGATGAATAGACAGGGGCGTATCATGAGCTTCTTTCATAACTTCCTGAGTCATATCCAGGTTTTTCTCCTTACTTGGCACCACTAGGCGGCCTTTGAAGAACAAAGTGCCAACGTCATCAACAGTGAAGAATGAGGGCCTTCCTTCTGCGAGATAGCGTTTAATCCTCGCGGCTTCATTATCAGCCTTCTGTGGCCATTTGATAGAGGACACGAGATCTGGTACGACAGCCAGGGTATTAAGGGAACCCTGGGGAACAACACGGAGACCTTGGGAAAAGGCTTCTCGTGGATGCGCGACCCGAAGCATGCCGGGCCGGCAGAGCTTTCCTCCTCCATGGCAAGGGAATGCGCCAGCTCCTAGAGGCGGTGGCGGGCATCCTGCCCGTTGAGAGGCCGCGAGTCTCGAGGAGCTCACTTATCGCAGGCTGTGTAGCCTGACCTTCGGACGTCGGCTGGCCCCACCACGTGCACTGGCCGCATGGGGGGATGCCGTGCCGGCTAGCGGTGGGCACCGCCATCTAGCTCGTTAGTCCGGCTGCCGACAGTCGACGGGCCGAGGTTGCTCCTATCCCGGCTGCCATGTAGTCAGCCTCCACGGTGACCATCGCCCTGCGGGGAGGATGCCTATTGCGTTTATCGAGGCCCCCAGCCAGCTGCCAGTTGGCCAGATGGAGAGGAGGTCTCACCGAGTCGGAGGCGCTCGGGTGCCGAGGCAGCACTGCTACTTGTCTACATCATGTCATCTTGCTTAATGTGTTACTCCGTTCTTTATGAACTTAATACTCTAGATGCATGCTGGATAGGGGCCAATATGTGGAGTACTAGTAGTAGATGCAGGCAGGAGTCGGTCTACTAGTCTCAGACGTGATGCCTATGTATGATCATTACCTTGGATATCGTCATAATTATTTGTTTTTCTATCAATTGCCCAATAGTAATTTGTTTACCCACCATATGCTATTTTCAATGAGAGAAGCCTTTAGTGAAAACTATGGCCCCTGGTCTACTTTTATCATATATTAAAATCCAAAAATACCTTGCAGCGTTTTTACTTTATTTATTTTATCTGTATTCTTGGCCGATCTATCTATCAAACACCATACAGTTTAATCTTGCTCATAACCGTCAAGGGATTGACAATCCCTTATTCGCATTGAGTTGCAAAGATTTGTTGTTTGTGTGCAGGTGCTGCTAACGAGGTGCTACTTGGTTCTCCTACTGGATTGATAACCTTGTTTCTTAACTGAGAAAAATATTATCTCTACTCTACTGCATCATCCCCTCCTCTTCAGGGAAATCCCAACGCAGATCACAAGTAGCAAGACTATGATTCCCCCACAGGTCGGGATGAGACTCCGGATGAAAAGAAAAGGACAAAAAATAAAAGGACAAAAATAAAAATAAAATGAGAGATAAAGAAAGAAGGGGCAATGTTACTATCCTTTTACCACACTTGTGCTTCAGAGTAGAGCCAAGTTTTTCATATAGAGAGTCTCCTGAGTTATCACTTGCACATACTAGCGGAAAATTTTCATTTTAGAACTTGGCTTGCATATTTTGATGATGGGCTTCCTCAAATGCCCGAGAGCTTCATAAGCAAGCAAGTTGGATGCACACCCACTTAGTTTACGTTGAGCTTTCATATAGCTATAGCTCATAGTGCATCTGTTGCAAAGCAATCTTTACTCCTCACATTGATATCGATTGATGGGCATCTCCATAGGCCATGGATCTGCCTAATTGATGCGAGACTTTCTTCCTTTTTGACTCTCATCGTGATCTCTATCACTGCATTCTATTCCACCTATAGTGTTATATCCATGGCTCACGCTCATGTATTGCGTGAGGTTGAAAATGCTGAAGCGCTTTAGAAGTACGATCCAATTGCCTGGTTTAACACCGGAGCACTCATGATTTATATCTATGCGGTGAAGGCAGAGTCATGCTGTGCTAACATGATAAAGTGAGTTGGGATAACATTCGTTAAGGATCGTATATTTTAAAAAAGTAATGATTATGTTTCTTATATTCATGGAGATTATTATGTTGATATTATTACTTCATCATTTCTCATCATTTACACCGTAAAGAGATTACATGATAAAAATGCTAGGTAGCATTCAACATCAAAAATTCTATTTTTATCATTTACCTACTCGAGGACGAGCAGGAATTAAGTTGGGGGTGCTGATACGTCTCCAATATATCTATAATTTTTTATTGCTTCATGCTATTATATTACCAATCTTGGATACTTTATATGCTTCAATATGCAATTTTGTATCATTTATTGGGAACTAACCTATTAATCTAGTGCCTAGTGCTAGTTGCTGGGTTTTTTTCCTGTTTTTGGTTTTCCAGAAAATTATGACCAAACAGAGTCCAAACACTATGAAACTTTTTGACGATTGTTTTGGATAAAAAAAGACCCTATAAGCTTCGGGAGGAGACCAGACGGCAGATGAGGAGACGGCAAGGCAACAGGCGCGCCCGGGGGTAGGCACGCCTTGTTACATTGTGGGCCCCACGTGGCTCCGTATGACCTAACTCCACTTCTATAAATTCTCAAATATTGGAAAACCCCCAGAGAGCCACCCCAAACAATTTCTGCATCGTCTCAAATCTCAGTTCTTCCGCGATCCCATCCGGAATTGATGATGGAGGGCTTCTACATCAACCTTGTTGCCCTACCAATGATGTGTGAGTAGTTCACCACAGACCTACGGGTCCATAGCTAGTAGCTAGATGGCTTCTCTCTCTCTCTCTCTCTCTCTCTCTCTCTCTCTAATCTTCAATACATGTTCTCCTCGATCTTCTTGGAGATCCGATGAATTGTGGGTTTATGGTTAGATTATCCATTGAAAGTATTTGAGTCTTTTCTGAACTTTATTATTGGTGGTTATGATAGCTTTGTATTTCTCTCTGAACTACCTGTTTGGTTTGACCAACTAGATTGATTTATCTCATGGCAGAAGGGGTAGCGAGGCACGCATTGTATTGTTCCTACTAAGGATAAAATGATGGGGTTTATTCGTATTGCTTGAGTTTACTTTGTCTACATCATGTCATTTTGCTTAAGGCGTTACTTTGTTTGTCTGAACTTAATACTATAGATGCATGATGGATAATGGTCGATTGATGGAGTAATAGTAGTAGATGCAAGAAGGAGTCGGTTTACCTGTCACGGATTTGATGCCTATATATGTGATCATTTTCATGAATAACATTATAACTAAGCGCTTTTATATCAATTGCCGAACACTAATTTGTTTACCCACCGTATGTTGTGTGTGCGAGAGAGAAGTCTCTAGTGAAAACTAGGCCCCCGGGTCTACTTTAATCATATTATAAATACCTTGCTATAGTTTATTTACTTTTTATTTATCTATCTATCACTATCAGAATTAATCCTTGTAAGTAACGAGTTCAAGGGGGTTGACAATCCTCTGGCCCGCGTTGGGTGCAAGTGTTTGCTTTTATCTGCGTAGGTGCTGACGACTCGAGTTTGCGTGGTTCTCCTATTGGTTTCATAACCTTGGTTCTCACTGAGGGAAGTACTTATCTCTACTGTACTGCTTCAACCTTCCTATTTGGGGAAAATCCCAACGCAATTCACAAGTAGCAAGCTTCGACATGAGCACAAGTTTTCTTGGAGGGACATCACTATCATGCCATTGTTCCCAAAGGATTTTTCCCTCACCCTGCAGGACTCTTACCAGCATGACTTGGTGCTATAAGAAAGGCCCGTCAAAGTCCGTGGTGTGGCTTTCAAGTTGCGGCCTTTGTTCCCTTTGGTGCCCATGACTTATCGAGTCTGGCGTTTCCACTGTCGGGCCACGATCAATAGGCTCCCCACTATGTTTGGGACCGTGACACCACTGCCAATGTCATTGAGGGCAACTATGCACTCGATCGCATCAAGCACAAGTCGCTGCTGATACGTCTCAAACATATCTATAATTTTATTATTATTTTATGCTATGTTTATATCATTGTGGCATAGCTTTGGCACCTGATTTTATCACTTTTTTGGACTAACCTATTAACTCAGTGCCTAGTGTCAGTTGATGTTTTCTGCATGTTTCTGGACTTATAGGAAAATCAATTTTATGGAGCTCCAAAAATTGCCAATAAATTCCATATTTTTTGAGTTGGGAAGCTTCCAGGGAGACCGGGCCCTACCGAAGGGGAGCCCTATGGGCCTCACACAGCCAGAGCATGCGACTAGGTGGTTGGCCACGTGGTGGACCCGTGTGGGCCCCACTAGACTTCTTTCTACCGCATCTCGACGCCTATATTTTTCATTCGCTCCGAAAACCCTGAACATCAAGGAAGTTTTCTGTTCTTGCCTTCGCACCTCTCGGTTCCATGGCAATCCAATCTGGAGCCTTTTCCGGTACTCCGCCCATGGGGGAAATCATCACGGTAGCCATCTCCATGAACTTGAAGGTCACCATGATCGTCGATGAGTAGTTTCCTTTGGACTCTGGGTCCATAGCAATAGCAAGATGGCTTTTTCTCCCTTGTTTCTCGATACAAAGATCACATGAGCTGCCCTGCATGATTGTGATCCATCTGATGTAATATGTTGGTGTGTTTTGTTGCAGTGTGATGAATTGTCGCCTTATGATCAGATGTATCCATGAATTCTTTTGAGATCAATTTTCTTAATTTGTTGCATAATTCTTATTCATATATGCTCTCTGATCTATTTGTCTATCTTTGGCCAATTATGATAGATGATCTCCAAGAGGGAGTTGTGTATGATAGTTGGGTTCAATCTTGCAAGTAATCTACCACAGTGAAACAAAGTGAAAAAGTCTTGAATTGTGTTGTTGCCACTAGGTATACAATGATGATTGCCTAGTTGTTCTTTGAATATGTGCTGAAAACGCGCAGGGTGATGAACAACTCAACATACATATGTATAACTTAAGTTTCATATTAGCAAAATTCTTGAAACGTAGGAATAGAATTAGCAGTAAACTACATGTATTTAGATCGAACAGTGTTTTTTTTTCTTTTTCCCTTCAAACTTGAGTGCAAGCAAATCCTTAGGGAAAAAAATCTCCTTCAAATCAAACAAGTGAGGCAGGAAAAGTAAAACCTTAAGAATCTTAATCATCCGCATATCCTATGAAATTATTTTTGATTGGAAGAAGACCTAAGTAACTGTCTATTCAAACCTACCACTCGATTCATATTACTTGTTGCTCCAACGATCAGAGGGAGTATCATTATTGTGGACTACTTGATTGGCTATCAAGAACAACCACAAGACTCGAGCGCGCAGCTAATAATTGTACTATATATCAAGCGTGATGCACACCCGGCTCAGTTGGTAGCTATAAGATGTGAAAATATCAAGGAGAGTGGCTTATAGTCAGGATAGTACGCCTGATACACAATGCAGACACCGGCATATTTGTTTACGCGTTTGATGACAAGTTGAGATGCTTGCTCTGTCCTTGGGGGCTGGAAAGAACAAAAAGAATATCAATTTGCCCGTTGTCATTTTGTGATCAACATGTGAGGATGCGCAGGAACATGGATAAGAACGACACATAGTCCCGGGCCCCGACAAATGCGTGCATCGCATGGTCGATTTCGACTAGGGTTGAATCACCATCACCATCAGAACTATACATATCATTGAGAAAATTAAGGATTCCGTACCCCGATTTGCATTATTTTTAATTTTCAGGGTCTCTTTGATTCAAAGGATTTTCATAGGATCTTTGAAGGATTAGAATCCTTAGGAATTTTTCCTATGTTGATCGTTTGATTTGTAGAATTAAATCCTGTAGGATTTTTTCCTAAAGATTCATTTGTACTACATTTTATAGGAATTTTAGCATCCACTCAAACCTCTTAAAAGAAATCCTTTGTTTTTCCCTTGACACAATCAAACAAACTCAAATCATATAAGGATCCAATGAACATGCCATTCCAATCCTGCGTTTTTCCTATTTCTATGTTTTTGCAATCCTATGAATCAAAGAGGCCCTCGTATATTATGTATGTATTCAGACGAAAGCAGGAGAGATGGGAGAGGGAGAAGGAAAATGAACAAATGAGTCAGGGGATGGGAAGAAAAACACAATGGCAAGGAGATTATTTCATTTTTAAGACAAGTGCACGAGAGGAGATCGATATCATTCACCAGTAAGTTTCCGAGATGGAGAGCTCGGCCGATGCCTCGGTGCTGGCAGGAGCTGAGAGTGCATATTGGCTAACGAAAGCTTGTGAAGACAAGTTCGATTTCTCTATTGATGCTATGGTCCCGTAAGCTAAACGAGATTTCACGGATGCCTTTTTAACTCCTGATTCATCTGCCCAAGGTCTGAGAAACTGAGATTCAACTCTGCCCAGTTAGATTATATTTACCCACTACAGATCTTGCACACCATCGACTTCGTTTCTGTTTCTCGCGATCCATACAGCCGTGTCCCTTATTTACCAAATCATCAAACTCATATATTCCCACACACGTACTTCATTTAGGTCTCACACACAGCATAGACATAGTTCATCATACAAGCCATCGACTATCAAAAATTGGCATCTTCTAAAAACTAGAGTTATGGAGAAAACTCGTCTACGGCTTCCCTTATCCTTGTCCTCTTTGTCGCCGTAGCGGTTGAAGACAAAGTACGGGTCAAGATGGATTTGCTCGCTCCCGAAGCTATGGGGTCGGATGCGGCACCGTCATCCTCCTCATCATCTGGAGAGGGCACAAACATCACTGCTTTGCGAAGCCACGCGTATCCCCGCCTTGCCGCTTCGCCCAGATGCAAGCACGGGTGTCCTCGGTATCCTTGGCCTCCAAGGCCTTGTCTGACGCGGCGAGGCATGACTCGGCCTCGACGTCCTTCCAGGCCTTGACCCACGCACGACAAGCAAGCCGGTCCTCGGCCGCAGTATTGCCACAGCACCTTGGGCATACGACGCATCCGAGGCAGTGCGCAGTGCCGTCGTTGACCTCGGACTCAAAGTCGACCGTCGCCAGGACGAGACCCACTGTATGGGTTCCGCGGGCTAGCCCAATTGCCAAAGAACATCTGGGTTGGAGTGACTTTACCGCCAGCTGCCGCTCGCCAGCTCCGAGGCCTCCGCGGTCGGGCGCCTCGAGCCACCAACACCCACTTGTGCGAACGCATTGGATTCCCGTCGGAACAACTCGGACGGCGGAGCTCGGGCGGATCCCCCCCCCCCCCCCCCCCCCCCCCCCCCCCCCAGGACCGACGAAGAGCTAGGTGGATGGCAAACTCCTCCTCGTCCTAGGGATCCTAGTTGACCGGTCGTACTCGGATTCGCTACTCGCCATACCAGCGAAGGTCAGAGATCACCGGTGATGAGCTGTGGTTGGATTGAAGCAGAGCGGAGTGAAGGGATATTTGTGGGGTCAGGGTGGGGCAGCTGGGGCCAGATTCAGCGTGGCGTGCACGCCCGGTCTTACCATATCTATGGCCCATACAACCCAGATGTATATAAGTGGTTTGAGGGTACAGTAATTTTTATGACCGGCCAGTGACAAGCCGTCCACCCGAACATATAAAAGTGGTTTGAGGAGACCAGACGCATAAGAGTGGTTTGAGCGTCCTATCGTAGATGCTCTAACGATTCCGCAAGCTCTTTCTCGTGCGTGCGCACGTTGGGATATGTCGATCGTCTTTGTGAAACAACGCAGATCGACATGTCTTCAAAAAGGGCTAGACTAGTTCAGGCTCGTATGAAATCCGTGTTGCCAAATTTTCTTGGCTGGTCCCATGGAAGAGCCACTAATCATTAACACCACACTGGGTTTTTTAACAACATTAACACCACATTGGTTAACTCAACAAAAGTACTCAAGAGTAGATGTATAGATGACGGCATGATGTATACGGTGATAGAGACACAAATCCAACGGCACAACCTAGGCTCACGAGTCACGATCCATTCGAGTACTTCGTAGGTGCATGTAACACGAGGGCGAGGGCGCCTCGCCGCGGCGGTTGGTGGGGAGGCGATAATGATGCGCGCATCGTTTTTTAGTACGCGAGCCTGCTGAACTGTACGCACATGCATGGGTGGACACAGCCCTCATGATTCCAAACCATGCCATCCGCGTGGGCTATACCATAAGCTTTGTGTCAGGCACTGATACAGTCACATGCCATGGTGCGCTGACAAGGCACACATGTACCAACTATCAGGGGCTTAATCATACTCAATCAAGATGATATATCATCAAACCAAAACGATTGGTGTATATTATGTTTCCAAGATGATTGGTGTATAGCAGCCAAAATGATATATCATCAATCAAAATGATTGATGTATATTCTATTTCCAAGATGATGCCATGCTTGCATCTTCACAAACTACCCTCTTGTGTGTCATTGTAGTATCAACCATCAGAGATAATTAATCTGGGACAGGCTTTACTGTGCGCTTGCCATTATATGCCTAGATGCGACTATGTATATGGAGCTGAACTATTGGCCATCACAGAGGGCACACAAGTAGCTCTACCACATACATCACAGCCATTGCTGTTGCAAACTGATAGTGCTAAGAGCATCTTCAACCATGATTCTCAAACCGTCTGCATACGTTCGGACCACGTTGCCCGAATGTGTTGTGTCATCCAACACGATCCGGATGTGCTTTTTTCGGCAAACCGGAGTCAAACTAGGGGGCCTTTGCGGGCGTCCAGACCGCTCTCACGTCCGCTCTTAACCGTCCTGAGCCAAAGAAAGTCCGGCCCGCCTCTCCCGCGCTTTTCATCGAACGCTCCCGCCGCTTGCCGCGCCGTATTCATGCCGGTCTAGAGCATGCAGCAACCAATATTGATGCCCACGATTTGACCGGACGGCAGGGGACGGACGCGACCTTTCACTGTTGGCATTGAAGCGGCGCGTCGGCCGAGATACGCCTGACTGAACACACATCCTCGTGCATTCAAACGGCCACAGATTGCCTGCCTTTTTTCATTAAAACCCGCGCGTGTGCCGAGAAATCTACTCCGGTCACACGTGTGTTCGCGAGCCATCCGTCATTAAACACATCGTTGGTTGGCTCCGCCCATCCGTCCGTATATAAACGGTGCCAGATGCGGGGCAAAAATGCAGCACAGTCCGCTCACATCTCCTCTTTGCACCGCTGTCTTTACAATGACCATGGCATCCGGCGAGCAGGAAGAGGAGTTCTCCGGCATAAAAGCCGGCTGGGTGGCCCGTCGAGCCCAATGAATACGAGCCAGATAACTCTCTGCTCCATCACCCTCGACGCTTCAGGCCGTTGCGGGCCAGCTCACAGAAGCTCCAAGCCGGTGCATTGTTCAACGGCTTGCCGCTCCAAGCCAGCTCGCTGAGGAGTGACGAGTTGCTCCAGGCCGGCACGCGGGGAGCACAACGGCACGGGCATCCTGGCTGCCATGGACGAAGTCGTGTTGTACTGCTCCTTCCATGCCCGTGACCGCGTCATCCGCCGTCAACGTACGCGTAACCGCGCCCTGTCGGCGGAGAAAAGTCGGCATCGCAGAGATGGACGGAACGGTGGTCAGCACGTCGCGCCTGCCGCTCATCGAGGAGAAGTAGAACATGGGAGGCCACTGCCGCTTGGTCCCGGGAAGGCCACCACCGAGGCGACGCCGGCGTACACAGCCGGTGTCTTGCCTGGTCGCAGGTCACTGACGTCCCCTTCCCCTTCAGTTGAAGCACGTCGCGGCGGTTCCACTCTGATGAGCACGCCCGCGGGCGTATAGAGGCCCAAATTAGGTGACCACGGATGTATATGCTCTAAGGGCATCTCCAACATTGAACCTCAAATAGGACACGACATCCGTCCGCGGAAGTGGGGTCCAGTCCGCGAACATTGATGCAGGAGTCGACCATCCAATCTTAACCGCAAGGGTGTGTCTAGAACTCAGTCGACTGAGACTTAACAAAGTCTCAGTCGAGTGACGTCAGCGTGGTTTTTTTTTTTTTGCTACAAGCGGCACGGCTAGATGCTTCAAACGGCGACGAAAAATGTTGCGATGATATTGCAAGCAAAAACAACAAATGCTACAACCGTTTTAACTAAAATGCTACAACCATCAATGAAGGATGTTGCAACCGGTGAGATGACGTGCTACTACCGATCGAGGAGGGATGACATGCTTCAACCAACAAAACAAATGTTGCAACCGGTATGAAAAAGTGTTGCATACGGTCAAAAAAATGTTGCATGATCGACTGAGACTTCATTAAATCTAAGTCGACTGATTTTTAGCAGGCCTATAACCGCAAATGTCCACAACAGTCTTTAGTTAAACATATGCTAAACAGTGATCAATAAAAAAACGAAACAACACCATTCGCCAAACAAGCAACATGAATTGCATGCACCTTCCGCCAATGGATGCATTGCATTGCATGCACTTCCGCCAAACACTTCGGCCAAAGCAATGTATTCTGAAGAAGAAAAAAAGATTAACGTCAGTGCCTTTTGGCGGAAGGTGTTTCAACATTTGGCGGAAGTAATGCATTTTATAATAATTAGAGCTTTTTGCTAAGAAAATCATGTTCAGCTTGATAACTTCCGCCAAACATCAAGCTAATCAGTTACTAATCAAGTTCTCCTTCCGCCAAATAGCATCAAGCCTTCCGCCATCCTGCACGGACGAACTCCTGCAAAACCCCTGACATTTGTCTTTGGTCTGCGGGAAAAAAAATGCTTCTGGACCACTCGGCGGATCGATACAGCCCCGTGTTGAATGACACAACACGTCCGAAAGCAGGGTCCAAACGTATGCGGACGGTTTGAGAGTCAACATTGAAGATGACCGAGCCAATTTTACTCATCCAAATCCTGCCTGGGTTGAATGCGAGCAACCAAACAAACAGTTGCTGTTTCTGCCCGCCGTCGTTGCCGCGGCGTGCTCGGCGTCGGTGATCCTGAGCGCGCGCGAGGCGCACGAATCTCTCGTGGTCGTGGGGGCGCATCGTCTATGCTGGTCCCAAGTGGCGCGGACAGAGAGAGATGGTGCGCGCGTACTGCGTTCGCGCACGTGCGTGCGTCTGCCGCGCGCGCCTGCTTGGTCGACGCCGGAGATCACGCGCGCAGTCGACCGATTTGATGCGCATACTAGCTCCAAGCTTGAACTCGATCGACCTACTGCTGCATTTCGTCGCCGCTCCTCAATGCAGAGGTCATTCCACCGTGTACGGGGGTTGGTGAGGGCGCGTGAAGTGCACACACCAGGAACCCGGGGTTGATGCCCTGCTTCAATAAAAAAAATCCACATCTCTCCCACGATTGAGATCTTGTCTTGATCCATGCCCTAATTAATGAGCCCACGCTATCCCGACGTAGCTACTCCCCTGTATACAATTTGTAGGATCTTATCCTGATCCCCTGATAATCAAATCGATTTGCAGTACTATCAAATCAAACACTAAACCACTAGGACCCAAAGTCCAACGTTAGGCAGTAGCCAACGCCAAGCTCACCGAGGCACACCTTACCCTTGGTCCATCTATAAATAGCCCGGTTGCTCGTCGAGAGCTCTCACACCATCCACAGCAAGCCACACTACCACTAAACTGGTACCACTGTTTCTCCGTCTTAGAAGCATACATACACACACACACACACCAAGATGTTCGGCGGCGGTCTCGACATCATCGGCGGGCTCACCGGGAGCAAGACCAGGCTCAAGGGGTCGGTGGTGCTGACCCGCAAGAATGCACTCGACTTCAACGACCTGGGCGCCACCGTCATGGACAACGTCACCGAGTTCCTCGGCCGCGGCGTCACCTGCCAGCTGATCAGCTCCACCATCGTCGACTCCAGTGAGCACCATCGACCACCCCCCCTTCACCATTACAGTACTTATCTTCCCGTGCAATGCAATGCAATGCAGTGTCTGACTAGCTTGTTTGTTTACGTGGCTCGGCTAGACAACGGGAACCGCGGGAAGGTGGGCGCGGAGGCGAGCCTGGAGCAGTGGATCACGAGCCTGCCGTTCATCACGGTGGGCGAGAACAAGTTCAGCGTCAACTTCGACTGGGCGGTGGACAAGCTGGGGGTGCCGGGCGCCATCATCGTCAAGAACAACCACGCCTCCGAGTTCTTCCTCAAGACCATCACCCTCGACAACGTCCCCGGCCACGGCAAGGTCGTCTTCGTCGCCAACTCCTGGGTGTACCCACAGGCCAAGTACCGCTACAGCCGCGTCTTCTTCGCCAATGATGTGAGCGAGCTCTTCAATCCCCAATGATCGATGTGTTCAGTGGATGCAACGTTTTTGCTTGTCCACTTATTCAAGTAAACGTGTATGTACTTGCGTGCGCAGACGTACCTGCCCAGCAAGATGCCGGCGGCACTGAAGCCGTACCGCGACGACGAGCTCCGGAACCTGAGGGGCGACGACCAGCAAGGGCCCTACGAGGCGCACGACCGTGTCTACCGCTACGACGTCTACCACGACCTCGGCGACTCCCGCCAGATCCTCGGCGGCTCCAAGGAGTTCCCCTACCCTCGCCGCTGCCGCACCGGCCGCAAGCTCTCACAAACCAGTGCGTTCATTTCTCTCTTTCTCACTCACTAGCATGCACTCTCCTTGGAACTTACGTTGCGCGCGCATGCAGGCCCCGATCGCGAGAGCCGGCTGCTGCCGCTGGTGCAGAGCATCTACGTGCCGCGGGACGAGCTGTTCGGGCATCTCAAGAAGTCGGACTTCCTGGGCTACTCGCTCAAGGCGCTGGTGGAAGGGATCATACCGGCCATCCGCACCTACGTCGACCTCTCCCCCGGCGAGTTCGACTCCTTCGCCGACATCCTCAAGCTCTACGAGGGTGGCATCAAGCTGCCCGACATCCCGGCCCTCCAGGAGATGCGCAAGCGCTTCCCGCTCCAGCTCGTCAAGGACCTCATCCCCATGGGCGGCGACTACCTCCTCAAGCCCCCCAAGCCACAAGTCATTAAACGTACCTACCTACCAACTTATATTTTACTTATGTAGATATAAGTCTATAAACTACAACTACAAGTACATAGGATCATCAAACGTTGGAAGAAAATTAAATATAATTTCGATTATTTACGCACGTGCAGAGGACGAGAAAGCATGGATGACCGACGCGGAGTTCGCAAGGGAGATTCTCGCCGGCGTCAACCCGATGATGATCACCCGTGTCACGGTGAGAACTTAAACAAATTCATATATCCATCGGCCAAATTATTAGTGCTATTAAGCATAGACTAAACGAATGGTAAAACAAAATTAATCCATTGCATTGCAGGAGTTCCCCCCCAAGAGTACTCTGGATCCCAGCCAGTACGGCGACCAAACCAGCACCATCACCGAGGCGCAGATCGGGTCGAGCCTCGAGGGCCTCACGGCGCAGCAGGCAGTCTCCAGCAACAGGCTCTACATCCTCGACCACCACGACCACATGATGCCGTACCTCGTCAGGCTCAACAACCTCGACGACACCTTCCTCTACGCCACCAGGACCCTGCTCTTCCTGAAAGGTGACGGCACGCTGGCGCCGGTCGCCATCGAGCTGAGCACGCCGCTGCTCCAGGGCGGCCTCACCACCGCGAAGAGCACCGTCTACACTCCGGCGTCCACCGGCGTCGAGGCCTGGATATGGCAGCTCGCCAAGGCGTACGTCTGCGTCAACGACTACGGCTATCACCAGCTGGTCAGCCACTGGCTCAACACGCACGCCGTGATGGAGCCCTTCATCATCGCCACCAACCGGCAGCTGAGCGTGACCCACCCGGTGCACAAGCTGCTGCACCCGCACTACCGTGACACCATGAACATCAACTCGCGGGCGCGCGAGCTGCTCGTCAGCGCCGGCGGGATCATCGAGCTCACCGTCTTCCAGCGCAAGTACGCCATGGAGATGTCCTCCGTCACCTACAAGGACTGGAACTTCAACGAGCAGGCCCTACCAGACGATCTAATCAAGAGGTAAGTTGAACTTGTTCTATTTCTTCTATTCTATACAGCAGGTTAATTATGTGAAGATATAAATCAATGAAATGCAGGGGCATGGCGGTGCCTGACCCATCAAGCCCGCACAAGGTGCGGCTGCTGCTTGAGGACTACCCTTACGCGGTGGACGGGCTGGCTATCTGGACCGCCATCGAGCAGTGGGTGACAGAGTATCTGGCCATCTACTACACCAGCGACAGTGTGCTTCAGAGCGACGTGGAGCTGCAGGCGTGGTGGAAGGAGGTGCGGGAGGTCGGCCACGGCGACCTCAAGGATGCGGCGTGGTGGCCCAAGATGAAGACGGTGGCGGAGCTGGTCAAGGCCTGCGCCACCATCATCTGGACCGGGTCGGCGCTGCACGCCGCCGTCAACTTCGGGCAGTACCCGTACGCAGGTTACCACCCCAACAAGCCGTCAGCGAGCCGCCGTCCGATGCCAGAGCCGGACACCGAGGAGTACGCCTTGCTGGCCCGCGACCCGGAAAAGGTGTTCATCCGCACCATCACCAACCAAATGCAGGCCATCATTGGCATTTCTCTGCTGGAGATCCTGTCCAAGCATTCCTCCGATGAGATTTACCTCGGGCAGCGTGACACGCCGGAGTGGACGTCGGATGCCAAGGCACTGGAGGCGTTCAAGCGGTTCGGCACGAGGCTGGAGGGCATCGAGAGCCAGGTGGTGGCCTTGAACGGAAACCCCCAGCTCAAGAACCGCAATGGACCAGCCCAGTTCCCCTACATGCTGCTCTACCCCAACACCTCCGACCACACGGGCAAGGCCGAGGGCCTCACGGCCAGGGGCATCCCCAACAGCATCTCCATCTGATGAGATATTTGGAGGAAGGTCGTTGCTCGCCAGCATGCAAAATGTTGGGGTGTGTGCTTCTAGGATCATTTGCTTGAATAATCTAGTACACCGGTGCTCATTTGACACCCAAGTGTTATGTGCGTGGGTAGCCACTGGTCAGCCACTGGTCAATGTATGTTCCATGTAATTTTTCCTTCCAAATTATATATTGATAAAGTGATGAGTTATGCTTCTTTTAACTGAAAGAGTAGGAAATTTCCTACTGTTATTCTATTATAGAAAACATAAATAAACATATGCAGACTATACTAGTGAAACGGGCATTGAAGGTGGTTTCGCTACATGGGCCTGAGGCGGTTTCCCGTCCGCCTATAAGCCGTTGTCGCTAATGTGCCTAGAATTGGAGACGGATATCTAACTGCATGCAATGATATATCACTGTAAGCGGTGCATTGAGAGAAATGCCTCACATGCTTGGAACATCAGAAGTGGCTTCTTATTTGAAACCACCTCCTATATACTAACATTACATGTGGTTTCTTAAGCAGAACGACATGTATTTCGTGTTTGAGGGTGGTTTTCTTTTTCAGTTTCAGCGGTATTCAAAATACACATTCAATGTGTTTTCATAATGCACACATCCACATTTATCTCATAATTGCATTCCATCCTATTTCATAAACACATGTATATATATCCATATGTGTGAGCAACATATGCAACAAACAAAATGCTACAACCTCAAATGTGTCTAGAGTAAATTTATGAAACAAAATTTAAAAACCGGCAATGTGTGATCACCAACTGGGAGAATAGTCTTGAGTCCGTCAACTCTTTGAAAATGACCATTGCATTGTCTGTTGAGCAGTTAAGAGTCCAGGTAAGACCCTCAACTTCTCGGATCGCATGCGACGACTTTATCATATCTGTAACACGCAGTTGAGAGTCCAGGTAGTCGTCCTCCTCCTTTTATAGTGGCGCCGGACCTCCCCAAATTAACAATTTCAAAAATTGCCGCAAATTTGTAAGAAAACGTTCCTGATTCTCCCCAAATTAACAATTTCAAAAATTGCCGCAAATTTGTAAGAAAACGTTCCTGATTTTTTTTTTAAATCAGGATATCAAAAAATGTTAGCGGACAATGTACACGAATTGGAAACATGTTCGTAAGATGAAACAGAAAAGGGAAGAGGAAAAATAAAATAAATGTGAAAATAAATAAAAAGAAAATAAAAACACGTATGAAAAAATGAGAAAGGAAAAGAAAAAATATAAAAATATAAAAATAAAGAAAGAAAAAAATCAGGAAGAAAAAACAAAGAAAATAAAAAAAGAACATGAAAAACGTTCTTGAATTTGAAAAAAAAAGTTTGCAAATTCAAAAAATGTTCACGATTTTGTTAGATGTTCGAGAATTATAAAATGTTCCAGAGTTTGAAAAACTATCACGAATGTGAAAAATGTAGGCAGATTCAAAACATGTTTGTGAGTTTCAGAAAGTCTAAAATGAAAATTAAAAAATGTTTGACAATTTGTAAAAATTCTAAAGATGTTCATGATTTTAAAAATGTCCACAATTTCAAAAAACGTTCGTTAGTTTAAAAAATCTTCATGATTTCTAAAGAATGTTTGTCAATTAAAAAAAACTGTTCACGTATCTGTAAAAAATATTCATGATTTCTAGAAGGTCCCTGGAAAGACCATTTGCAATTCCGGAGTCCCACAGGTCCTTGTTCGCTGGACGGACCAACCAGCGGAATTTGCAACTTGGGAGGACCGCATCGAGCTACAGCAACATTTCCCGAATGCTCCAGCTTGGGGACAAGCTGTGTCTGAAGGAGGGAGGGATGTTACGGCCCATGGCCCTCAGGCCCCAGCAGCAGAAGACCAGGATGACACCGCCACGACCAAGGCGACTGGGCTGGAACGACCGCGTCGCCAGGCCCAGCCCAACAAGCGCTATACAGGCCCAGAATGGAACACCGGCAAGTAGGGTTAAGTACCGCGCCCTCTCCCTGGGTGCGGGGTGTGGAGAAACTAGACACTGGACGGCGGCGGCTCCTCCTCTCATCCCCATTTCCTTCCTCTAGAACCCTAATTCTGCTACTCAATCCTGTATCCCGTGGTGAATTCGAGTGAAGTGATAGCGGGGCCATAACAATTTGGAAGCAGCAAGGAATCACCTAACTTATTCGCGAAAAAGTAATTACCTAACTAACATGACATGGCTTCAGAAGTTGGCAACTTCCTCTTTGCTGGAAGTCTCATAATGCCATCTTCCTCTTGGCTGGAAGTCCAAGCAAGCTAGTCCTCATCTAGCTTGCAGTGGGAGATAACAAAGTGCGCCAACTTCCCCGGCCATTTGCTCGCTGAAATAAGCTACTTCGTCGCCAAAGTGGTGTTTTCGCACCGTGGCCGTGGTTACTGGGTGGATATCTTGCTCGGTGGCATGTACTGTGACTGCGATGACCTGCTCTCTAACGCCCGGTCCGTGGAAATCCGCTCCTTAGACCTGCCCGTGGGGTGCGAGAGGGACTTGGGATGCGGAGACTACATACTAGAGACGAGAGCCTTTCGAGCCATGGGCTGTGTCGGGAACTCCATCAAGTTCGTCTCCATCACCGGCTTCCTTGAGCCTATGGATCATGTGGATGACCGCATGGTGAGGATCTGGAGACTGATGGAAGATACAATGAGCTGGGATGTAGACTACGAGCTCAAGTTGGGGAGCCTACGTGAAGACGGGGAGTTCAAAGGGAACGCCGACTTGCCAACCTCCATGGCACCCATGTACCCCTTCCTTAGCTTGCAGGAAGACCATGTCATCTACTTTGCACTGGGCGACTGCACATACAAGCCATGCTTCTGGGTCGGTGTTGATATGAGCACCAAGACTTTCAACTGCACACCTCTCTCTCTGACAGACGCCGGCATTGGCGGTCTTATTCCAGTCTCCGGCAATTCTGAGGGCAAGCTTGCTTGGACTTCCAGCCAAGAGGAAGATGGCATTATGAGACTTCCAGCAAAGAGGAAGTTGCCAACTTCTGAAGCCATGTCATGTTAGTTAGGTAATTACTTTTTCGCGAATAAGTTAGGTGATTCCTTGCTGCTTCCAAATTGTTATGGCCCCGCTATCACTTCACTCGAATTCACCACGGGATACAGGATTGAGTAGCAGAATTAGGGTTCTAGAGGAAGGAAATGGGGATGAGAGGAGGAGCCGCCGCCGTCCAGTGTCTAGTTTCTCCACACCCCGCACCCAGGGAGAGGGCGCGGTACTTAACCCTACTTGCTGGTGTTCCATTCTGGGCCTGTATAGCGCTTGTTGGGCTGGGCCTGGCGACGCGGTCGTTCCAGCCCAGTCGCCTTGGTCGTGGCGGTGTCATCCTGGTCTTCTGCTGCTGGGGCCTGAGGGCCATGGGCCGTAACATCCCTCCCTCCTTCAGACATAGCTTGTCCCCAAGCTGGAGCATTCAGGAAATGTTGCTGTAGCTCGATGCGGTCCTCCCAAGTTGCAAATTCCGCCGGTTGGTCCGTCCAGCGAACAAGGACCTGTGGGACTCCGGAATTGCCTCGCTGCACCATTCTACTATCCAGAACCTCCTCGGGAACGGGGCTTGTCGCTGCTGCTGCTGGTGGACTTGCTCCGTTGGTGGAAGGGCTTGACGCAGCTGCGAGACGTGGAAGACCGGATGCACAGTGCTGGTCGGTGGAAGCTGGAGCTTGTATGCCACCGCACCAATGCGCTGCAACACCTTGTACGGCCCGAAGTACCGGAAAGATAGCTTCTGGTTGCTCCTTGTCGCAACCGAACGCTGGACATACGGTTGGAGCTTAAGGAAGACCCAATCGTCCACCGCGAACGTGCGATCTGAGCGACGCTTGTCCGCCGAGTCCTTCATTTGCTGGCGTGCGCGCAGCAGGTGTTGCCGAATGAGCGCTACCATTTGCGCCCTGTCTTGGAGCCAGTCCGCCAGGTCCGGTGACGCGCACGCCACGGGGTCGATGATGCCGAAGTATCTTGGCGCATGTCCATAGAGGACCTCGAAGGGAGTGGTGCCCAGCGCGGAGTGCGGCGAGGTTTTGTACCAGAATTCCGCGAGAGGCAGCCAGGTGTACCACTTGGTTGGCGTAGCATTGACGAAGCAGCGCAGGAAGGTCTCCATGCATTGATTCACGCGCTCTGTCTGCCCGTCCGTCTGCGGGTGTCGTGCGGTACTCATGCGCAGCTTGGTATGAGTTAACCGGAACAGCTCCTTCCATAAGACGCTAGTGAAGATCGGGTCGCGATCCGATACGATCGACTCCGGCAGCCCATGCAATTTGTAGATGTTAGCCACGAAAGCTTGAGCAACTTGGAAGGCTGTGAATGGATGTGACATGGCGACGAAATGGGCGTACCGTGAAAATTTATCGACGACCACTAGAATGGAGTTGTATCCTGATGAACGAGGCAACCCATCGACGAAGTCCAATGACACCATCTGCCAAGCTTGAGTGGGGACCGGCAGTGGCTCGAGGAGACCTGGGTATCAAACTCGCTCAGGCTTCGCTTGTTTGCAGGTCTGGCATGCGTCCACGAAGAGCTTGATGTGGTGCTTGAGTCCCGGCCATGTAAACAGTCGCCGCACTCTGCGGTATGTGGCGTTGAACCCTGAGTGACCACCAATCGCTCCGGTGTGGAGAGCCTCGAGAATCTGCTTTTGTAACGCCACATTGTCGCCCAACCAAACTCGGACGTGCTGCTTGATAACCCCCTGGCTGAGTTGAAAACCATCCTGCTCTCCTGGCGCTGTGGCTAGCCGGGCGAGCAAACGTTGTGCTGCCGGGTCCTCAGCATAACCTTTTTGCACCTCCTCCAGCCAGGCCACTGCTGATGTAATAGTGGCGAGGTCCCCTTGAGGGACAGGTGGCCGGCGCGATAAGGCATCAGCGGCACGGTTATCCACTCCTTTTTTGTAGACGATGCGGTAGCGGAGCCCGAGCAGCTTGGCCATGATCTTCTGCTGCCATGGTGTCGCTAGTCGCTGGTCCTCCAAGTGAATGAGACTGCGTTGGTCTGTGTGTACGATGAATTCGTCATTCTGGAGATACGCACGCCAGTGTTCTACCGCCAAGAGAATGGCCAGGACTTCCTTTTCATAGGTGGAGAGCATGCGATTGCGCGGTCCCAATGCGCGACTGAGGAAACCAATCGGGTGCTTCTCCTGTGAGAGGACTGCGCCAATTCCTTGGTCGCAAGCATCAGTTTCCAGCTCGAATGTTTTAGTGAAATCCGGCAGGGCGAGCACCGGGGATGTGACCAATGCCTGTTGGAGTTCTCTGAATGAGGCCTCTTCGAGTTGAGTCCATCTGAACACCACATTCTTCTTCAAGAGATCTGTGAGGGGGCGACTGATGATTGCAAATCCTCGGACGAACCTCCGATAATAGCCCGCAAGGCCCAAGAAACCGTGCACCTCTTTCACACACGTGGGTACTGGCCAAGTCTGAACCGCGCTGATGTTTCTGTTATCCGTCCGCACACCTTCCCCGCTGATTTCATGTCCCAGGTATAAGAGCCTGGGGCGAGCAAAGAAGCATTTGCTTCGCTTGAGCTTGAACTGATGCTCTTGGAGACGCTGGAACACTTTTCGTAGCAGGGTCACATGTGTCTTCTTGTCTTTGCTGTGCACTAAGATATCATCGATGAACACGAGGACTCCATGGCGCAGTAAGGGTGACAGTACCGTGTGCATCCCGCCCTGAAAAGTAGCTGGCCCTCCCGTCAAGCCGTATGACAGCACCTTGAACTCGAAATGACCATGATGTGTTTTGAAGGCTGTTTTGTGGGCATCTTCTGGTTTCATGCGAATCTGATGATAGCCAGAGCGCAAGTCGAGGGTGGTGAACTAGCACGACCCTGCCAGCTCATCGAGAAGTTCCTCAATCACTGGTAAGGGAAACCTATTCTTGATTGTGATTGCGTTGAGGTGCCGGTAATCAATGCAGAATCGCCAAGTCAAGTCCTTCTTCTGAACCAATAGGACCGGTGACGCAAAAGGGCTGGAGCTTGGCTGAATTATTCCTTGAGCTAGCATCTCAGTGACTTGCCGTTCCACCTCATCTTTCTGGGCCGGGCTGTGCCGATAGGGTCGTATGTTGACTGGTCGAGCTCCCGGCACCAAGGGAATGGAATGATCAAACGAGCGTTGTGGTGGCAGACCTTTGGGTTCCTCGAACAGTGCGGCATACTGTTCCAAGAGTTCAGCCACCTCCGGAGGAATTGGAGGATCGTTCGTGTCTTCTGCCACGGTACATAATTTGACCACTCTGGCCACCGCTGTCTGTTGCAGTAGTTCGTGTAGTTCCGCTCCCGAGATCATTTGACACTGGGTGACATCTTCTCGAGCCCCACAGAGTTGCACTTCTCGTCCATCATGCTGAAACACCATGGTCTTCTCCAGCCAGTGTACCTTCATCGGGCTATGGTGAGCCAGCCAGTCAATTCCAAGAATTACATCATAACTGCCCAGTGGAAGAACCCTGAGATTGGTGGTGAAATCGACCCCCTGCGAATTCCACTTGCACGCTAGGATCTCTTGGTCAGACTGCAGAATACCGCCATTTGCCACCCGCACAGATAGAGCACGTTGAGCGGGCTTAACTCCTTGGAGATGAGTGGCCAGAGCAGTGCTCACGAAGCTGTGGGATGAACCGGAGTCCACAAGCATGAGGACCTCCTTGCCTTGCACCCAGCCATGTAAGCGCATGGTCGTTGGCGCTTCAGCACCGTCTACTGCTGCTTGCGAGAGCACGCAACAGTCAGCTTCACTTGGTGTGGACTCTGTGGATGGTGTCGGTTGCACTGGCCCTTGCAACATCTCGATCAGCTCTTCCACTACATGAAGTTGCACAGTTGGCGCGCAACGATGCTCGCGGCTCCAGCGTTCGCCGCAAGTGAAACAGAGCCCTTTGGCGCGACGGTAGGCCCGAAGGGTCGCCAGCTTGTCGTCGTTCGGTGGAGTTCGAGTCGTCTCCGGTGGGCGTGACTCTGATGCAGTACCCCCTTGCCGAGCGGTTGCTAATGGTGGTGGGGGTAAGGGCAGGGCCATCCGAGGGATTGCCCGGCCCCCTTGAGAGCTTGGCGGCAGCGCGGGGTGGCGCCTCTCGTCCCGCCGAAGAGCCTCCACCACTTCTTCCTGCAAACACGCGAGATCCACAGCAGTATCCAGCGTTTGGGGTCGATGTAAAACAACTGCAGCACGTATATCACGTTGCAATCCATCCATGAATTGGGTGACAAAAAATGCAGGATCCCAAGAGCTATGATGAGCTAATAAGTTATGCATCAACTGAGTGAATTGCTCTGCGTATTCTGTGACAGTGCCCATTTGTCGCAAGCGATTGAACTGGCGCAACAAATTCTGAAACTCTTCCCTACCAAACTGTGCACAAATAACAGATGCAAACTCCCCCCACTCCTGGTAATGCAAATGGGCTTGCGACGACTGCAGCCATGACAGTGCGCTGTCGGTGAAATACATCGCAGCACAACTAACCCATGTGTCCGCACTCAAGGTGCACACCCGAAAGTATGCCTCACATTTGAGACGCCAGGCACGCGGATTGGATCCATCGAACAATGGAAAATCAAACCGCGGCGGTGGTGGCAATCTAAAGTACCCACGATCCCAGCAAATGACTGCTCGCCATGGTGATAGAAGTCGTACGTACCAGTGGCCGGAGGTAATCGCGGGGTGCGGATCTCCCCTGACGATTTCCCCCGAAGATCAGTGAAAACGCCGTGGCCATCGGGCCCATGACTGGTGTCACCACGAGCTGAGATGTCGACGGCGCGCAGATGAGGTGCGTCGGCCGTCGATGGTGGTAATCGGGGCCGCGATCCTTCCGCGATGTGAGGGAGTAGCGGCGGAAGCTCGCTGAGCCGCGGAAAGGGAGGTGGTGGAGCGGTCGTCGTGGCCTTGTCCACCGGCGATGGGAGCGTGGACTTGTCGATCTTAGTCCGCAAGTGACCCACCTCCGATCGGATCTCCTCCATGGACTGCTCGATCTGGGGCCGCCATCCTTGCAGCTCTTGGACGACGGGGTGGATGTCCTCGATCTTGGTGGTGACGGTCGTGATTGCCGCGGTCAGATCCGCGATCGCCTTGGTGTGCTCCTCCATCGTCGTGGCCTTGCCCCTTCTTGTCTGGATGATGGATGGAAATCTCCCCACCAGATTGGGGAGGGTGGAGAGAAAAAAAATTGGCTGGATCTAGTGGCCCTGAGTACCAATTGTTATGGCCCCGCTATCACTTCACTCGAATTCACCACGGATACATGATTGAGTAGCAGAATTAGGGTTCTAGAGGAAGGAAATGGGGATGAGAGGAGGAGCCGCCGCCGTCCAGTGTCTAGTTTCTCCACACCCCGCACCCAGGGAGAGGGCGCGGTACTTAACCCTACTTGCTGGTGTTCCATTCTGGGCCTGTATAGCGCTTGTTGGGCTGGGCCTGGCGACGCGGTCGTTCCAGCCCAGTCGCCTTGGTCGTGGCGCTGTCATCCTGGTCTTCTGCTGCTGGGGCCTGAGGGCCATGGACCGTAACACAAATGCTTTGATTCATATATATTTCACTTATGCAAGTAACAGTTGTTCGTACAACAGAAAAGATGGTCCATATAATTAAAATTCATACATGAGGCTCGGGCTCATATTTTTTACGCCAACGGATTGCTCAGCTGGGCGAGGCAATAGTTGGGTCAAATTATGGCACGACAGGTGGATCAACGGGCGCAACATCTTGGACATCGCCTTTGGGAAGCAATTCTACTGGGTTTTCTTCATTTATTTATTTTCATTTTTCGTTTTTTATTTCTATGTTCTTATTTTTTTGTGAACATATTTTCAAATCCACATATATTTTCAAATTCGTAATCTTTAAAAAAGAATCATGAAAGCTTTTCAAATGTGTTAACCTTTTCAAAATTGTGAACTTAAAAAAATGTTAACCTTTTCAAATCCTAAAAAAAAAATTTGAGAAGATTTTTACAATATAAGAACCTTTTTCAAATGCGTGAGCTCTTTATCAAATCCATGAACTCTTGTCAAATTCTTGAATATTTTCCAAAATTCTTAAAAAAATCCTGATTTGTGAACATTATTTTCAAATTGATGAACTTTTTTCAAACTCTTAAACAATTTTTCGATCTATGATTTTTTTTCAATTCCATGGACTTTTTTCATAAGCCAACGGTGAGGGCTCATGGTCAATGGTCATCGTCGCGGTCAACGGTCCAGCCGAGCGAGAGCGAACATGCCCGCTATTGGGCCGGCCTAGGTGAAGGGTCGCGTGAGCGCTAGTGTGGCCAACCAGCACCACGAGCGCTGACTAGAAGGGGACCTCCTATATGCCACTTATTGCGGCAAAATGTTGCAGGTTCGCACAGAGGACGGGTCACCTGGGCTGGCCCTTTCGCTGCCCTTGGCTGAATGAAAAATCGCAAAAAACGGGTGCGCTAGGAATCCAACTCGCTACCTTCTAAAGATGCCCGCGATGCGCAAGCCACTGCGACACGCGCACTACTCTACAAGAATTGCAGCGCGACTCTTAAAGAACTATAGGCAGCCGTGAAAATAAAACAAGTTCGCTAAATTCTATAAAAATGAAATTTGTGGGCAACTGATCGATCCCTTCTCCCCACGCCATGGAAGCCAGTCCATAGCCACTGCGGTAATTCCCATACATTTTTTAATTTATGACAAAGTTTAAACATGTGAACATTTTTAAAAATTACCGATTTTTTAAAAACAAATGTGAACTTTTTCCGAAACAAGTAGTTTTTGGTGTTTGAACATAATTTAAAAAGGTGAACAGTTTTTGAATTACCGAACACTTTTTGAAACGAGAGAACAAATTTCGAAATTTATGAACAAAATTTGAAAAAAGGAACATTTTCAGTAAAAATGAACAAAATTTGTAAAAATGAGAACAAAAATTAACATTTCAAACAAATTTTGAACTCCAAACTTTTGAAAACACGAAGAACATGAACAAAATTCGAAAAAATGAGAACAAAAATTAACATTCTGAACAAATTTTCAGAACAAAAATAAGATTCTGAACAGTTTTTAAACACAAACAACAATGAGAACAAAATTAACATTCTGAACAATTTTGAAAACACGAACAACATGAACAAAATTTGAAAAAAAATGAGAACAAAAATTAACATTCCGAACAAATTTTCAGAACAAAATTAAGATTCCAAACAATTTGTGAAAAAACGAAAAAATATATTGAATTATAACATTTTTTGAAATTTCTGAATTTTTTTTGAAAATGAGAACAATTATTGAGATTCTCATCTTTTTCGAATTTTGTACATTTGAAACAAAATTTGAAAATAAGAAACATTTTCATATATTTTTAACAAAAATTTAAAAAATGTAATCATTTTTTAAAATTCTGTACACTTTTTGAAAAAGGAAAATAAACTTTAAAAAAAAAGATAAAAAGAAACAGAAATAGAAACAGAAAAAACAAAAAAGAAAAATGAGAAAAGAAAAAGAAAAAATAATAGAAAGCCGAAAAAACCAGAAAAGAATCAAAAAAAAGAAAAAAAACAGTTTAGGGAACCATGTGTATATCTGGAAGTGGGCCGGCCCATGTTTTGTCGCTGGCTTGGTGCTACCTCTTGAGCACTGCGTTGGTTTTCCGTTGAAGAGGAAAGCGTGATGCAGTAAAGTAGCGTAAGTATTTCCCTCAGTTTTTGAGAACCAAGGTATCAATCCAGTAGGAGACCACGCTCGAGTCCCACGCAGCTACACAAACAAATAAGAACCTCGCAACCAACGCGATAAAGGGTTGTCAATCCCTTCATGGTCACTTACGAGAGTGAGATCTAATAGAGATGATATGATAATATTTTTGGTATTTTTATGGTAAATACTAAAAGTAAAGAAAGCAAAATAAACGACGCCAGAAATAGCTTGTTGTCGGGAGATTAATATGATGGAAAATAGACCCGGGGGCCATAAGTTTCACTAGTGGCTTCTCTCAAGATAGCATAAGTATTACGGTGGGTAAATGAATTACTGTCGAGCAATTGATAGAATTGAGCATAGTTATAAAAATATCTAGGTATGATCATGTATATAGGCATCACGTCCGTGACAAGTAGACCGACTCCTGCCTGCATCTACTACTATTACTCCACACATCGACCGCTATCCAGCATGCATCTCGAGTATTAAGTTCATAAGAACAGAGTAACGCTTTAAGCAAGATGACATGATGTAGAGGGATAAACTCATGGAATATGATATAAACCCCATCTTTCTATCCTCGATGGCAACAATACAATACGTGTCGTTTCCCCTACTGTCACTGGGATCGAGCACCGCAAGATTGAACCCAAAGCTAAGCACTTCTCCCATTGCAAGAAAGATCAATTTAGTAGGCCAAACCAAACTGATAATTCAAAGAGACTTGCAAAGATAACCAATCATACTTAAAAGAATTCAGAGGAGATTCAAATATTGTTCATAGATAATCTTGATCATAAACCCACAATTCATCGGATCTCGACAAACACACCGCAAAAAGAAGAGTTACATCAAATAGATCTCCAAGAGAATCGAGGAGAACTTTGTATTGAGATCCAAAAAGAGATTAGAAGCCATCTAGCTAATAACTATGGACCCAAAGGTCTGAGGTAAACTACTCACACATCATCGGAGAGGCTATGATGTTGATGTAGAAGCCCTCCATGATCGATGCCCCCTCCGGTGGAGCGCCGAAAAAGGCCCCAAGATGGGATCTCACAGGTACAGAAGGTTGCGGCGGTGGAAATAGGGTTTTGGCTCCGTCTCTGATGGTTTTGGGGTACGTAGGTATATATAGGAGGAAGAAGTAGGTCGGTGGAGCCACGAGGGGCCCACGAGGGTGGAGGGCGCGCCCAGGGGGGTAGGCGCGCCCCCTGCCTCATGGCTTTCTCGTCGGTTGCTTGACGTCCACTCCAAGTTCTCTGGATTACGTTTGTTAAGAAAATCACGTTTCTCGAAGGTTTCATTCCGTTTGGACTCCATATGATATTCCTTTCCTTCGAAACACTGAAATATGCAAAAAAACAGCAATTCGGGCTGGGCCTCCGGTTAATAGGTTAGTCCCAAAAATAATATAAAAGTGTATAATAAAGCCCATTAAACATCCAAAACAGAATATAATATAGCATGGAACAATAAAAAATTATAGATACGTTGGAGACGTATCAAGCATCCCCAAGCTTAATTCCTGCTCGTCCTCGAGTAGGTAAATGATAAAAACATAATTTTTGATGTGGAATGCTACTTGGCATAATTTTCAATGTAATTCTCTTATTTGTGGTATGAATATTCAGATCTGAAAGATTCAAGATAAAAGTTTAATATTGATATAAAGTAATAATACTTCAAGCATACTAATAAAGCAATCATGTCTTCTCAAAATAACATGGCCAAAGAAAGTTATCCCTACAAAATCATATAGTCTGGCTATGCTCTATCTTCACCACATAAAATATTTAAATCATGCACAACCCCGATGACAAGCCAAGCAATTGTTTCATACTTTTGGTGTTCTCAAACCTTTTCAATCTTCACGCAATACATGAGCGTGAGCCATGGACATAGTACTATATGTGGAATAGAATGGTGGTTGTGGAGAAGACAAAAAAGGAGAAGATAGTCTCACATCAACTAGGCGTATCAACGGGCTATGGAGATGCCCATTAATAAATATTAATATGAGTGAGTAGGGATTGCCATGCAACGGATGCACTAGAGCTATAAGTGTATGAAAGCTCAATAATGAAAACTAAGTGGGTGTGCATCCAACTTGCTTGCTCACGAAGACCTCGGGCAATTTGAGGAAGCCCATCATTGGAATATACAAGCCAAGTTCTATAATGAAAAATTCCCACTAGTATATGAAAGTGACAACATAGGAGACTCTCTATCATAAAGATCATGGTGCTACTTCGAAGCACAAGTGTGGAAAAAAGATAGTAGCATTGTCCCTTCTCTCTTTTCTCTTATTCATTTTTTTAGTTGGGCCTTTTTTTTTCTTTTTTTATGGCCTCTTTTTTTCTTCTTTTTTCGTCCGGAGTCTCATCCCGACTTATGGGGGAATCATAGCCTCCATCATACTTTCCTCACTTGGGGCAATGCTCTAATAATGATGATCATCACACTTTTATTTACTTACAACTCAAGAATTACAACTCAATACTTAGAACAAAAATATGACTCTATGTGAATGCCTCCGGCGGTGTACCGGATATGCAATGAATCAAGAGTGGCATGCATGAAAATTATGAACGGTGGCTTTGCCACAAATACGATATCAACTACATGATCATGCAAAGCAGTATGACAATGATGGAGCGTGTCATAGTAAACGGAACGGTGGTAAGTTGCATGGCAATATATCTCGGAATGGCTATGGAAATGCCATGATATGTAGGTATGGTGGCTGTTTTGAGGAAGGTATATGATGGGTGTATGATAGCGTCGAAAAGGTGCGCGGTATTAGAGAGGCTAGCAATGGTGGAAGGGAGAGAGTGCGTATAATCGTGGACTCAACTTTAGTCATAAAGAACTCATATACTTATTGCAAAGATCTATTAGTTATCGAAACAAAGTATTACGCGCATGCTCCTAGAGGGATAGATTGGTAGGAAAGGACCATCGCTCGTCCCCGACCGCCACTCATAAGGAAGACAATCAATAAATAAATCATGCTCCGACTTCATCACATAACGGTTCACCATACGTGCATGCTACGGGAATTACAAACTTTAACACAAGTATTTCTCAAATTCACAACTACTCAACTAGCATGACTCTAATATCACCATCTTCATATCTCAAAACAATTATCAAGCATCAAACTTCTCTTAGTATTCAACGCACTTATAAGAAAGTTTTTTACTAATCTTGGATGCCTATCATATTAGGACTAATTTCTCAATTAAAGCAAATTACCATGCTGTTCTGTAGGACTCTCAAAATAATATAAGTGAAGCATGAGAGAACAATATTTTCTATAAAACAAGCCACCACCGTGCTCTAAAAGATATAAGTGAAGTACTAGAGCAAAAACTATATAGCTCAAAAGATATAAGTGAAGCACATAGAGTATTCTAATAAATTCCGAATCATGTGTGTCTCTCTCAAAAGGTGTGTACAACAAGGATGATTGTGGTAAACTAAAATCAAAGACTCAAATCATACAAGATGCTCCAAGCAAAACACATGTCATGTGGTGAATAAAAATATAGCTCCAAGTAAAGTTACCGATGGACGAAGACGAAAGGGGGGATGCCTTCCGGGGCATCCCCAAGCTTTGGCTTTTTGGTGTACTTAGATTTACCTTGGGGTGCCTTGGGCATCCCCAAGCTTAGGCTCTTGCCACTCCTTGTTCCATAATCCATCAAATCCTTACCCAAAACTTGAAAACTTCACAACACAAAACTTAACAGAAAATCTCGTGAGCTCCGTTAGCGAAAGAAAGCAAAACACCACTTCAAGGTACTGTATTGAACTCATTCATTATTTATATTGGTTTTAAACCTACTGTATTCCAACTTTTTTATGGTTTATAAACTCTTTTACTAGCCATAGATTCATCAAAATAAGCAAACCACACACGAAAAACAGAATCTGTCAAAAACAGAACAGTCTAAGTAATCTGTAACTAACGCAAACTTATGGAACTCCAAAAATTTCACCAAAGTAGGACGACCTAGATAATTTGTTTATTGATCTGATGCAATTGGAATTAGTATTTTATCACGTTCTGGTGATTTTTAACAATTGTTTTCGTGAACAGAAAGTTTCTGGAATTTTCAGCAAGATCAAATAACTATCATCCAAGAAGATCCTATAGGTTTTACTTGGCACAAACACTAATTAAAACATAAAAACACATCTAACCAGAAGCTAGATCAAAGATTTATTCCTAAACAGAAGTAAAAATAAAAAAAAACTGAAATAAAATTGGGTTGCCTCCCAACAAGCGCTATCGTTTAACGCCCCTAGCTAGGCGTAAAAGCAAGGATAGATCTAGGTATTGCCATCTTTGGTAGGCAATTCTTTAATAAGAATCCTATAACCCCTAGGAGTTTCTTTATTTTTATTAATTATCAAACTTCTAGGCACAAAATCGAGAAAATCATTTGTAGCAAAAGGTTCCTTAAGGATAGCGAAAAAGTTGGGATGAACACTTATGGATTTGAGGTCCGCATTTCCCTTACTAGAGGTTTCACCCTTATTTTTAGGAACATACATCAATTTGGCAATCTTAGCATTAGAAGGAGTGTTTTTCACGGAAGAAAAGGCAGATCCTAGGTTGGTAATAATATCCTCAATTTTATCAATTCTAGTGGAATCTTGATCTATCTTTTCATTAACCATAGGTTCCTTTTCTTTAAAAAATTTGAGAGCAACTCCTACCTTAGATCCGTATTGGGTTACTTGGTTGTGGATCTTTCTATCCAAATTTTCAATCAACTCTACGGTGGCAACTTTGTTTTCAATAATTTCAAGCCGTTGCATCACATGTTCCAAAGTTAAAATAGTTCCATTAACCAAAAGAGGTGATGGGCCAAACAAATCTATCATAGCATTATAAGAATCAAAAGTATGGCTACCCAAGAAATTTTCTCCGATAATGGTATCAAGAATATATCTATTCCAACGAGTAATGCCTACATAAAAATTGCGAAGAAGAACGGAAGTAGATTGCTTCCTAGTAGATCTATTTTGTGCATTGCAAATTCTGTACCAAGCATCTTTTAGATTTTCTCCCTCCCTTTGTTTAAAATTAAGAACTTCATTCTCGGGAGACAAAGGAGTACATAAGGGACTAGCCATAACGATGAAGCAAGCGAAAAAGAGGCAAATGAAAAAAGGGCGAATAAAATGGCAAGGGTGAAGTGGGGGAGAGGAAAACGAGAGGCAAATGGCAAATAATGTAATGCGAGGGATAAGAGTTTGTGATGGGTACTTGGTATGTCTTGACTTGTGCGTAGACTCCCCGGCAACGGCGCCAGAAATCCTTCTTGCTACCTCTTGAGCACTGCGTTGGTTTTCCCTTGAAGAGGAAAGGGTGATGCAGTAAAGTAGCGTAAGTATTTCCCTCAGTTTTTGAGAACCAAGGTATCAATCCAGTAGGAGACCACGCTCGAGTCCCAATCACCTACACAAACAAATAAGAACCTCGCAACCAACGCGATAAAGGGGTTGTTAATCCCTTCACGGTCACTTACGAGAGTGAGATCTAATAGAGATGATAAGATAATATTTTTAGTATTTTTATGGTAAAGACTAAAAGTAAAGGAAGCAAAATAAACAGCGCCAGAAATAGCTTGTTGTCGGGAGATTAATATGATGGAAAATAGACCCGGGGGCCATAGGTTTCACTAGTGGCTTCTCTCAAGATAGCATAAGTATTACGGTGGGTAAACAAATTACTGTCGAGCAATTGATAGAATTGAGCATAGTTATGAGAATATCTAGGTATGACCATGTATATAGGCGTCACGTCCGTGACAAGTAGACCGACTCCTGCCTGCATCTACTACGATTACTCCACACATCGACCGCTATCCAGCATGCATCTAGAGTATTAAGTTCATAAGAACAGAGTAACGCTTTAAGCAAGATGACATGATGTAGAAGGATAAACTCATAAAATATGATATAAACCCCATCTTTTTATCCTCGATGGCAACAATACAATACGTGTCATTTCCCCTACTGTCACTGGGATCGAGCACCGCAAGATTGAACCCAAAGCTAAGCACTTCTCCCATTGCAAGAAAGATCAATCTAGTAGGCCAAACCAAACTGATAATTCGAAGAGACTTGCAAAGATAACCAATCATACATAAAAGAATTCAGAGGAGATTCAAATATTGTTCATAGATAATCTTGATCATAAACCCACAACTCATCGGATCTCGACAAACACACCGCAAAAAGAAGAGTTACATCAAATAGATCTCCAAGAGAATCGAGGAGAACTTTGTATTGAGATCCAAAGAGAGAGAAGAAGCCATCTAGCTAATAACTCTGGACCCGAAGGTCTGAGGTAAGCTACTCACACATCATGGGAGAGGCTATGGTGTTGATGTAGAAGCCCTTCGTGATCAATGCCCCCTCCGGTGGAGCGCCGGAAAAGGCCCCAAGATGGGATCTCACGGGTACGGAAGGTTGCGGCGGTGGAAATAGGGTTTTGGCTCTGTCTCTGATGGTTTTGGGGTACGTAGGTATATATAGGAGGAAGAAGTAGGTCGGTGGAGCCACGAGGGGCCCACGAGGGTGGAGGGCGCGCCCAGGGTGGTAGGCGCGCCCCCTGCCTCGTGGCTTCCTCGTCGGTTGCTTGATGTCCACTCCAAGTCCTCTGGATCACGTTTGTTAAGAAAATCATGTTCCCGAAGGTTTAATTCTGTTTGGACTCTGTTTGATATTCCTTTCCTTCGAAACACTGAAATAGGCAAAAAAACAGCAATTCGGGCTGGGCCACCGGTTAATAGGTTAGTCCCAAAAATAATATATAAGTTTATAATAATGCCCATTAAACATCCAAGACAGAATATAATATAGCATGGAACAATCAAAAATTATAGATACGTTGGCGACGTATCACTTGGCTGCTCTGTGCGATCGCCCGACACTTTGCCGCAACGAGTGTCCATTAGGGTTTTCCGACTAGAAGCTCTCCTCTCGACCAATGAACTGTAGTAGGTGGGTTGGCGCACTCCGCTGCGCCCGATGAATCACCATTTTTCTTTCTGAGTGTTGATTCAGTGTTCTTCAATTGTCGTGCCATTGATTCTTGTCACCATTATTGTACCACTTCAAAGTTCAAGCACTATTTGTACCACCCATGTTTTGGAGAAATATTTACATGATTTTTAGGTGTTACATTAATATAGGAATACAAAGCTGCTAGCACCGCATAGCGCAAACATCTCGAGGCAGGGCTCACATAACTAAACTAGACCTTCCTATAAGAACGTGACCACTTTTTCATTTCTGGCAGCGACTCGGGAGAAACCCTAAATCGCCGCCGCCGCCACCCCCACCCCACCACACCCCTTCCCTTGCTGCTGCCGAAGGACGCCGCCGGGCAAAGCCCGTACGGCGTCGGTGGCGGCGGGGCCAGTCCCATCTCGTGAGGACCAAGTGCAGCGCGGGAGCAGCTCACCTTCGGAGATGCGGAGCGCGTCAGGGCTACTGTGGGTGGCTGCCGGCACGCGCGGTGGAGGAAGTGCGGGCGCGGAGTGCGCGGCTTGGGCGAGGCGTGGCCGTGCGTGGCCTGGGAGATGCGCGGGCGTGGGCGGCCTGGGCGTGAGAGGCATGGGCGTGCGGTGAGGCGCGTATGGCGCGGGAGGGGTCCCCAGCGGTGTGCTGCTGGGCTAGAGGCACGGACGGCGCTGGATCTATTGTGTGCTTGCCTTGCTGGTGTGAGCTATGTGGCCAGCCAGGTTGGCCTGTGAGGGCTACGGCGGATCTGGTCGGCCGGTGTGCAACCGGTCAGATTCTGCATGGGGCTCGAGGCAGAGGTGCAGCAGCGACACGAGATTAGCAGGCGTGTCGTTCGTGCGCGTGGGGCTCCAGGACGCCTGGATCTAGTGCGTAGGAGGCGTGCTGGGCGGGGGGAGGGGGCAGGCAGCACGGATCTGGGCGTGGCGGCGCGTGGTGACCACGGCCGGTTCGCGACCGCGGACGGTGCTGGAGCAGAGAGGCTCCGACCGCGGTTGGATGCAGGGTGCAGAACCTGATCTAGTCTCTGCAGGCCCGTCGTGGGGGAGGCTTGGTGGTGGCCCTGCACAACGGTGGCACGCTCACTGTGTGTGGGATGCGCAGTCCAATGGAGGCACGGGTCGACCTCGGCCTGCTGCGCGGGAGTGGCTACCCCGGGTGAAAGCCTAGCCGGTGCTAGCTGGCCGGCGGCGACGGCGCCTGTGGGCATCGCTATCCTCCTTGGAGGCGCCGTCGGGAATTTCACAGCCAGATCTCCCGGATCAAGTCCTTCGGGTGAAAACCCAGATCCTGTTGCACGGTTGGGCAGTGGGGTCATCTTCAACGTCGCTCCCCTCTTTAGGGCGTCGTCTTGAAGACTTTGATCCCTTTGGTGCTTCCTATGATTGGACGTGCATGGTGGTTTCTGTGGCAACGATGATGGCGGTGAGCAATGTCGGAGGCGTGGCCTTGGTCGTGGTAGTCGGCTCTTCTTCTCCGGCATGTTTGTGGGACTGCCTCGATCGTCTGTTGCTGTGAAGCCGAAGCCGCGGTGGGCGGCGGTGGAATACGATGACGAGTGCACATGTGTCAGGACTGGATTTTCGGGATATTAATTTCCCAAAAAATGGCCTTTGTGCTCACCAGCCCCAGGATTACTGTTAGCTGATGAGGCACCAACTTGATACAAGAATTCCAAGCAAAGTACAAGATATGTAGTACAAGACCATTGTGGCCTATGAGTACACACTTGGTTTCTAGTAATTGATGGCGGAAGCGGTTGTGGTTCATCTGCGTCTATGGGACTCCATTTCCCACAAGGACAGCTGACCAGGGTAACTCCTATCTTCGCGAGGCTGCTATCATCATTGCGTAGGTTCCGGGGCTGTCATCGCAATGCTTATCTCCATGCGGGAAATCTGGCCAAGACAATAGCCAGGGACACGCCAGTGAGTACATTTGAATGTACTCGCAAACATTATGAACACGGGTATAATAAGGGATAATCATGCTCCGAAAAATCTATGACCACAACGTCTGTCACGAAATAAACGAAATCCATGATGCTCGCAAGCAGGTAAAATATGAATACGCAATACGGAAGTAGAAAATAGAATGCACTGATCGAGTGTCTGAAGAGATGCCTCGAAAAGAATAATAAGATAAATCATGCCTCAGTCGGGTGTCTGAGCGACACCACATAAAGGGCTTATGAATAATAAATAACTGACAAACATGCCGCAGTCGGGCGTCTGAGCGACACCACATAAAGGGCTTATAAAGGATAAATAAATAACAAGCATGCCGCAGTCGGGCGTCTGAGCGACGCCACATAAAGGGCTTATAAAGGATAAATAAATAACAAGCATGCCGCAGTCGGGCGTCTGAGCGACGCCACATAAAGGGCTTATAAAGGATAAATAAATAACAAGCATGCCGCAGTCGGGCGTCTGAGCGACGCCACATAAAGGGCTTATAAATAATAAACACAGTGAGTATCCAGGAGGTAGAACCGTCCCAGGGATACTTAATAATTCAAATAATGTAAATGGTTAGTCCATAATAATAATAAGCATAATTCTCATATGACATGGGTCATAATCAATGTTCTAGTATATCCGTTTCTCCATCCGAAGACCGTCACTATGTTCTAGTTTAGTCGTTCTCCATCCGAATACCGTTACTATGATCCAGTTTAGCCGTTTCTCCATCCGAAAACCGTCACTAGACCCATCTCAGACTGTAGTTCTTACCCATGGACATGGCTATCCGAATAGATGTAACCTCTGCAGAGGGTGTACTCTTTACCCACGAGTAACGGATTTATTTAGTCCATCGGGACTAATTCCGCCTATGGCCTTTTAATTGAAAACACGCCTGACCTGCACACACCAGCTTAACTTACCGGTGTCTGGAATCACCCACGACACCTGTCAAGCAAAACTCTAAGTGGGGAGGCTACAACCTCGATGTAGCATGGGATCAAATTTATATCGCGCGCTCTAAGGGGTGCCCCCCTCTCGGTCCCAACCGGAAACACCCATGCCCCCGGACCAGGTGGCATGCCTACCGGAGGCCTCCGGTATCTTCCACCATGGCCTCTCTGTACGGTGTGTGCTTTGGTAAGGGGTTGACAACTTACTGAACCGTACCCTACCTGCGGCAGGGACAAGTGGTAGTACAGAACAAGTAGGGGAAGTTACTGAACAAGACTCGACCTACGGCCGACTCAGGAGGTCCAAGTATTCTCCGAATGATTAGCATAACCAATATATTTCCATCAACAAACATAATCACCGCTCATCAAACCTCATCATGCCATACCGGCCACACTCGTCTCGACGAGGAACTAGGGACAAGCTCGTGTCTACCCAAGACCACGACTTTCCCGGCTTCCTGCCGGTATGCATGAAAAGCTCGCGAGGATGATCACTATCACCAGCATATCCATTTCTAACAGTAAAGCATCTCCAATATGCACTCATGCGTGTGGCTGTATCGTTACATAGAAATAACGCATGCTCCAAGTCAAAGTGGTGTTGTAACTGTATCCAAAACACCTCACGAAAACATTATGCCAGAGTTCAGAATGCTTGCCTTTAAGAGTATGCAAGGGGGTGCACTTTTTGAAAGTTTTCTTCTCTCTCCATTTCCTATTTTGAAAGAAATATTCAAATAACAAATATTTCAAAAATTGTACAAAAAGTTGTCCCAATTTTTTTTGAAATAAATCTTAAAATAAACTAGATGAAATTTGAGAGAGGTAGGAAAAAGAATCAATTCATTTGGAGTTTTATTTTAAAAGATATAGCCAGTCAAAGATTAGTCAAAGTTCTGTTTTTAAATAAAACCAGAAAAGAAAACGTTTCGGGGGAAACTACGCTTTCGAAGCAGAGGAGACGTACTCGGGACTTTTGCGCTTTCACTTAACCAGAGTGGACGGGCGCGCGGGTCACTGACAGTGGGTCCAGGGGGCCCACTGGTCAGGTTTGACTGGTCTTTCCTCCCTCCTCTCTCTCTGCCCGAACGGTGGCGGGACTCCGGCAATCGCCGTCGACGAACGGCAGCTCCCCACGGGGCCCCGAGGGCAGGGATGGATCCGCCAGTCTAGGGCGGTCCTCCCGGTGGGCGCTAGGCAGGTGGGGACGGAGGAAGTCACCGACGGCGAGCTCCGCGGCGGACGGTGGTTCGGGAGCAAAGGGGGCTTCAGGCTATGGTGGTCCTTGGTCGAGGCTGAGGCGCTAGGCAGCTCCGCAAGACTATGGGGAGACGGTTGGTGGCGTTGGATGGGCGGGGGAGGGTCCGGTTGCGACGCACTGCACTGGATTGAGGCGGCGACCGAACTGGCCGGAGACGGGGAAGAAAGCTTCCCGACGTCGATTGCTGGCTAAGGGTAAGCTATGGGGGTGGCCTGGGGTCGTCTGAGTGCTCGGAGGGGCTCGGGGGGCCTCCTTTTATAGCGCGACGGGGCTGGCTCCGCGGTGGTGGATAAGAACGATGGCGAGTCGCCGTTCTGTAGCTGCAGGGCGTCGTGGCGGCGACGAGCGCGTGCCGACGAGCATGTGGATGAGCTTGGGCTGTTCACAGGGGGCAGCTGGCGCGCGCGGGTGGCTTGGGCGGTGCCGTCCACGGCAGAGCCCGCTGCCGACGCCGGCGTGCCGCCAAGGGAGCCCTGACGGCGGCACTGTAGGGCGCCAGGGAGGCTTGGAGGGTACTGGTGAGTGGGCGAGGGCAGGGCGTGGCTCTGCGGGCGAGTAAGGGCCAGGGGTGCGACGCGGCGACCCGTGCGCACGCACGCTCTGGCCGCGCCCAGAGCACGCACACCAGGTGTTCGACAAAATGCCAGCGCGTGCTAGGGAGCTTGGGTGATGCTGGTAGTCAACAGGCCAGGGTTAGGGATAGCTAGGAGGTTAGTGGACATGCTGGATGGGTCAGGGGCTCAAGTTCACAATGCAAACTAGAAAACATGCCAAAACTGTTCCTGCACACAGGGTGTTCGACAGAATGCCATGGGCATCTAGGCAACTCTAGGGGTGGCCAAACTCCCCAGATCCTAGTCTCTTTAGGAGCTAAAAAAGGTGGTAAGGTTAGTTTGGCAAAAACAGAAATTTGTTAGTGCAAGTTTTAGAGAAAATCAGTTTTGGGCAGAAACTAAAGGCTATCATTGCATGCACTAAAAATACTCCAATGGGTCCAATCTCCTAGACTTAAGGGTTTGGTAGGGAGGACTATAAGTAGGAAAAAGCTCATGGGCACTAGAGCAAAATAAAATAAGGTTGCAGTACAAATCACCAAACTGGACCAGAATGAAATTGAGGTTGATTCACTCAAAATTTTCATAGAACATCATTGGGTTTTTGCATGAAGTTGCATTATGAGCATCTACTGACATCTCCAAACACTTGGAAGAATTTTTAAAGAAATATTTAAATAGGTTGTAGTGCAAAGATGCCTACTGGACCAGATTTGAAAAGTTGAAGTAGAGCTCAAAATCCCCAATAACCAAAAGATATTTTTGCACAAAAGTGATGTGGAAACACACATGACATCCCCAAATTTTGGTGAAATTTTTAAATGCATTAATCAAATGGTTGCAGTGCAAAAGAGGCTCCAATTTTATGAAAAGTCATTTTGAAAGAATAAAGCTTAGGGAAAAGCAAATCTTGCAACTAAATCCACTGATAAAGAATTGTTTTATAGGGAGAGTATACAAGTCCAATAATACTTTTGGAAAGTTTCCACTTGAGGTAAAAACCCACAATATTAAAGAGAAGAGGGGTTCTGAAATCAAAGGAGAAATCCAGAAAAATAAAAATTTAATTTCCTGGCAAAATTTTTAATTAATAAAACAAGGTCAAATTTTTGGGGTGTTACAACATGACAGGTGGTTTCGTTCGGTGATCCTCCATGACGCCATCCTGCCTAGTTTCTTTACTAGTTCACAGTCAGAGTCGGAGCTGCGCTGCCTAGTATGGGCTGTGTGGAGTGTTGTATTACAGCTGTTAGGGCTGATGATTTTCGTTTTTCTTTAATCTTCAGATCCTCTGGTCTTAGGACCTTCACCGCCATGTTGTTTTCTGTTGCTTTCTGCTATTGTCAATGAATGCCAGCGATGCTGGATCTTTCAACAAGAACATTTTCATTTCTCTACATTCGAGCAAGTTACATACACATATATGAATGGAGGGGCTATCTTGACGAAAAGCAAGAGTACATATGTTGCATCACTACAAATGTGATGTACTATCAGCAGTAATCAATAGATAAACAAAATTATAAAATAATGGCTTAAAAATATGTAGTTGACAAATTCAAAAGGGCAACAACACATGAAACATACTTAGAGTCTTGGTTGGGGCCGTGTGGCGGTGGTGATGTCCCTCAGTAGAAATTATGTCTCCCACGTCCGAGCCCCGCCCCGATGATGCAAATAACGTTGGAGGAGGATGTGTGGAGGTATGTCTCGTCGGATCTCGCGGGACTCGGTCGGAGCTGGTCTTCGGTGGATCTATTTGGATCCCTTTTTTGTTTGTCTTCATTTGTGTGGTTGCAGATTTGATCTTTTCGATCTACAACTCTCTTCATCGGCAGTGGTTACTGCTCTAGTGCCCTGGTCCTTTGGGGCCTTAACACAATGACTTTCCGACTGTCTGCTACAACAAGGTTTGCCCGACTCCGGTGAGGGTAAGACGAGGACGGCGGCGCCCCTTCGGCTCGCTCCAGTGTTTGTAACTCGTCGTTAGGTGGTCCATGGAGCTGGTTGTAATTTTAATTACCTCTAATGTTCTATGTACTGCCATGATTGATGAAGGATAAAAAAAAATTCTCAAAAAAAGCATACTTAGAATTTTGTAGATTTTTTTCGAGGGTGAGAAATTGTCTAGATTTGCTTTTTAGAGTGAAAGAAATTTTATAGATACACAATGCCCTAATTTAGTTTCCGACCCCATGCGGGAGAGCGATACGCATGAGGTTGGTGATGCACTCTTTAGAGCATCTCCAATAGATGATGTAGATGCAAAAATAACTAACTTTTGCATCTCCGAGGCCTAAAACCCCCTCTCCAACAGATGATGTAGATGAAAAAACTACATTTCCGCCTCGCGGAGATGTAAACTACAACACTTTGCTGTGAGTATTTGCATCTCTACCTAGAGGAGATGTAAAAACAGCCGTCGCGCGCCAAACGCCCAACTGCCTTCATTTTGCTTCCACTCGACCGCCACCCGTATGCCCGACGGTCGGCCGCCGCCATGGCCGATGCCGATGACCCCGCCGTGCTGCTCGCCTGCCGCTGGTCTGACCCACCTCGCCGCAGCCGTTGTTGGCGCGACCGTGGTCCCCAATTTGGCCTCCGCCTTCATGCTGCCGCCCCGGATTTGCCCCACCTCGGTCGGTTGCTGTCGCGCCGGAGCTGCGTGCGAAGAAGCAGCAGGCCGCCGAGCCACACGGTGGAGGTGTGAAGCGGCAGATGGCGCGGGGGTGCAACTCGGCGGCGAACCAACCTCGGTCGGCCAAAATTTCAAAGCCGAACGCGGTTGCGGCGGGCGATTGGCTTCTGCTGGCGGCCGTGGCTTCCTCCTCCGGCCAAAGAGGCCCTCCTCCACCATGGTCGCGCCCCTACGCCGTTCCTCCTCCTCTCTCCGCCTCGAATGCCGCTGCTCCACCGCCCAGATTCGCGTCGCGGCCGCTGCTCCGCCGCCCCTTTTTGCGCCGCCGCCGGACCTATTCGCCACCCTGAAACGCGCCGTGTTGCCACCGTCCCCACTACCGATGCCCCGATTAGGCCGCCGCCCACTAGTTTTTACATCTCCCTTTTGCATCATCTATTGGAGTTGCACTTTTACATCTCCGTTTTGTATCATCTATTGGAGTTGGCCCTTTTTTGAAGATACAAAAAACACTTTTAAAAGATGTAATTTTTACATCTCCAAATTTGCATCTTCTATTGGAGAATTTTAGCTCTTGGTTGTTGTGATGCCGCTTCAATGTCGTGCCTCCGGACGTCATGCTACAGACTGGTCGTGCCTGCTATGTACCGGCATGAATGTGGAGGCACGGTTGAAAAGACACGCTGAAGATGGTTTAATGTGGGACCGCATAATCTGACATGTATGTGGCACGGGTCCGGATGCCCGCAAACCTCCCTCGGATTTGGTGCCGGTTTACGACAATTCAGACGCGTGGATAGGTCCTCAGACATATCCGGCAGCGTGTTGGGTTGCAAAAATGATCCACACATTTGTAGGCGATTTACGACACGGTGTAGGATATTCCCTTAGGGCATCTCCAATGCTAACACTCAAACCGGACACCGCATCCGTCCGCAGACTGGTGGGGACAAGTTCACGAGCACTGATAAGGGAGCCGCCCATCCAACCGTGCTCGCATACATTTCAAATTGTATTTCAACCAATCAAACAAAATTGATGCAAACGAGATGATTTTTCATAAAACTGGAGTACATTTACTATATATTTAACATATTTTCGCAAAAAAATCAATCAGGCCTAAACCTAGCCTCGGCGGCGGTCGTACACGTCTCGTCCTTGTTGTTCCCTTCCGGCGATCGCCAGGGTCCAGCTTGCCGTCTCCATGAGCGGCATGGATAAGACCCATAAGTGAAGGTGCGGTCGCCGGCGAGGAAGGAAGAGACAGACCGACCCACTTGGGACTCGAGGCCCTGCCGCCTCCCATGCTCTACTCGTCCTCGTCGAAGTCTGGGACCTGTCCTTTGCCGATGGACATAAGGTCGACCATGGACGTGGATGGGCCGGTACTCTCCCCGTGCCATCGTCGCGAAGTTCGCTGGCGTCTTGGTGGCGCATATGATGCGCAACTGGTGGGGGTGATTATTTGCGCCACCTCTGTGTTGCGAGCAGTGGTGGCGTGAGTGCGGGCTACCTCGTAGAGCTCCTGCTTCTCAGTGACGAAGTTGGGATTCATCGCGACCATGGCCACCACGACTTCCTCGTTCACGCGGTCGCTGTAGATTTGGCCCTCCGCCAACCGGTGCTGCTTGAGGAGGAACAAATTGTATCGATGCAAAATGCCGACACATATCCCCTCGATGTCCGTCTCGGCCCCACATGTCAGCCGGCCAACCACCAGACGCAGTCGTATTCAACGCGGCCACCAACCACGGGCCAACGCATCAGCGACTGGAAGCGCAGGGGGGAGTCCTTTTTTAATCCATGCGTGTGGGGGGGCGGCCTCATCCACTTCCATTGCCCATCCACATCTAGGCCCCCCTCCCACATGCTCCCTCATTGGCGACAACCAAACCCTAGCCATGGGTTTCTTTAGTGGCTCCGGCAAGAGCAAGGGAAAGTTTGCCCCTGGCACATCCTCCTCGCGCGCGCTTCCTCCTCCGCCGCCACCGGTGCCTGACTGCTCCGTGCGGCAGCGCCTGCACATTCCGGTGCATCAGGCGCGCTGGCACTCGCTGTACAGGCAGCCGCTGCTGTACCCGGACGTCATGTGGCATCTGGATCCATAGTGGATCCCGGTGCCGGCTGTGCCGCGGTCGCAGCGGGCGCACGCCGAGGAGGTGCGCAGGTGGCGGGAGTTCCTCACGCGGGAGCAACGTCAGATTCCGGCGTACGCGTCGGACTCTCATAATTGGGAGATGTGGTTTGCCCTCGAGCATGAGGAGCAATGCCGCCTTGGCGTCCAGGAGCACCACACCAACCCTCCGCCGCCCCCGGTCATCAAGCCTGAAGAGGAGGAGGCTGCGTACCACGCGGCGTTGGCAGTGGCTGTGCAAACGTCCATCGAGGAGGAGCGGCGCAAGGCAGAGGCGGAGGAGGCGGACTATCAAGCGAGGCTAGTGGAGGCCCTCACCCTCTCTGCGACCGACGACTACGTGGTGCCGCTGTCACTCTCCCTCCTCCCCCCCCCCCGCCTATGGCCGAGCCGACGACGATGGAGCCCACCAAGCGGTACATCTGGACTGGCGAGCTGCGTGAGTGGGTCCGTCCCTTCCCCCCAATCTGGCTGGGCGTGGCATCAGCGCAGGAGGCCACGTACCTCGAGCATTGGAGGAAAGCGCGCCGATGGCATCCGCGCCGAAGCAGCCTAGCAGGCGGTGCAGCCGGCGCAGCAGGGCGATGTGGCCTGCGCATGGGAGGTGGCATTCCCGTGGGCTGGCCCGGTGATAACCCACAAGTATAAGGGATCAATTGTAGCCTCTTTCGATAAGTAAGCGTGTCGAACCCAACGAGCAGCTAAAGGTAGAACAAATATTCCCTCAAGTTCTATCGACCACCGATACAACTCTTCGCACGCTTAACATTCGCTTTACCTAGAACGAGTATGAAACTAGAAGTACTTTGTAGGTGTTTTTCGATAGGTATGCAAGATAATAAATAGCACGTAAATAAAAAGTAGGGGCTGTTTAGATAAAGACACAACTAAATTAGTTTTAGTAAAGAGCTTTTTGTCACGAGAAAGTTATTTGTCCCTAGGCAATCAATAACTAGACCGGTAATCGTTATTGCAATTTTATTTGAGGGAGAGACATAAGCTAACATACTTTCTCTACTTGGATCATATGCACTTATGATTGGAACTCTAGCAAGCGTCCGCAACTACTAAAGATCATTAAGGTAAAACCCAACCATAGCATTATAAGGCATCAAGTCCTCTTTACTCCCATACACAAACAACCTACTTACTCGGGTATGTGCTTCTGTCACTCACGCCACCCACCATAAGCAAATCATGAACATATTGCAAACCCTACAGCGGGGATCCCTCACGCTTGCGCGACACGGAGAGCACCATAGGACAGCGCCAATAATAAAACATGCAACTCAAACCAATCACGATCATCAATTAATCCATAGGACAAAACGGATCTACTCAAACATCATAGGATAGCCATACATCATTGCGAAATAATATAGCGTTGAGCACCATGTTTAAGTAGACATTACAACGGGTAAAAGAAGGGATACACCGTTGCATAGAGGGGGGAAGAGTTGGTGATGACGGCGGTGAAGATGTTGGTGTAGATTGTGGTGATGATGATGGCCTCGGCGGCACTCCGGTGCCACCGGAAGCGAGGGGGAGAGAGCCCCCTCCTTCTCCTTCTTCCATGGCCTTCTCCCTAGGTGGGAGAAGGGTTCTCCCTATGGTCCTTGGTCTCCATGGCGTGGGAGGGGCGAGAGCCCCTCCGAGATTGGATCTCTCTCTCTCTCTCTCTCTCTCTCTCTCTCTCTCTCTCTCTCTCTCTCTGTTTGTGCGCTCTCAGATCTGGCCTTTCACCATTTCTTTTATAACCGGAGATCCGTAACTCCGATTGGGCTGAATTTTGGACACGATCTCTATCCGGAAATTAGCTTTCTTGCGGCGAAAGAAGGGCTCCAACCGCCTTACGGGGTGGCCACGAGGGTCCAGGGCGCGCCTGACCCCCTGGGGCGCGCCCCCCTGCCTCGTGGCCCCCTCAGGCATCGTATCGCGTTGATTCTTCTTCCCAAAAATCACAAATATTCCAAAAAAATCTCCGTCAGTTTTTATCCCGTTTGGACTCCGTTTGATATGGGTTTTCTGCGAAACAAAAAACATGCAATAGACAGGAACTGGCACTGGGCACTGGATCAATATGTTAGTCCCAAAAATAGTATAAAAAGTTGCCAAAAGTATGTGAAAGTTGTAGAATATTGGCATGGAACAATCAAAAATTATAGATACGACGGAGACGTATCAGCATCCCCAAGATTAATTCCGGCTCGTCTTCGAGTAGGAAAATGATAAAAAAGATATTTTTTGATGTGGAATGATACCTAGCATAATCTTGATCATGTAACTAATCATGGCATGAATATTAAGACACGAGTGATTCAAAGCAATAGTATCTCATTTGACATTAAGACAATAATACTTCAAGCATACTAATAAAGCAATCATGTCTTTTCAAAATAACATGGCCGAAGAAAGTTATCCCGACAAAATCATATGGTCTGGCTATGCTCCATCTTCACCACACAAAATATTCACATCATGCACATCCCCGGTGACAAGCCGAGCAATTGGTTCATACTTTTTAACGCGCTTCAGCCTTTTCAACCCTCACGCAATACATGAGCGCAAGCCATGGACATACAGTACAAAAAAATACACTTCCGTGATGATACGTGTTTGTCACAGTAGGTCGCATTTTTTGTCATGCATGTACATCCATGACAATTTTATGACAGAATCAAGATAGTCATACCTGTGCTGTCGTAGAAGTGTTCCATGACATTACCAAAATTATCATCACGGAAGCGTCCACTTCCATGACGATAAATCGCGCGTCACAGAAGTGCTTTCGTCAAGGGTGACCGACACGTGGCATCCACTGTAACGGAACGCTGTTAAGCTATCGGGTCCGGTTTTGGATCCGATAACCCGCTAACAGCCCCGTCCAATGGGGATTTTCCACGTGTAAAATCATCATTGACTGGAGGAAACACGTGTCGGCTCACCGGTGGGACAGATGTCATCCACTCATTGGACCCAAAGCGCCTATGATACGTCGACACGTGGCACGGCCCAACAGAGGCCCATTCCTGTGAAAAGGCCGGCCCGTTTGACTTGGTCAAAAGGTGGTGGGCCGGCCCACGGCAAGCCTGTTAACGGCCTGTTCGCATATAGCCCATTTACAGCCCGCTAACCCAGGGCCCGTTTACGGCCTATCCGAATTAGGCCCAGTAGCGTCATCTGGGTCGTCCAATATAATTCCAGTCCGTTTTAACTTCCGGCCCATGTATGGCCCATGACGTCTTTTGGCCCATCTGAGGCCCTTAGTAACCCTCGGTCCGTTAACGGCCCGTGGTAAAACTGGCCCATGATGAACAGTGTACCACTTTATACCCATTGACGGCCCATTATACCGTTAGGCCGTTTCCAGCCCATGTTATCTTTCGGCCTTCTCAGGGCCCATTTATTCTTGGGCTCATTTCCAGCATTCGTTTACTTACAGCCCGTTACAGTCCTTTTCTACTTGTGGGCCAAATTCAGCCCATGGATACAGTCGGCCCGTTTGTGGCCCGTTAATCGGCTGGGCCATTTTCATAGCATCATCAAATATGGTCGTTTAACGGCCCGTTATGGTCAGCCCATAAAATGTACGATTTCCACTCTAGCCCGTTTACGGCCCCTTATATGGCCCGTACAAGGCCCATAGATGAGACGGCCCGTAGAAGGCCCATTGACCCGACGGCCCATTGACCCGACGGCCCATAGAAGGCCCATGGATCCGCTGGCCCATGGAAGGCCCATGGATCTGACAGCCGATAGAAGGCCCATGGATCCAACAGCCCATAGAAGGCCCACGAATCCGACGGCCACAGAAGGCCAGGGATCGTTAGTCCCGTAGATGGCCCATGGAACGTACGGCCTGTGGAGGGCCATGGTCACTACAACGTTTGGGCGAGTTGGCCCCCGTTTGAATGATATAGCATATTCAAAGAATTATCCTACTCTATACTATCACCTCTAAAAAACATACACTATACAATAAAGAGACTAAGGCATAGAAACGTAGAATAATGCTACACTATACAATAAAGAAATTACAGCCGATTATACCCACTGTGCATTATGGTTCGGCACCAGTGATAATAAAGCATACACAAATAGCAAATTACATACACTGGGCAGATACAACTCATACATCATGGACATGCATCAACATAACTTACCATTTGAACTATAATCTCTTCAGAAAATAGGATTGGCCGAATTTAGATAGCAGAAATTTCAGTCTACAAAATCTCCAATTCCTTCGTTGTTACCTCAGTGTCTTGTTTCATTTTTTGACTCCTGCATCTAATACCTGCATGTCCAGTCTCAACTTGTTGATTGTACATTCAGAATCATGTACACGTTGTCTTGCCACCTCTAGTTGATGCTCGAGAACATCAGCACATTCCAATTCCAATCCATAATCATTCGGTAACCGCCATGCCGCACTGCTCGCAGATCTTTGTGTTGATGTCACTTCATCCTGAAATGTTTCTGTAAGTACACATGACTAGGGCAAAAATATAGTTACAACAGTGAAGCGAGCAAGACAGACTATTTTGTACATGGCAAAACAGGACTAACAATAATGTTACACGTCATGAAGCATAAGCAGGTGATATTTTAAAAATTATAAAAAAGGTAGTCTGTGCAGCCTGCATACAGAAATCTCTCTTAGCTCACCAGAGGAGCATGATGTTGGGGCCCAATCCAAAACACAGACAAGTTACAAATTTAGACAGCACGTTGCGTAGAAGTAAGCAAGCAGTTGGCCATTCTGTAGCTCAATTAAAGTCTTAGGGAGCATAATGAACAGCAGAGGATTTCATACAAACATACTACAGCAAGCAAAACTATGCAATCATTAGCCTAGTATAAACTAGATTGTGAGCCTCATTCAATAATAGTTGGTTAATAGACTTCAAAGCTTCAGGCACACTTCGGCAGAGTAATTAAATGGTAAGGCCTTTAATTATGTCAACTAATAGTTATACAAGTACCCAACATCAGGCATCATTCTTTGGGCATCTCATTAACTGAGGACAAATAAAGCAATTGAAAAGAGCAAATTAACTATGCCTGAAACAAACAAGGAATTGAACTGTTGAGTTGGATACAGTGACTTACCTTAACAGGTTGAAGAGGCTCAGCGCAGCTCCTACTTCTCTTGCAAGGCTCCTTCCTAACATCTTGTACTTGGAAATCCTCAATCTTATCTTCATTGCACCCCCTCTGCAAGGTGACACAAACTAGTTACTCGTCTCCTTGGAAGATAAATATGCATACTTTCCAGTCTGTGAACACAAAAGGATGAGATTATAACAAAACAACACCACATAATGAAACATGCCGCATCTCTTGCACTTGCACACAATGAAATGAGCATTTACTATGTGTGCACTATGTAAAAACTAGGCATACCTTCGAACTGGATCTCCAGGTACTCTTGGAGAGCCTACTTTAGTGTACAGCCAAACCTTTATGTCACCTATGAGTTAGAAAAGGCCCCACTACAGCAGCCCTTAGTGTTTAAATCGTTGACAAGCTCTGTTAGAGTGTTAGGTCAAGAACAGCAAGTAATCAAAGCAAACAGTCCTAGTATGGCTGGCTGATGCAAACAAGCAATTGAACAGATGTGTGAGCAAATCTTACATATCAAGAAAAGAAGCAAAGAAGGAGGCTTAAAGACCATCACTTGACTGACCAGATTTAAGGGGCATTTAAACATCATGTGCAACGTATGAACTAACATAAACATTGCATATTCCAGATTCTACAATGGAATGCACATGTATTAGGTTATGCCATGTATGATGATGCCTAAATGTACACTATAGCAGGCAGGAGTGATTCATCATTGCACGCACAATTGAATTGCAGGTTAAGGGCCAGTTCTATTCCGCCTTTTCAGGGCTTATTGTCAAAATAAGCCATAAAAGATGTAAAGAAGTCATTTTTGAGTTATGGGCTTGGGCTTAACTAATTTCGCTTTGGAGGGGGGTGTTTCGGGTAGAACCTCACTAAAAATTGAAGGGAAGGGGAATAGTGAAATGACTCTGTTGTCTGCCTATATTACACTCAAAATGCAACTGGTGACGCCCGCGTCACACCTCACCCTCAAGTAAAAACAAACACGCAAGCGTTCATTGCCCTGCCCGCTTGCATCTCCTCTTCCCTTTCCCTCTACCTCGATCCCCTGCCTGTAGCACTAGGGTTCCTGCAGCAAGCCGTCGCCACTGGTCCCATCTGGCCTGGTCCTCGACGATGCTCTGTCCAGCTAGGCTACATGGCCGGCGGGTAGGGGCAAATCTCCCTGACTGCTCCTCCCTCTGGTGCCGCTCCTCATTCTCATGGTCTCCAGCAGCTGCTCCACCGTGGTTCGTCCAACTCACTACTCCGGCAGGCGCTGCACAACTACGGCTGATGCCATACCGCGGCAGAAGGCACCTTATTCCCCCTCCCCACCTCCCAGGCCGTGGCCTTGAGGTGCTATTGAAGGATGAGCTCATCCCACAAGGTGAGGATCTCCTCTGATTTTTTGCCAAATTTTCATTCTGATCCACTATACGATGAATTGCTATGAGCTGCTTCTGCTGCTGCTATATGATGCATTGCTATGAGCTGCTCCTGCTGCTGCTATATGATGAATTGTTATGAGCTGCTGCTGCTATATGATGAATTGCTATGAGCTGCTGCTGCTATATGATGAGTTGCTATAAGCTGCTGCTGCTGCTGCTGTATGATGAATTGCTGTGAGCTGCTCCTGCTGATGCTATATGATGAATTGCTATGAGCTGCTCCTGCTGCTGCTATATGATGAATTGCTATGAGCTGCTCCTGCTGCTGCTATATGATGAATTGCTATGAGCTGCTGCTGGTATATGATGAATTGCACACTGTTGCTGCTGCTGATGTATGATGAGTTGCTATGAGCTGCTGCTGCTATATGATGCTTTCAGGTGGTGCTGCTATATGATAATAACCAGCCACTTGGACCATCGAATTTCAATAAATAATTGTTCTTCATTTAAATGTGGGTCATGCGTCTTTCGTTTAAATTAGGCAATGGGATCTCTATGGAAAACATTGACCAAAGTAGATTGTGCCAAGTAGATGGTATCTTTGTATTTGCATTTTGAGCAAATAGTGATGGTCTGTTTTCCTATCATATTAATTACTGCACTGGGTTCAATTTGTGATGTTTGCAAGTCAAATTAATTTTCATATGGGCAGCAAAATGAAAAAATATAATGCAATCTAGACTTTTCACTTATCATACCAAAGATAAGCTGAAAACGCAATGAAAAGAACTGGTTGGCTTATTACATGGAGCTTATATTCACAGGTGCTTATTTTCTTAGGATAACTCGTAATAACTGTCCCTAAGAAACTTGGCCAATAGAACTGACATACAAATAACATGTCACGATGATTGCAATGGAGGAGTGACGTACCATAGCACACTGTATAGGCTCACCGCTGGCTCTCCTTTTTTTGCGATGTTCCATGAAATTGCCACATACATCTTGTACTTTTTCATTGTGTAACCCAATCTGCAAGTTGGCACGGCTAATTTCAGACATCTCTACATGATAATACATTGCATATCCCTTGCGCATATTTAAACCACCAATTAATGATTGTGTGCGTAGCATAAACTAGCCATGACTCTGTGTGCTGGACTAGCAGGCACTCTAAGGGAGCCTAATGTAGTGTACTGGAATTCCTACATGCCACCTACGATTTTGTGTAATGTACTGCCTCTGTTCCTAAATATATGTCTATTTAGAGATTCCAGTATGGACCACATACAGATGTATATAGATGCATTTTCGAGTGTAGATTCACTCATTTTGCTCCGTATGTAGCCTATATTGGAATCTCTAGAAAGACTTATATTTAGGAACGGAGGTACGAGGTAGTATCATGTATGACATCTACATATCTAATTTAGCAGCCAGTAGTAGAAATCATTGTCTGCACAAAGGGATTACTGGTCGAAAATCCTAGCAAAGCACGCTGGCAGGCACAGAACAATACAAGAGAGAGAGACACGCTTACAAGATCATAGCAATGCCTCGGTCCAGGATCTTGGTTGGCCAAGCTGTTAGATCCAGAAGAAACATCGTCCTTGTAGTTTTTGCCAGCTGCATAACAGGTAAAAGCGACCTGTTAGTATATTTGAAGTACATCGGGCAGGTGATGCTGGACGGGTTTAAAGGTGACAAGTACCTAGGCCGTGGCGGGTGCTTGGCATCTTGCCAGACGGTGGGAATCAGGTTAGAAACGTCAAGGGTGATGACGCTGCGCTGGCTGTCGGGGTCCGGTAAGGAGATCTAGAACCGTCGAGTAGGGTGTTTGTGGAGCGGCTCCGGTAGGGTGGACTACGGTGTGGGCGAAGCGGATCTGTGGCCGTGGACGAGGGCGTAGGTGAAGCTGCTCCGGTGGTTGGGTTAAGGATGGTGTCGACGATGCGGATCTGCGGCCGTGGACGGGGCGTCAGAAGCTGCTCCGGTAGGTTGGATGAGGGTGCGAGGAAGCGGATCTGAGGCCGTGGACTTGTGAGTTGGCAAAGCGGCCCCGGTAGGGTTGAAAATGGTATAGGCGAAGCTACTCCGGTGGGGTTGACGATGTTGTCGGCGAAGCGGCTCCGGTAGGGTTGAGGAAGGTGTCGGCGAAGAGGATCAGAGGCCGTCGACGGGGGCGTCGGTGGGGCGGCTCCGGGGGGGGTGTGGACGAAGCGTCTCCGGTGGGGAGTACGAATGAGCCGCTGCAGATGCGCTGCGGTTGACGAGAGTACCGGCGAAGCAGATCCGGCGCCGTGGACAAGGCCGGCACTGAATGGGCTGTGGTACAGTGGTGGATGAGCAGTCTACTTGTTTCTAGGGGAGGTGGGAGGGGTAGATGCGGCCGCAGAAGCAGATCCGGCGAGGTGGACGCCGCTGGCAGTGAATGGGCTCTGGTACGCCGGTGGATGAGCAGTCTAGGGTTTCGAGAGGGGAGGGGAGAAAGGCCGATGAAGTACGGACGGCGTGATGTGAGATGCTCTGGTGCTGTGGAGTTAGTCGTTTTTGCGGGAGGGGAGAGGAAATGGGGGTGCCGTGTAGTGGGGGGAACCGGAAGTTACCAAAGCAGCCCCGACCTATTATGTAGATGAGGGCGGTATTGTAACTGTTGGTCTCCGTGCACCAAGGACAAAAGGGGAATTTCGCATGCTAAAGACTAAGGTGGCGGAAATTTTAGAAGGAGGCGGGAGATTTTGCCGCCCGCGGGATCGTTCGTATCCAGTTTCAACTAATTTTGGACCGTGCTAGCGGGAAGGTCATGCGAGACTGTGTACACGGGGCACGCGTCAGCAGTTAATAACTGGTGTGTCCACCCCAGAAAAAAAGACAATAACGCGGGATGATGCGCCGATAACTTGGACGTTCACACGGGCGCGGCCAATCGTACGGGTGTAGTGGCGCGTTCACAAAAAAAGGATCAAACGCTCAGCCTATGTATTTCTCGTGTAAATAGATAATTTAGTGCAATTGGTTATTTACTTTAAACATAATGCATTGACGTGTTAGTGTAGAGGCGCACAAAAAGAAGTCCGCTACTTAAAAGTGTTACCTCATATGATTACATAGCCTCCATTTCATAAATTGCGTACCCGTTGAATTCATATATGAATATTACATATATTACTTCATAATAGAACCTTAAATCATCCAAGACTAATGATTTTGAATGCAAGAGTAACAATGGTGCATGTACATGATAGCTACATTGGTTGTTTGAAGAAACATCACTGTAACTTTGGCATGCACAACTGAAAAGGTTTATTTAAATAGAAAAAATGTGATATGTGAGTGTCCAATCTTTATAGCGTTGAATCGATATTGTACCTTTGGCCACGATACGAAGTAGATATTGATTTATGTTCAAGCGATGCACGTCCACGATCGCTAGATAGTGTTACGTGAATGAATTGTGCAATCTCTCTCACACGCATACATATCTCATTTCCCTGTGGTCATCGGAATCACACACGCGCACTTCGTGTATTTCTCTCCCTCCGTCAAGGTTAGAATTCGTCTTTCTACCCCGTCCTACAAGTCTCTCACACAGAAACACACACGCTCTCTCTGTCGAACACGCCCACCCCTTTAATTCCGCCCACCCACAGCCACTAATGTCTCAAAGTATAATAATGTCTCTCACACATATGCCTAAGGTTAACTCGAGTTCCGGAACCATATGAATACATACAATGGGATTCCAACAGAGCACCTTTTGTTTTGAGATTTCGCTCTCTCTCTCTCTCCAACACATTGTTTCTCGCTTCATTTTTTCCGGCACTTGCATGCACACAATTTTGTTTATCTTCGTGATGCTTTAAGTATGCCTCGCACAAATGCTATCTACCTATCCCTTAATATAGCTAGATATGTGTCACACAAACTCCTTCTCCCTACTAGCAAGATGCCCATGCGTTGCACCGAACATCAAGATGCATTTGTATGAGTAGTTTATCTTGTGGGAGAAAAGGATGAACGAGGGAATGCCTTATTTGCAAATGCGGAGAGGGGTGTGGGTATCTTTTTGCAAAATTGCCACAGTTTCCTTCCTATCCGTCGGGTATAAATCGGATGGCCTATATTGCAGGATGGCAGGAACACCATCATCACCAACTCTTTTTTTTATAAGAGTAGGGATATGTAAGTGTCACTGCCCCCCCCCCCCCCCCCCGACACACACACCCACACCCACACAACCACACACACACACACTTCCCAACACCGAAGGAGTAGGGTGACACCTCGATCTTGATACTAATCTATCGACTGGCTTCTCTCTCAAACACACACACACGCACACACACTACCCGACACCGAAGGAGTAGGGCGGCACCTCGATCTTGATAGTAATCTATCTACTCCTCTTTCAAACACACACACACACATACATACACACACTCGCTAGTTGTGCCTCTGTGCCTACCGCGCACACTCTCGATACGTCTTTCTCTCCCTCCCCCTCCCCCCCACCCCAACAATGACAACAGAAGGGTGACAACTCGATCTGATCGTAATCTGTCAATTGGTTTCTCTCTCGAACATTGTGTCTCTGTGCCTCGCTCAGTAGCCCCCTCGATATGTAGACTTCTCGCGCGCGCACAGCTGTAGTGACGATGACGCTGAACCCAGTGTGCCTCGTTTTTACCGGCCTCATGTGATAGTTTTCACCCTGTTTTCTGTTAATTAACAAGGCAACCTTTTCTTTGTTACTACTAGTGAATCCGAAATCATTCGGGGCAGACATAAAATATATCACTTCAACCCAATTATCGCAGTAACTATTTTAAAAGAAACTAGCTAGATGCCCGTGCGTTGCACGGAAAATCAAGATGCATTTGTATGAGTAGTTTATCTTGTGAGAGAAAAGGATGAACGAGGGAAGGCCGTATTTGCGAACGTGGAGAGGGGTGTGGGTAAATTTTTGCAAAATTGCCATAGTTTTCTTCCTATCCGTTAGATATAAATCCGACGGCCTATATTGCAGGATGGCACGCACACCATCATCACCAACTCTGTTTTCTACTCCCTCCGTTCCTAAATATTTGTCTTTTTAGAGATTTCAACAAGTGACTACATATGGAGCAAAATGAGTGAATCTACACTCTAAAATATGTCTACATACACATCCGTATGTGGTAGTCCATTTGAAATCTGAAAAAGACAAATATTTAGGAACGGATGGAGTATAAGAGTAGACATGGAGATATATCAGCAGCATGGTCTACAACAAAAATGTGCTGGACTGGTTAGCGCCGGATGCTCGCAACGCGATGACATGAGTTCGAATTCTGTCTTTAACTTTAGATTTTTATATTATATATTACTTATTTAATATATACTTCTTTCGCTACTGTACTGACAGTGGAACCCACAGAGTACTTAGAATACAAGATTAAGGATGGACTTGTTTCTTTTTAACTTTCTGTACGAAGCTGTAGCCACCCTGCAAGTCACGTGTACACTGTACATGCAATTAACTTTTTATAGAGGGACAATCATACACGCAATTAACTCAAATGGATTGGATGTCACTCTATTATTTCCAGCATAAGAGCATCTCCAACGGCAGCCGGCAAATTTCCTCCCGTTTCCTTCCGCGGAGGACGACATCAAACGCCAGCGGCATACATTTTCACAACTCTAACCAACCAGATGAAATTCGTGCAAACACGGACTGATTTCATATAAGCATGAAGGATTTCGTATAAAAAAGCCGGATCTTCATATAAACATGATGGATTTCATTACATTTACATGAACTAAGCGGTGCCAATCCGGCTATCTTGGTATAATTAATACTCCCTCCGTCCGGAAATACTTGTCCTAGAAATGGATGTATCTAGACTTATTTTAGTTATAGATACATACAATTTGTCCATTCTTAGAAAAAAAATCCCGCCAGCTGGAGAGGGGGTACATAATCTAAATGGCCGCCCGCGGATCCCTTTGTCTTCCTCATGTCCGGCAGACACTTAGCGGGGTCGACGAAGGTCCTCGGAAGAGACGAAGAAGCAAACAAACTACCTGAATGCGCAGTCGTCGCCTCGGCGGTGGCCTTCATGGGACCCGAGTGGCGGCGGCCTCCCGTGTTCTACTTCTCCTCGATGATGGCGGCAGACACGGAGAAGCTGGCCACCGACTCATCGCTGTCCACGCACCCGACTTCTGTCTCTGCCTGCATGGCGCTGCCGCAGGCACGGGAGGCGCGGTACGACGCGGCAGCGACGACGCCCGTACCGGTGTGCTCGCCGCCGTGCTGGCGTGGAGCAACTCGCCACTCCTCATCGAGCTGAACTGGAGCGGCGAGTTGCTGAACCACGCGCCTGCTTGGGGCGGCAACTGGCTCCGTCGGGCCAAGCGAGGTTGGTGAAGCACTGAGCGGCCTCGCCTGTATCTGGAGGGCTTGGCGGGCCACCCAGCTGGGTAATATGCCAGAGAACGGCTCCTCGGAAGCCATCGGAAGAGTGGAGAAATTGGTGAAGGCGGAGATGGGGAGGCGGCGGAGGGGTGCGATTCTTGCCCGCTGTCTGTCTGGCCTCGTGTAAATAGAGGGCGGACGGTAGGAGCTTGGCCGGTGTTTGGAGCTCGGCCGGTGTTGCGTTTAATTCTGGACCGCTCATGAACGGACGTGTGGCCGGAGTAGGTTTCTCGGTTTGCATCTGGGTTTAACGGAGGGGTTTGATGGAGGCGAGGAGGCGTGTTCAGCCGGGCGTGCAGTGGACGGTGCAGTACTATTCGATTTGACAACTACAACTAGTATATTATAAAAAACAAAGAAGAGTAGTAGAGATAGAGATAAGAATAGAGACTAGGGAGGAGCACCATCTACTGCTTCGTGGGCTACTCCTGCGCTCCATTCGGCGGCCGCAACGTCCCGTACAGCCACTCCCTCTTGCGCTCCATTCGGCGGGCGCTGTTGAAATTTGGGGAGCGCACTCTCGCGACTGCTAGCAGCGACGACTTCACCGACGACGACTTCTTCCCCGACCTCGGCAACCTCTTCCTCAACGACATGGGCGACAACCTCAACGCCAATGGTGCTGCTCCCGTTGCACCGTATGTGTTTCTGTCCTTCCTGTTCGAAATCGTGGTAGAATTCATGTTTCTAGTCTGTGTCCTAGCTTCGATCTGTTCATCTACTATGCTAGTCCACATGATTAGTTTAATCTCTGTTATAGCCGTCATGATTTATTTTGTAGTAAATCTCGTAGTAACTTGCTCATATATTCAACTGGCGGAACGTCCCCTACAGCCACTCCCGTTTCATGGACGGCCTGGTCGATGCCTCCAAGGAGCCCTTCGTCTACTGCTATGAGTGCCCGGTGCCGTTTTGGGGCTCGCCGGCGGACATCGTGCATCACCTGACGCAGGCGTGCGGCAATCACTACTGGCCCTTGGCGAAGAACATCAAGTACGAGACGTGCTACCCATTCACCGTGCCGGAGTCGCTGGAGGATCAGCGCCGCCTGCTAGTCTCGGAGGAGGACGGCGGCGTCTTCCTCTTGATCGTGGCCACCGGTGAGGCCCGCGTAGGCCGCCGCCACATCTCTGTAGTGTGCGTCAGGGGCGACGCCGCTGACGCTGACACTGACACGAGGCCGATGTACGCGTGCGTGCTCACTATTACTACCCCTCGGAGGTACGTGGGCGGCGCCACTGGCTACGCCAAGCATACTTGGACTCTGCCGAGCCGGGACCTTCCCGCCGATGTGGACATGGAAATCCATGGTGTTATTTGAACTCCAACAATGTGCACGGGGACTCCAAGGAGGTTCACCTAGACATCTGCAATTTCAAGTTAAATATTGATCATTAGTCTTCGCTCAATGTAATCCGCTGTCTAAGCATGTGGAGACTTCCATGCATGATCTTGCTCTATTGGAGTATCGCGCATGAATAAAAGTGTATCCATTTATGGTTTAGTCTAGAATCTTCCATGTATGAATTTTTACTACAGTACTGGTGAAAGACTTATGATGAACCATTTCTTACATATCCTCTGCCCCCTTCCCAAGTCATCCTGATTTAATCCCTCCGTCTAGGTGTATAAGGGCATGGTTAATACTTAAATAGTATAGCCAACTGTTGACTATAAGAAAGTGCCATGTCATCTGTAGCCAACATGTATAACAATGGATACTCAAAAACTAATTCTTGAAGATCATTTCATGCAAAGCACAATAAGAGTTATTTCTTCACAAGTTTTGGATGCAGGTTGAACAGTTGAACGCTTTTGTTTGCAAAAGATACTTTTTTATCTATTTCACCCGGATGTTTGTGAGCTCTAGTGATGAAATAATATCCGAACAAACCTATCGATACCCGTTACACATGAGATGACCCCCACATCCTTTGTCAAAATAAACAACTCCCCGATCAATGCATTTCACTCTTCCGTGCAACGCACGGGCACCTTACTACTATAGATTAGTACGACCAAAAATTGTACTAACATTATATATAGTACGATAAATGATGATGCATGTCACCTAAAATTATAGGAGTATCATTGAAAACTATGTTCAAATACGAATCCAACGATATTGTTTTTGTTGACATGCACTAACATTTTGTCAGTTAAATCTTCAGTCAAATTCAATGGGGGATAAACCACGACCGATGTAGTCGTACTAGTGTAGAGGGCGGCGCTGCACGGGAGTCTCACCCCGCTCGTGGCGCGGCAGTAAAGCCGTCATATCACAAAACCCAACCACTCCCAGTAATAAGTGGCCTGGTAAAATAAACGGACAAGCAACCATCACATCCCTCCGTCTTTTTTGCATTTCATCTCTCTGCATTTACTTTCTCCGGTTCATCTCGCACACTCGATCCCTAGCTACTACTCCTAGTATCCCTAGCTACTACTCCTAGGGCCAGTTCTTTTGGCGGCTTCCCCAGCTTTTCCCATAAGACTAGTCACAGTGGAGAGTAACATTAAGGCGCCTCACTCATTTATTTGGGCTTCTAAACTACTACTAGTAGTACCTCCGTCCTGGTTTATTCCTCACCATTGTAATTTGTGCTAAATTTTGACCAAAGATTTAACTGATAAAATGTTAGTGCATGTGACATGCACTAACATTTCATTAGTTAAATTTATGATCAAAATTTGACACAGATTACAATGGGGACCAATAAACCAGGACGGAGGTAGTAGTTATGGGATTACTAATCTAGAAGCCTAAAAGAACTGGCCCCTGGTACTCCTACTAGTAGTAGTACTCAAGTTGGAATTCCAATTGCACGGCACAACTTGTTAGGCAAAAAATTCGATACAGGGTGTAGGAAGCGGTTTGGGAATTTGCATGCCTTTCCAACCAGTGAGATACTCCGTAGAAAGTACGGCAGAGAAATAACTACAGAGAAGGAAGCTAAAAGTAAACAATCAAACGAGCATTTTTGCATTTGTTTTGCATTGAATCGTTTCACAAGCTTGACTAGTGCTGTTTTTCTACTTTTACAAAAACCGCATCTTAATGTTAAAACGTGCATTTGCACGTACATAAGTAATAGTAGTACTCCCTCCGTCTAGGTGTATAAGTCTTCCCTCCTTCTTGGTCATAGTGCACAACCAAAGATGACTTATTGACCTGGACGGAGGGAGTAGTACTTACAGTCCACTTCTAAATATCTGTCTTTCTAGAGATTTTTCAATAAGTGACTACATACGGAGCAAAATGAGTGAATCTACACTTCAAAATATGTCTATATAATCCGTATGTGATAGTCCATTTGAAATCTCTAAAAAGTCAAATATTTTGGAACGGAGGGAGTAATATATTAGGAGTATATCAAAACAAGAGTGATTTCTTTCAAGTTTGTGAACAAGTACTACTATTCTACTACTTTGGATCCGTCGCAACGCACGGGCACATTGCTAGTAAAAGGAAAAGGCATGCCGCATTCGCGTCGCACTCCCCCCACACACGCCCGGGAATCGGGAGTACTGCACGGCCCGTCCGTCACGACACATAGCTTAGGGAAGGCGAGTTGCCTAGCATTTTCACTTTCATGTGGGACCGCCGTTGAGCAAACCGACTATTGGCAAACCGCACCCCGCCCGCCGCCGGGTTGGAAAACAGAAACGAGGGGAAGATCTAGCTGTAGCACGGAAGCCAAGAATTTTGGTGTCAGATGGGGCTCGTTGATAGAGTAGGAGCATTCCGTACTACTCTGCTCCTACTAGTACCAAGTTTGTACTATACAACTAGTACTACCACTATACAACTAGTAGGTACGTGCACGGCACAGCATCATAGGAACAAAAAACGGGAAGATCTTGTTTTGGGTGATTTATACTTTTTCTGTCAATGTAGTATGAATAATATGATGTGGGGGCACCCATGAAGCTTATGAGGCTTGGTTGCATGGCTACGAAAGGTTAGAGAAAAATAAATAGATAATGTGTTTAGAGTGCACTCCACTAAACAGATATACTTTGGATCCATTGCAACGGGCCGGCACATCTATATCTATACCCCCTATATAGTGTGTGAATAACTTTGAAAGTAGGTCGTTGGATGAAGCCAATCCGACGGTACAAAGATGGCAAATCCGAGCACTACTGGCCGTTGGATATCATCTACATTCCACCAGATTCCGCCACATGTAGAATCTAGAAGACTCCATGGTTGAACTTCATTCATGACTAACTTTGCCACAACTAAGCTTAGGCAAAGTGTGTCTGCCACAAAAAATGTGGCTAACAAAATGGCCACCACAAGTGTGGCAAGATTTGGCAAGAAGTTGAGTCTATGACATGTGGACCATGTAGCTAGGAAAGTGTGGCAAGCCACAAGTGCAGCAATGAACCAAACACATGCCGGCACGCCTAAGCTTAGGCGTGGCAACCTTAGGCTGCAAACCAAACCATAACTTTGAAAGTTGGTCGTTGGATGAAGCCAATCCGACGGTACAAAGATGGCAAATCCGAGCACTACTGGCCGTTGGATATCATCTACATTCCACCAGATTTTGCCACATGTAGAATCTAGAAGACTCCACATGTAGAAGCATAATGCACAAACCACCAGAATCTCATGCGTGCAATGCACGTGTACCTTACTAGTAGTTGGTAGTAGTAAGAAACAAATTCCGGGTTTGGCACGAGCTCGTACTGCGGGAGCACCACAAGGCCTGCCGCAGGAGTTACATTTCCCTCTCGGGGCCCACGGGACCGAACTTCAGTGGCTTAGTGCCCGGCCTATGAGAGCAAGTACAATAAGGTGATGTAGGCGGGCTGTAAGACATTAAATATTATATTTTTGCTTAGTTGGACGAGAGAGAAGATGAAAGAGAAGAGAAGCGGGCTACTAGTTAACAGCCGGCTGCAGCACGTGCTCCTAGGCATTTTATGAGAGAGCGAGGTGGGTCATGTAACAACAAAGTAGTACATATTAATATTCAACTATTGTACTTGCTGGCTACAAGCTTGGCTATATGTGACGTGGCAACATCATATAGCCAGCAGCCGGCTATATTATTAACCATGCTCTGAGTCAATGACATGCGGACGTTAAATGCGGCTGGCCCACATGTCATTCTCATGGTGGTGGTGTGGTTCGCGACTCACTCGTTCGAGATGAACCGGCCGGTGGTGGCGTGGCCGTGGCGAGGGTGCCACAGCTGGGCGTCGGGGCGTTACGAGGCGTAGATGGCCACACCGGCGGGTACAACCTGTAGTACAGAAGTACTCCAGCTGAGGATTGATGCCCGGGACGAAATGTGTCACAGCCGCTGGATGAAAATTCGATGGTGCGGGACGTGTGGTGTCATGGGTTCGTGCGGCGTCGTGGCAATCGCGTGTGGCTGTGGTAGAAACTTGATGCTCGCCGCATTTAAGGTGGCCCACATGTCATGCACACAAAGGCAGAGGGGCGGTGCGGCCGAGAGGGGTGAGGCGCACGTCGGGGGACGTGGTGCCGTGGGTTGGAGCGGCGTCGTGGGAATCGCGAGTGGCAGTGGATGAAACGTGATGGTCGCCGTAGTTGAACTTCCATGGACAAGCTGTCATGTCTACGGACACATGCATTGCATACCGATCACTAGAAGGAGTAGTAGAGAAAGCTAGGCGGATAAATAGTTCCTTATAGTCAAGCAGACCCACGCTACTACTTGTTCCAAAGACATGCACACCATCGAAATAGTCCATCTATATCAATATACATAGAGAGGGAATATTTTTTTACAAGAGAGGAAATAGTTCATCCATCCATAATGCCCTGCTGCTGGTGCAGCATCTTCTTCTTCTTCTTCTTCTTCTTGTTCTCATTTTCTGTGGGAGACGGCTTCGCAACAAGCTCTCTGGACCTTGCAGCTATCTCGAAACTCACACGGGCATCGAGGGCAGCATATTTTATCCGCTCGTACGTCAAGGGATAATTCTCCCATCCAGACGACCTTAATGCCAGCGTCTCGTCACCCTTCTGAAGATTTGTTCCTAGCACAAAATTTGCTACGTCGAATAGGGATGGTGTCGGTTTATCACAATCTTCTACAGGAATTTTTATTCTGGTTTGTAGGTCAGCGATGCTTTTCAAATCAAGGTTGTACGGCTCCAACTTCTGTTTGTCCCCTGCGATGGCTGCCCCACAGAAGTATATGTCCTCCCGAGACAAGAAATCGTGAAGCTCACCTGGTATGGAGGGCGCGTGTATGATGTGGTACACCAAAACATCATCTTCGAGGCACAGCTGAAGGACAGCGGCGCGTTGGATCTTCCCAGTGGCACGCTCCGTGTACTCTGCGTCGAGACCGATGACATTCATCTCCACCTTTTGGAGGGAGTTGGATACATTGTTGATCCACTTCCGAACAACCCTTGGGTGGTCGGTGACTGTGGCAACTATGCTCAACGAGCCTTCGACGAGGACATGTTGGACGCTAAAAACCTGCATCTCGATCTCTTTCGCCATTTGGAACCGCTGGACCGGAGGGCTATGGTTTGGAGAATTAGGATTAGATGGCTAATCTAACTGAAGAAGATGATTATTTATAGGGGCTTCGGAATTACTCCAGGAGGATGTGAAGAGGTTAAAACAATGTGAATGCAGTGTGGTTTGGATGCAAATGAAGATCAAGGAGTAGTGAAAAAGCCGAGGAAAATCGGTTCCCGATGGAGAAGTAAATGGGAGAAGTTATGCGCATGCATGAGGAGAGGTGCGGTGGTTTGACTGCTGCATGCAATGGATTGGACGGGCTCTTCGGTTGCCTTTTCTCTCTCCCACGCGCACAGAGTGGCCCACTTGCATGCTGCAGTTTATTGGCTGGAGTCGGGCTGCAGCTGCTCATGCGTACGCTAATTAATGCTGTGAATGCGGGGCATGGAGGGAAATGGGCGCATGCAAAAGGGTATATACGCAGACTAATTAGAGAAATACTGAAAAAAGTTATGCGCAGACAAAAGAGGACCGGAGGGAGTACTACTCATGTTCCTACTACGGTTAAGGAATATGCGGTTATCCTCAAAAAAGAAAAGTCCTTCTTCGCGCTTCCGCATGCACGAGAATTTGGTTCCGCTCGCAATATGGATGATAGCTGGAGGATGAAGTGAACCCAGAGGCATGCTAGCACGGGAGTGTACTCATGTTCCTACTACTCCTACTAGTAGTAGTAGTACAACTGTGGTACACTTGATGGTCAAAATACTATTATTCATCCGGTCCTCACAGTGAAGTGACAAGACCCTGCGCCCGAGGTGACACCAGTCCAGGCGGCGTGTCCGGGTTACCAAAGTCAGCCTCACCTTGTGCACTGTGCAGTCACTGTCACCGCCGCTGTATAGCATGCCTCGCCTCGTCTCCCTCTCCCCTAGCACCACTCCATCTCCATCTCCATCTCGCCGGAGATCCTTAGGTCACTCTTCATTATCTCACTATGCCCCCGCATACCCTCACCTCGCTCGCCTCCCCCAGTACCACTATTCCCTCGCTAGCCGCTCCAGCACCGACAGCCTTCTCCCCCGTAAATCAAGCCCCCCAAAACCCCACCTTCCAAACTCCACCATGGCCGAACGCGAACCGCGCAGGATCCATATGAGCCGCGATTGGAGCTATCTCCCCAGTGATGTCCTCGACCTCTGTTGTTCATGTATGGATATGTTGAGCGCCCTGCGGCTGGCTGCATGCTCGAGGGGCATGCACACGGCCATCGTTGAAGCGAGGCCTAATCTTTTCAAGAGACCCTGCTTGCTGCTATCTGGTCTTGGAAGATTGGATCACCATGATACGGAGGCGTACATGATGCCCCTCGACTTCAATCCGATCTCCATTAGCCGAAACTTCTTTGCAGGTATGTAGTGGGTCGTCGTACATCATTTCCCTCGACTTTGATCTGATCACCATCGCCCGAAACTTCTTGGCAGGTCTGTACTGGGTCGGCATGAACTCCCACTGGATGGCTGCCGTCAGAGAAGATGGTAAAACGTTGGTGCTCGTGAACTTCCAGACCTCCCATGAGATTATCCTTCCTTCGTTGGATTATATAGAGTATTACCATCGCGGTCCTAGTCATCTAGATTACCGCGTCAGTTGGACGGACCTTGTTTTGCAGAAGATTGTAATCTGCCAAGTGCCCACACAACATGCGGATTACGCAGACTTCAAGCTAATTGCCTTGTTCGACAAGGGACTCGCCTATCTTTACGCCGGTGCCTTCTTTAGATGGAGACAACTCAGCTCGTAGTGGATCATCGTCAAAGCTGATACACACTTCTGTGATGCTATTGAACACAATGGCATCATCTACGCGATCGACAAAGCAGATGGCACCACGTATTGCTGGGACGGCGCGTGTAAGTTGTTTCCGTCTCATGTTAATGATGACGCCATGACACTGTTTGAACTTTTTGTGATGATTGGCATATCCCTGTTTGAGCAGAATTTGAGTAGAACTATGGCAATGTATTAGAGACGCCGTAAATCAGCTATATTTGGAATGAGTTAATTCATGCGATTGTGATCATGTCATTACAGCCAATTTGTACCCCTGAATAATCAAACGGTTAGGAATATATGGATATTCTCCTTATTTTACAGTAATCTATATACTACTACTAAATATGAGTGTGTATCAATGGCCATGTTAGTTTCCTCATTTTCATGATGTAGAAACATGCACCACACTGTTGGTTTCATCTAACCATACATTAGGGAAGTAAATGTGCATATGGAGAACTCTATATTTGGAAGTAGTGAAATCCTGTAATGCTTACCATGTGTACATACCTATATTCGCCCTTCAGCAATCAATGGCTAGAATAATATCCTCACAAAAATTTGCCCACAGAACACGAGTATATAACAATGCATGGTCTGTTAGTTACCTTGAAGAATTTGTTTGTGAGGACAGAACATGATTCCATAACATGCATGACATGGTAGTTTCCTGTGAAGAATCGATTGCGAGATAACATGAGTATAACCATGCATGGCACTTCTATATTTTCGAACCCAGTATACATTTCCCTGTATTTTCCTCCCAGTTCCAACAGGGACATATCAATGCTGTTTCTTGCATTATCCTACTCATACTCTGAACAATGCTGATCTTACATTAACAATGCATGTCCTTTTTGATATGATGCAGTGTCCCTACAGTTACTGCCCTTTGTAATCACACCACCTTTGCCAAAAACAGGGAAGCACAACTGGTTCCTCGCTCGATCAGACGACGGCAAAAGACTGATGATCATTCGGACACATGAGCCGGAAAATTTATATTGTAAAAACCCCACTGTATACAAGCACCGTGAAATACGTGAGTATCCGGACAGTGGCTGTTACGTCTATGAGCAGGATACCAGCTTGTTGGGGCCTTCAGGATTTTTTAGTTGGAGGCGGGTAAACAGCCTTGGTTCACACTCTCTGTTTCTCGGACTCAATTATCCGATTAACCAGGAGATCACCGTTGGCAAGGACCTTGATGGCAGAGAGGCTCTGTTTGCTATGGAAAACTATGTCTACACGGAGAGCCCTAGGAGTTCGGGAGCAAACTCCCCTGATTGTCAATGATACAGCCTACAGCCAAAAGAAGGTGAGAATGACAAAGGCATCCGGATTAACTTTGATCCTTGGATGTCTCAATTACGACAGGCAGTGATGTGGTTCAAGCCTTCAGGTTGATAGGTAATTGGGCTGTTGCGTCGAAAGGGTGGAGTACTGGTGTCTCCGGATCATTGGTCGCTGAAGCGGGGCTGCAAATTATGATGGTGTTGGATCATCTCTTCGAATGACTTTGTTGTCTTTGCTGCTTGTTCTGGATGGGTAGTTCTTTCTTTTGTTATGCATATTCCTTGTCATTTGGTCATCCTCGTCTATGTCACTCTTACTATGTAATAGTTGGCTCTGTTTAGAATGTCATTCTCATCTGGATCAGGAGAGTCTGAGCGCTGCAGATGGGTGCGTTTTGGTGGTGTAGCAAGACTTCTTATGAACTATCATGTCTTGTTGTTTATGTCAGTAGTAGTCATTAGTCAGTGTTTGAATGTTGTATATATCATTGTTTCGAACTGTTTATTGTCTCGAACTACTGGTGGGCTAAATGAGGGCATCACCATTCTCCAGTGTTTAGAGTGTATCTCCTTTTTTCAAGTTATATAATTTGAGCTCAGTGTCTTTTCGATGATGTACACTTGTTTGGGCCAGTGAGGTGTCGTTGAATATGGGCCGAGTAGTAACGCAAGCCAAACAGGTCAATTATGACTCTCAGACCGGGCTCTCAAAAGATCCTAAAAAAGGCCAGGCTCTCCAAAAAAGAAAGAATAAGGACTCTTAGGCCGACATGTGGGCGCCACCGGTGTTTTCGTGCGCTTGCGCGCCGAGAGCGTATTGGCGCGTGTTCGAAATTCAAGCTACCTTTTCATCCCCAATCTCCCGCCCCTCCCCCACCTCTGGAATCTCGATTCCTACTCCAGTTCCCCCAAATCCCCCTCCTGTACTCCCTGTACTCAAGCTCACTATCATGTCGCCGGTCAACGCGGATCTCCGAGCCGGAGATCCTGAGGTCCGTCCTGCCTTCGGTCGCTGCGTGCAGTCGCTCAACAGTGGCATGGCGGCGCTTGACGACCAGTTTGCCGGTAAAGTGCTGATGGTAACCATCAACGGCGACCGGCCTACCGTCTTGCCGGACGACCTTGTCAAAGCTCTTGGCATTGCGCACGGCATCCAAATAAGTGACTTGCTCGTCGAAGTCTGTCCGCCACCGGCTAATTTCTTCGTCAGGTTCCGGACAACTTTCGACTGCAGTCGTGTGTTCGAATCTTCCCGGCGTTTGTTCTGCGATGGCGCGCTGGTGAGCTTTGATCGGTGGCACCCAGGATGGGGCTCGGTGCCCTCTGAGCTTGAGTTTTTAACAAAGCTTACCTTCCACGGCATGCCTCGACGTGCTTGGAACAGCGAGTCCATGAATGAGCTTATCAACGACCTTGGAGGTGAGCTCGTAAGTATGTTTGTTCCTCCAGACAGCTGGGCTCTGACGGTTATGGCATGGATGAAGAAGCCGTCCACCATACCGAAGGTGATTGGTGTTGAGATACCGGTGCAGGAACCAGGGTTGTACTATTCGTCGCCACCAAGGCCGCCGCGGACCACGTTAGGGATGTACCTGTATCGAGTGTTCGTGCATGTCGAAGAAGTGGTCAATCCATCAATCGAAGTCCTGCCGCCGCCGCTGGTGCCAGGGTCCGTCGACGACGTCCATTACAGGAGTCAACGTCAGACTTTCCCCGTGTTGCTCGGAACGATGGATGGCACAAGGCCTACTCCATCGCGCGGCGGAGGCCACTGCTTCTTTGGGAGAAGAGGCATGGCTGGCTTCCTGGATGTGCTCTAATTTGAGGTAACAACTGAATCTTGTCAGATACTACTAGTTAAATCCGAGCTATGGGTGTGAAGCACTGATGTGTCAGTACATTTGATTGTGACCTGTTCTAATTTTGTACCTGAACTTTTTTAAGAAAGGGTTGTACGTCAACTTAATGTGCTAGCAGAACTTACTGTATTGTCTGTCTGTTTTCTTTGCACAGCATTCAAGATATTTCCCTGTCATTGATAAAGAAGATGAACCGTTATGTACGAGTTCGTTGGTTTCAACATAGCCCTACCCGTAGCGATCCACTGCTTCCATCCTGATTGTGCCGCCTGCGTGAAATTTTTGTATGCAAGTTAGTGTGCTATGATGTTCTATATGATTGTGTCAACTATATAAGTTTTTACTGAGCATCAGCAATGCATATGGCTGAAAGATGTATTTACGAGCATCGACCGATGGGTCTCTCTCTCTCTCTCTCTCACACACACACACACACACACGCACACGCACAAGTGAGACCCGTTGAATTATTTCTTTGCTCGTGACAGCTTTTAATTAGGTTCCACTGTAATCTAACTTTTTTCTTAAGTTATTAATTGAGCTCAGTGACTTCAAAAAGTTGTACAGAAGCCTTGTTTGGGACTTTCCGGCATTGCTAAATGTGGCCTGAGTAGCCATGTTAGGTTGTACTGTACTACACAGGCCTTTTTTTCAACATCAGCAATGCAACTGGGCCGACAGTTGTACACAATATCCGGGTCAACTTGTTATTCTCCGCCCCGCCGGGCTGCAAACTTTCCTAGGAGGTATGCATTAGGCTTAACAAGAAAATGGACTTTAAGAAATAATAAATGGGATGTAATTATAATAAATGGGCAGTAACTATAAAAAGATGCACCAAACGCGTAATTAGTTTAAAAAATATATTATTTTTGGAATTTGAAAATTTTAATTTCCTTACTTGTTGCGCGCGCAATATTTCGTTGGATTTTAACGTAATACAACTTTATTTTGAAATTATATTTAATCTAACTAGAAATTTCGGATAAAAATATTTGTGATCCCATAAAAATGTGGGAATTTTTTTTTAATTTAGTTTTGAGCGGTTGGTTGAAATTATTAATCGTTGTCGTAGCTAGAAAATGGGTTGTACTTTTAACAAACTGTAAATGGGCTGTAGTAAATTCCATTAGAATTAAAAAATGGGTTGTACATTCTTACAAATCGCAAATGGGCTATATGTTCTCTGCCACACATTGTGGGCCTTCTAAGTTGACGCGTCCCCTAAAGAAAACTAAATTGACACGTATGCAAGGCTTTGTCAACAACACACCGTTCTGGCAGCTGTGGCCGTTGGATGTCCATCCAACGGATGTCGTGCTTCTTCTTCAATGTCGGATATTCTTGATTCAGCCGCCCAAAAAATGATTCCTCCCCCTGACATCTGGGGCGCACCGTTTCGGAGGCTGACCTGTGGGCCTACTAAGTTGACGCGTACCAAGGGCTTTGTCAACTTAGTCAATATAAATGATTCTAGCTGCAGTGACCGTACAATGTCCATCCAACGGCCGTAGTGCTTCTTCAACCTCTGGTCTTCTTGCTCCAGCCTCCCAAAGCAGCGCCGGTCGTGCCGCGTGCTCCTGCCTCCCGTGGCCGGCTGTGATGCCGCGGAGGCCTCACCGCCCCCTACTACTCCCACCGCTGGCCAGGCCATCCCTCTACTCACCCACACCCCTTTATTCCGCGGCGACCGCAGCCTCACACCGCAGCCGAACCAGTGAACCCACGTACTCCTCTCCGCGCGGGCTTCCACTGTCGCGTCTTCCCCGGCTCCGCGTCGTCCCCTTCCTAGGCCTCGCCATCGTCCATCACCTTGGTGCTCTCGGCGCGGCGTGGTTAACGTGGTCAAGGAATGGCTTCCATCGGACGTGGACTGTATGTGGAGAGGCTGACAGCTGGGTCCACGACGGCAGCAAGGAAGTGCCTCCTTATTATGCGGAAAATAATGATTCCTCCACCTGACAGCAGGGACCCACTGGACGGGCCACCGTATTTCGCGAAAAAAACGTTTCCCCCCTGACTGCTTGGACCCACCGGACGGGCCACCGTATTGCGCGAAAAAAACATTCCCCCCACTGTCAGCTCGGACCCACCGGAAGTGCCTCCTTATTACGCACAAAAAATGAATACTCCCCCTGCTGGTTGGGACCCACCTTGGTGGGAGGCTGACTTGTGGGCCTACTAAGTTGACGGGGACGGAGTGCTTTGTCAACTTAGTCAAGATGAACGATTCTAGCTCCAGTGACCGTACGATGTCCATCCAACGGCCGTAGTGCTTCTTCAACCTCTGGTCTTGTTGCTCCAGCCGCCCAAAGCAGCGTCGGTCGTGCCGCATGCTCCTACCTCCCGTGGCCGGTTGTGCTGCCGCGGAGGCCTCACGCCCCCTACTATTCCCACCGCTGGCCAGACCATCCCTCTACTCACCCACACCCCTGTTATTCTGCGGCGACGGTAGCCTCACACCGCAGCGAACCAGTGAACCCTCGTACTCCTCTACGCATGGGCATCCACTGCCGCGTCGTCCCCTTCTTAGGCCTCGCCGTCGTCCACCGCCCTGGTGCTCTCGGCGCGACGTGGTCAACGTGGTCAAGGAACGGCTTCCATCGGACGTGGACTGTACGTGGAGAGGCTGATGATAATCCCCAAGTGCAGGGAATCATAGTAGCAATTTCCAAAGGTGGAAGTGATAAGTATGGAGTGTCGAACCCACAAGGAGCTAAAGGTAAGATCAATATTCTCTCAAGCCCTATCTGCCATTGATACGACTCTACGTACACCGAACGTTTGCTTCCAACTAGAAACGAGAAATAAAACTACGTTGTGGGTATGAAGAGGATAACTTTGTATGGTATAGGAGAGCTAAAATATAAAAGTAGGTGCTGTTATCATAAAGTTAGAATATATTACTAAATAATATAAATAGCGAGTGTGTAATAATGATGGATTGGTGTGCGGAATTGTCCTAGGCAATTGTTAACATGACCGGTAATCACTATTGCAGTTTCATATGAGGGAGAGGCATAAGCTAACATACTTTCTCTACTTGGATCATATGCACTTATGATTGGAACTCTAGCAAGCATCCGCAACTACTAAAGATCATTAAGGTAAAACCCAACCATAGCATTAAAGCATCAAGTCCTCTTTATTCCCATACGCAACAATCCCTCTTACTCGGGTTTGTGTTTCAGTCACTCACCAACCCACTATAAGCGAATCATGAACGTATTGCAACACCCTACAGCGGGAGTCCCTCACGCTTGCGCGACACGGAGGGCACCATAGGACAGCACCAAAATAAAACATACAACTCATACCAATCTAGATCATCAATCAACCCAAAGACAAAAGATATCTACTCAAAACATCATAGGATGGCAACACATCATTGGATCATAATATGTGGCATAAAGCACCATGTTCAAGTAGGGATTACATCGGGGTGCGGGAGAGTGGACCGCGTAAAAGAGGTGAGGATGGTGATGATGATGGTGATGTTGATGAAGACGATCACCATGGCGATGATTCCCCTCCCGATGGCACTCCGGCGCCACCGGAAGAGAGGAGGAGAGGTTCTCCCCCTTGTGCTTCCTCCTCCATGGCCTCCACCCTCTGGTCCTTGGCCTTCATGGTGATGATGGCCCCTCCGGGATACTCCTCCATGGCCACCGGTGATGATGGCCCCCTCCGGCAGGGTGCAGAGGCTTCTCGTGGCTACAGAGGCTTGTGGCGGCGGAACTTCTGATCTAGGTTTCTTTCTGGAAGTTTGGGTATATATAGAAGAGTTTTGCGTTGATTTCACGTCAGGGGGGTCTCCGGGCTGTCCACGAGGCAGGGGGCGCGCCCCCCACCCTCGTGGGCAGCCCGGGACTCTTCTGGCCTGCTTCTGGTACTCCGTGGGCTTCTTCTGGTCCAAAAATGATCTCCGTCAAGTGGCACGTCAATTGGACTCCATTTAGTTTTCCTTTCCTGCGATACTGTAAAACAAGGAGAAAACAGAAACTGGCACTGGGCTCTAGGTTAATAGGTTAGTCCCAAAAATCATATAAAATATCATATAAATGCATATAAAACATCCTAGAAGGATACTATAATAGCATGAATACTTCATAAATTATAGATCCGTTGGAGACGTATCAGCATCCCCAAGCTTAATTCCTGCTCGTCCTCGAGTAGGTAAATGATAAAAGAAATAATTTATGAAGTGTGAATGCTAGCAAGTGCATAATTTTGATCAATGATAATTCCAATCACTTTTTCTAGCATCATTATATGTCATAACAATAGCTCATCTCATAAAACTTTTCATGATCAAGTAACAAGCAAGTCACAAGTTTAAAGTATAGATCATAAACTTTCTTGAAAACTAACAAACAATATTCTCAGTCATCCAACAATTGCAATTCATCCTATTTTCAGGAAGAGTCTATGTCAGAGCTTTGATTTAGCAAACTTCACATACTCAACTATCATTTAATCTTTCACAATTGCTAACACTCACGCAATACTTGTGGTTATGCAGTATTAATCGGACACAGAGAAAGATAGGGGCTTATAGTTTTGCCTCCCAACCTTTTACCTCAAGGGTAATGTCAACAATAATAGCTCATGCTAACTTACATCCAATTTTATATATATATATATATATACATATATATATATATATATATATATATATATCAGGATCCTTCCAACATCCTGTGCTTGCCGAAGGATAAAATGTAAAATGGAAAGGTGAAGATCACCAAGACTCTTGCATAAGGTAGAAGATAAAAGTAAAAGATAGGCCCTTCATAGAGGGAAGCAGAGGTTGCCATGCGCTTTCAGGGTTGGATGCACAAAATCTTAATGCGAAAGAACGTCACTTTATATTGCCACTTGTGATATGGACCTTTATTATGCAGTCCGTCGCTTTTATTTCTTCCACATCACAAGATCGTATAAAGCTTATTTCCTCCACACCAATCAATCATACATATTTAGAGAGCAATTTTTATTGCTTGCACCGATGACAACTTACTTGAAGGATCTTACTCAATCCATAGGTAGATATGGTGGACTCTCATGGCAAAACTTGTTTTAAGGGTATTTGGAAGCACAAGTAGTATCCCTACTTGGTGCAAAGAATTTGGCTAGCATGAGGGGGAAAGGCAAGCTCAACATGTTGGATGATCCATGACAATATACTTTATTTCAGATATAAGAAAACATAACCCATTACGTTGTCTTCCTTGTCCAACATCAACTCTTTAGCATGTCATATTTTAATGAGTGCTCCCAGTCATAAAAGATGTCCAAGATAGTGTATTTATATGTGAAACCTCTCTTCCTTCAATATTCTTTCATGAATTGTTCAAGTGACCAATTCTACGTTTGCTAACTTTCAATAAGTTTACTACCTATACTTATTATGTGTGAAGTCATTACTCCCCATGTTATAAGCATACGAAACATATATAAATTCAGATTTATGACATTCAATTTATTCAACCATTTACTCATAGGATATACATGAAGCACATGAGTAAATGACAAACTACTCCAAAAGATATGAGTGAAGAACACTGAGTAGTCAAATAATTAACTAGCCATGGGAGGGTTCTTTTTCATTCAATATTTCAGATCCAATGATATTATTCAAACAGCAAGTAAAATTGAAAATACGCACCAAGCAAAACACATATCATGTGATGAATAAAAATATAGTTCCGAGTAAGGTGTACCGATAGTTTTGAAGATGAAAGAGGGGATGCCTTCCGGGGCATCCCCAAGCTTAGGTACTTGAGTCTTCCTTGAATATTACCTTGGGGTGCCTTGGGCATCCCCAAGCTTAGGGTCTTTCCACTCCTTATTCTCCTCATATCGATATCTCACCCAAAGCTTGAAACTTCAATCACACAAAACTTAACCAAAATTCGTGAGATAGGTTAGTATGATAAAGAGTAAACCATTCACTTTGGTACTGTTAAGGACAAGTTTCATAATTGTTCTCACACAATGTCTACTATACCATATCATTTCTACAATTTATATTGAGAAATATAAGTCATAGAAACTAGAAAACAAGCAAACTATGCAATGAAAACATAATCTGTCAGAAACAGAACAGTCTGTAATGATCTGAACATAAACCATACTTCTCCTACTCCAAAAATTATGAAATAAATTGGTGGACGTGAGGAATTTGTCTATTGATCTTCTGAAAAAAGAATCAACTCAAAAGCACTCTTCTGTAAAAAATGACATCTATTCCCGTGAGCGCAAAGTTTCTGTTTTTTACAGCAAGATCACATTAACTTTCACCCAAGTCTTCCCAAAGGTCTTACTTGGCACTTTATTGAAACAAAAGCTATAAAACATGATTACTACAGTATCTTAATCATCTAAACACAAAAAGACAGTAAGGATAAATATTGGGTTGTCTCCCAACAAGCGCTTTTCTTTAATGCCTTTTAGCTAGGCATGATGATTTCAATGATGCTCACATAATAGACAAGAGTTGAAACACAAAGAGAACATCTTGAAGAATATGACTAGCACATTTAAACATAACCTACTTCCTATGCCTAGGGATTCTGTGAGCACACAACTTACGGGAACAAGAATCAACTAGCATAGGAAGGCAAAACAAGTATAACTTTAAGCACATAGAGAGGAAACTTGATATTATTGCAACTCCTACAAGCATGTATTCCTCCCTCATAATAATTTTCAGTAGCATCATGGATAGCAACTTTGTTCTCATACTCAATTGGAACCTCTTCCGAAATAGTGGAATCATTACTAGCTAAAGTTGACACTCTTCCAAATCCACTTTCATAAATATCACACTAAGATTCAACACCCTCCAAGAGAGTGGATCACTAATTCCTAAAGTTGACACTCTTCCAAACCCGCTTTAAATGATAGTATTATTCATACTCCAAAAGATATAAGTGAAGTTCATGGAGCATTCTATAATTAACATAGACTAACCAATATCCAAGCTCAAAATATATAAGTGAAGCACACGAAGCATTCTATAAAACCATACTCAAAAGATTTAAGTGAAGCACAAAGAGTAATTCTATAAGATCGTACTTAAAAGATATAAGTGAAGCACATGAAGTATTATATAAATTGATGAAGGGACATCTCATACTAGCATGGTTCTTAAAGGAAAAACAAAAACACAAAGGACACAAATCATGTGAACAAAACAAAAACCGAGGTATGTCAACCGGGGCATCCCCAAGCTTAGATGCTTGAGTATCCTTTGAAATATTTACTTGGGGTGCCATGGGCATCCCCAAGCTTGAACTCTTTCTTCTCTTTATTCTTCTCACATCGGTAACTCCTCGTTCTTCGAACACTTCATCCACAAAAACTTAACAAAAACTTTGTGAGATCCGTTAGTATAACAAAGCAAATCACTACTATAAGTACTGTTGCAAACCAATTCATATTTTGTTTTTGCATTATAGCTACTGTAATATAACTTTTCCATGGCTTAATCCACTGATAGAGACCGATAGTTTCATCAAAACAAGCAAGCAATGCATCAAAAACAGAATCTGTCTTAAACAGGACAGTCTGTAGTAATATGGAAGTTTAGCAAACTTCTGTAACTCCTAAAATTATGAACTAAATTTGAAAATTTGAGAAATTTGTACAGAAGTAATGTGCAAAAAGTTTCAGACCCATTCGACTTTCCAGTAAAAAATGTAAATTCACGCACTACAGACAAAGTTTCTGTTTTTGTTCTGCACATAGTAAACAAGCAATCTAATCATCCCAAAACCAAAGCTTGGCACATTATTTTTATAATACAATGAATATATATAAGGGGATAATTATTTACAGAGAAACTTCCATGAAAAATTCTACATTGTTTCCGTGAGCATGAGCACAAGTGCTCAAGGTCGACCCTCACTTCTTCAATGCATCACTTTCCAATTACTTCTCTTTTTGAAAAAACTTTTTAGGCATGAGAGGCAAGTACATTTTTTGTATTTTCATTATTTAAAAAAAATTGTGTGTTTCACCCACAACTAAACCGAAACAAAAAGTAAAAACAAAATCTACTTAGTGAAGAAAGCAAACAAGCACACACGAGAATATCAACCCCACGCTATTGCTCCCCGGCAACGGCGCCAGAAAAGAGCTTGATAATCCCCAAGTGCAGGGAATCATCGTAGAAATTTCCAAAGGTGGAAGTGATAAGTATGGAGTGTCGAACCCACAAGGTGCTAAAGGTAAGATCAATATTCTCTCAAGCCCTATCTGCCACTGATACGACTCTACGTACACCGAACGTTTGCTTCCAACTAGAAACGAGAAATAAAACTACGTTGTGGGTATGAAGAGGATAACTTTGTATGGTATCGGAGAGCTAAAATATAAAAGTAGGTGCTGTTATCATAAAGTTAGAATATATTACTAAATAATATAAATAGCGAGTGTGGAATAATGATGGATCGGTGTGCGGAATTCTCCTAGGCAATTGTTAACAAGACCGGTAATCACTATTGCAGTTTCATATGAGGGAGAGGCATAAGCTAACATACTTTCTCTACTTGGATCATATGCACTTATGATTGGAACTCTAGCAAGCATCTGCAACTACTAAAGATCATTAAGGTAAAACCCAACCATAGCATTAAAGCATCAAGTCCTCTTTATTCCCATACGCAACAATCCCTCTTACTCAGGTTTGTGTTTCAGTCACTCACCAACCCACTATAAGCGAATCATGAACGTATTGCAACACCCTACAGCGGGAGTCCCTCACGCTTGCGCGACACGGAGGGCACCATAGGACAGCACCAAAATAAAACATACAACTCATACCAATCTAGATCATCAATCAACCCAAAGAACAAAGATATCTACTCAAAACATCATAGGATGGCAACACATCATTGGAGCATAATATGTGGCATAAAGCACCATGTTCAAGTAGGGATTACAGCGGGGTGTGGGAGAGTGGACCGCGTAAAAGAGGTGAGGATGGTGATGTTGATGAAGACGATCACCGTGGCGATGATTCCCCTCCCGAAGGCACTCCGGCGCCACCGAAAGAGAGGAGGAGAGGTTCTCCCCCTTGTGCTTCCCCCTCCATGGCCTCCACCCTCTGGTCCTTGGCCTTCATGGTGATGATGGCCCCTCCGGGATACTCCTCCATGGCCACCGGTGATGATGGCCCCCTCCGGCAGGGTGCCGGAGAGGGCCTAGATTGACTTCTCGTGGCTACAGAGGCTTGCGGCGGCGGAACTTCCGATCTAGGTTTCTTTCTGGAAGTTTGGGTATATATAGAAGAGTTTTGCGTTGATTTCACGTCAGGGGGGTCTCCGGGCTGTCCACGAGGCAGGGGGCGCACCCTAGGGGGTGGGCGCGCCCCCACCCTCGTGGGCAGCCCGAGATTCTTCTGGCCTGCTTCTGGTACTCCGTGGGCTTCTTCTGGTCCAAAAATGATCTCCGTCAACTGGCACGTCAATTGGACTCCGTTTAGTTTTCCTTTTCTGCGATACTCTAAAACAAGGAGAAAACAGAAACTGGCACTGGGCTCTAGGTTAATAGGTTAGTCCCAAAAATCATATAAAATATCATATAAATGCATATAAAACATCCTAGAAGGATAGTATAATAGCATGAATATTTCATAAATTATAGATACGTTGAAGACGTATCAACTGATAGCTGGGTCCACGGCCGCAGCAAGGAAGTGCCTCCTTATTACGTGCAAAATAATTATTCCTCCACCTGATAGCGTGGACCCACCGGATGGGCCACCGTATTTCGTGAAAAAAATGTTTCCCCCTGACTGATGGGACCCACCAGCTACATCTTCGCACGCAAGGAAGTGCGTCCGGGCAAAAAAAAAACGATTCGCCCCCCCTGACTGCTGGGACTCACCAGCTACATCTTCGCAGGCAAGGAAGTGCCTGACAGTCGGGACCCACCTGGTCGAAGCGTACGTAGCGTTGTCATTCTGGTCGCGAACGTGTACGTACATACTGGTCGATGTAGAGGCGCGCACGTGTCGTAGTAGAGGCGCGCACGTAGCATGTACACGTACGTACAGCGGCCAGTGTGCAAGAAAAAAATACGGCCACGTACGTACATACGGGCAGGGTCTCGAATGCCTACTCTCGCATACATACGGTCAGGGCTTGTGTACATGGCTGGGTCGGAACGGAGAAACAGCGTCGTCGTCGTGTTCATGGGGAGCCAACCGGCTGCGTCGGAACGGAATGCATCCTCGTGTTCATTGGGAGGGCTTGGACGGAACAGCCAATGGAAACAAGGCCTGGCGTACCGCAGAACGGAGGAAACGGCCTTGTGTTTGACCGGCCACGTTCGAAACGGGATCCTGTTCATCGGGAGGGGTCTGGCGTACCGCAAAACGGAGGAAACGGACCTCCTACGGTCGAAACGGGGGTCCTGTTGATCGGGAGGGGTGTGGCGTACCGCAAAACGGAGGAAGCGGACTTGTGTTGGAGCGCTACGGTCGAAACGGGGGTGCTGTTCATCGGGAGGGGTGTGGCGTACCGCAAAACGGGACTCCACGGGATACTGTTCATCTCCACCGTCGACCCCCTCCTGCCTCCACAGGCTACTGTTCATCCACCGTCAACCTCCTCTAGCCTCCACCTGCGACTGTTCATCGACGGGCTCCTGTTCATCCAGCCTCCACCGCGCGCTACTCCACTGGCTACTGTTCAACCAGCCCTCTCCACGGGCTCCTGTTCAACCACCCCTCCACGGGCTACTGTTCATCCTGCCCTCCACCGTCTACTGTTCATCCTGCCCTCCACGGGGTGGTCCTGTTCATCCTGCCCTCCACGGGGTCCTGTTCATCCAGCCCCAACCGGCTCGAACGATCGGGGTACTGTTCATCCAGAGGCAACACCACGGGGTCCTGTTCATTCACCCCCACCGGGAACTGTTCATCCAAACCCCCAGCAACGCTCACTTTTCATCCACCCCCACCGGGAACTGTTCATCCACCCCCCCCCCCCCCCCCCCCCGCAACGCTCACTGTTCATCCAGAGGAAGCATCGATCGGCTTCAGTTAGCAGCAGTAGCGAAGGAATCGCTCGATCGGGTTCAGTTAACAGCCATCGATCGATCGCTCGGGTTCAGTAACGCGTAGCCTGCAGTGCAATCGCTCGGGTTCAGTTAGAGCCCAACGCCTCGCTCGGGTTCAGTTAGAGCCCAACGCCTCGCACCCACGCGCGTGCGTGTACGAGAGAAACGCGCATCGCTCGGCCCCGACCACCCACCGTAACCGGGAACACCCCGATATTTTCCTCGCCCTCGCTTCTACCACGGGTTTTTCCGTCATGGACGGCCCAAAGAATGTCATGCAGCTGCATCTCCGGCCCGCCCAAGACGAAAAGCCCATTTTCTGTCATGATTTTTTGTCATAGAAGTAGGACCCCACCACATCTATGATGATACCGTGTTTTGTCACAATTATTGTCATAGAAGTGTCATAACTCATAAGTATGATAGAAAAAAAATCGTTCGGCCCAAAATGTCACGGATGTGTCTTTTTTTTGTAGTGATAGCACTATGGGTGGAATAGAATATGATAATGGAGGTTGTGTGGAGAAGACAAAAAATGAGAAAGTCTCACATCGACGCGGCTAATCAACGGGCTAGGGAGATGCCCATCAATTGATGTCAATGTGAGGAGTAGGGATTGCCATGCAACGGATGCACTAAGAGCTATAAGTGTATGAAAGCTCAAACTGGAAACTAAGTGGGTGTGCATCCAACTTGCTTGCACATGAAGACCTCGGGCATTTGAGGAAGCCCATCATCGGAATATACAAGCCAAGTTCTATAATGAAAATTCCCACTAGTATATAAAAGTGATAACTCAAGAGACTCTCTATATGAAGAACATGGTGCTACATTGAAGCACAAGTGTGGTAAAAGGATAGTAACATTGCCCTTTTTTCTTTTTTTCTCTTTTTTTTTCTTTTTTTTTGCGGGCTTCTTTGGCCCCCCTTTTTTTATTTAGGCTTCTTTGGCCTCTCTTTTTTTCTTGGGACAATGCTCTAATAATGATGATCATCACATTTTTATTTACTTACAACTCAATATTACAACTCGATACTATAATAAAGATATGACTCTATATGAATGCCTCCGGCGGTGTACCGGGATGTGCAATGATCTAGCGTTGCAATGACATCAAAAAGCGGACAAGCCATGAAAACATCATGCTAGCTATCTTACGATCATGCAAAGCAATATGACAATAAATGCTCAAGTCATGTATGTGATGATGATGGAAGTTGCATGGCAATATATCTCGGAATGGCTATGGAAATGTCATGATAGGTAGGTATGGTGGCTGTTTTGAGGAAGATATAATGAGGCTTATGTGTGATAGAGCGTATCGTATCACGGGGTTTGGATGTACCGGCGAAGTTTGCACCAACTCTCGAGGTGAGAAAGGGCAATGCACGGTACCGAAGAGGCTAGCAATGATGGAAGGGTGAGAGTGCGTATAATCCATGGACTCACATTAGTCATAAAGAACTCATATACTTATTACAAAAGTTTATTAGCCCTCGAAGCAAAGTACTACTATGCATGCCCCTAGGGGGATAGATTGGTAGGAAAATACCATCGCTCGTCCCCGACCGCCACTCATAAGGAAGACAATCAATAAATACCTCCTGCTCCAACTTCGTTACATAACGGTTCACCAGACGTGCATGCTACGGGAATCACAAACTTCAACACAAGTATTTCTACAATCCACAACTACCCACTAGCATGACTCTAATATCACCATCTTTATATCGCAAAACTATTGCAAGGAATGAAACATATCATATTCGGTGATCTACAAGTTTTATGTAGGATTTTATGACTAACCATGTGAATGACCAGTTCCTGTCATCTCTCTAAATAGATATAAGTGAAGCAAGAGAGTTTAATTCTTTCTACAAAAGATATGCCCACGCTCTAACAAATATAAGTGAAGCAAAAGAGCATTCTACGAATGGCGGTTTTCTATGTGAAGAGAAACAGGCAATCCAAACTTCAAATGATATAAGTGAAGCACATGAAGCATTCTATAAAGCCATACTCAAAAGATATAAGTGAAGTGCAAAGAGCATTCTATAAATCAACCAAGGACTATCTCATACCAGCATGGTGCATAAAAGAAAAGAGAAAACTAAATGCAAAAGACGCTCCAAGATTTGCACATATCGCATGAACGAAACAAATCCGAAAACATACCGATATTTGTTGAAGAAAGATGGGATGCCTTCCGGGGCATCCCCAAGCTTAGACGGTTGAGTCTCCTTGAATATTTACTTGGGGTGCCTTGGGCATCCCCAAGCTTGAGCTCTTGCCTCTCTTCCTTCTCCTCACATCGAGACCTCCTCGATCTTCGAACACTTCATCCACACAAAACTCAACAGAAAACTCGGTAAGATCCGTTAGTATAATAAAGCAAATCACTACTCTAAGTACTGTTGCAAACCAATTCATATTTTTTATTTGCATTGTAGCTACTGTAATATAACTTTTCCATGGCTTAATCCACTGATAGAAATTAATAGTTTCATCAAAACAAACAAACTATGCATCAAAAACAGAATCTGTCTAAAACAGAACAGTCTGTAATAATCTGAACATTCACCATACCTCTGGTACTCCACAAATTCTACCAAAATTAGGAACAATAAACAATTTGTATATAAAGACAGTTCAAAAAGTTTCAGAACCGTTTGACGTTCCAGTAAAAATGAAAAATAGCGCACTACAGCCAAAGTTTCTGTCCTGCACCGTACAAACCAACAAGCATTGTAAACATCCTAAAGGCAAACCTTGGCACATTGTTTTTATAATACAATGGAATTGTACAAGGGGATAATTATTTTTATTGAAAATTTTCTGTAATTAAGATTCACAAAGTTTCCGTGAGCATGAACAAACTTCATGGAGCTCTCCCACTTCAACAATGCTTGTCTTTCTCACTTTCACTTTCCTTTTTGAAAAGTTTCGGGTTCCCCTCTCTATTTTTTTGTTTTTAAACTATATAAAAGCACTCAACAGAAATAAATGACTCTCTAAAACTTCCGGGTTGTCTCCCTGGCAGCGCTTTCTTTAAAGCCATTAAGCTAGGCATATAGTGCTCAAGTAGTGAATCCACCCGGATCCCAAGGTATATCAAAGCCAATTTTAATTAACAATGATTTAGCATTTAGTAGTGAGCACAAAGCAACATATCTCAAGAAATGACGAAGTCTAACTCTCTTCCTATGAATCGGCATGTCGTAAAGGAACAATTCATGCACACATAGTAAAGGCCAATGCATAGTATAAACAGTTTCTTGCAATTTGTTCGTGTTGGAAACATAGAGAGGTGGAGATATAGTTCCTCTCTCATAATAATTGCAAGTAGGAGCAGAAAGCACATGCATATTATATTCATCAAAATCATCATGTGCAACGGTAAAAGGCGACCCATCAATATAATCCTTAAGAAGTGCAAACTTCTCCGATATAGTGTAGTCGGGAGAATTCAAAAAGATAATAGGACTATCATGCGTGGGTGCAATAGCAACAATTCCATGTTTAACATAAGGAACTATAGCAAGTTCATCTCCATAAGCATAATTCATATTGGCATCTTGGCCACAAGCATAGCAAGCATCATCAAAAAGGGATATTTCAAGAGAATCAACGGGATCATAACAGTCATCATAGCAATCATCCTTAGGTAAGCACGAAGGGAAATTAAACAATGTATGAGTTGAAGAGTTACTCTCATTAGAAGGTGGGCACGGGTGATCAATCCGCTCTTCCTCCTTTTGTTCTTCGCTCTCCTCCTCATCTTTTCCATCCAATAAGCTCACAGTTTCATCAATTTCTTCTTCCATAGACTCCTGCAAAATATTAATCTCTTCTTGGACAGCGGAGACTTTCTCAATAAATTCATTAATATCGGCATTGTATTCATAATTCTCATAGCAATATTTAAGGATAGCTAAATTTTCAGGTCTATAAACAGCATCATAAAGATTTTCACACTCTTTAAATACAGATTCAACTTCATAAGCACCCATAAAAGCAACAAATTATTCTATTTGTTCCACATCATAGTAATCATATATACCTCTAGCATAATAAGCCAAGGTTTCATTATCATTAAATTTGCATGAAAAGGGAAGGTGTGGAGCCTTCATCCTAGAGCAACAAGTATAATCATATCTCAAGCATAGTTGCCTAGCATACCACTTCAACATATAAATTTGATCCCATAATAGTTTCACTTTTTGAGTCAAGCGATAATCCCTAAAGTATTCACATTAATCCAACGTGTCTCCCATTACCAAATTGAATGGGGTTTTCTCAGGATTATCAAAGTAGTACATAATATCTATCACATAACAAGCATCGAGGGTTTTAGGAGGTTCCCCATCTCCATGAGCAGCAAGTACACCTAATTTTTTTGGTATTTTGTGTTCCATATCCATAACTAAAGATAGAGAACAACTAAGAACAGCAAATAAAAATTACTTAGTGATAAAGCAAACAAGCACACACGAGAATATTCACCCCACGCTATTGCTCCCCAGCAACGGCGCCAGAAAAAGGTCTTGATAACCCACAAGATAGGGGATCAATTGTAGCCTCTTTCGATAAGTAAGAGTGTCGAACCCAACGAGGAGCTAAAGGTAGAACAAATATTCCCTCAAGTTCTATCGACCACCGATACAACTCTACGCACGCTTAACGTTCGCTTTACCTAGAACAAGTATGAAACTAGAAGTACTTTGTAGGTGTTTTTGGATAGGTATGCAAGATAATAAAGAGCACATAAATAAAAAGTAGGGGTTGTTTAGATAAATACACAACTAAATTAGTTTTAGTAAATAGCTTTTTGTCACAAGAAAGTTATTTGTCCCTAGGCAATCGATAACTAGACCGGTAATCGTTATTGCAATTTTATTTGAGGGAGAGGCATAAGCTAACATACTTTCTCTACTTGGATCATATGCACTTATGATTGGAACTCTAGCAAGCGTCCGCAACTACTAAAGATCATTAAGGTAAAACCCAACCATAGCATTATAAGGCATCAAGTCCTCTTTACTCCCATACGCAAACAACCTACTTACTCGGGTATGTGCTTCTGTCACTCACGCCACCCACCATAAGCAAATCATGAACATATTGCAAACCCTACAGCGGGGATCCCTCACGCTTGTGCGACACGCAGAGCACCATAGGAAAGCACCAATAATAAAACATGCAACTCAAACCAATCACGATCATCAATTAATCCATAGGACAAAACGGATCTACTCAAACATCATAGGATAGCCATACATCATTGTGAATAATATATAGCATTGAGCACCATGTTTAAGTAGAGATTACAGCGGGTAAAAGAGGGGATACACCGCTGCATAGAGGGGGGAAGAGTTGCTGATGACAGCGGTGAAGATGTTGGTGTAGATTGTGGTGATGATGATGGCCCCGGCGGCACTCCGGTGCCACCGGAAGCGAGGGGGAGAGAGCCCCCCTCCTTATCCTTCTTCCTTGGCCTTCTCCCTAGGTGGGAGAAGGGTTCTCCCTCTGGTCCTTGGTCTCCATGGCGTGGGAGGGGCAAGAGCCCCTCCAAGATTGGATCTCTCTCTCTCTCTCTCTCTCTCTCTCTCTCTCTCTCTCTCTCTCTCTCTCTGTGTGTGTGTGTGTGTGTGTGTGTTTCTGCGCTCTCAGATCTGGCCTTTCACCGTTTCTTTTATAACCGGAGATCTGTAACTCCGATTGGGCTGAATTTTGGACATGATCTCTATCCGAAAATTAGCTTTCTTGCGGCGAAAGAAGGGCTCCAACCGCCTTACGGGGTGGCCACGAGGGTCCAGGGCACGCCTGACCCCCTGGGGCGCGCCCCCCTGCCTCGTGGCCCCCTCGGGCATCGTATCGCGTTGATTCTTCTTCCCAAAAATCACAAATATTCCAAAAAAAATCTCCGTCAGTTTTTATCCCGTTTGAACTCCGTTTGATATGGGTTTTCTGCGAAACAAAAAAATGCAACAGATAGGAACTGGCACTGGGCACTGGATCAATATGCTAGTCCCAAAAATAGTATAAAAAGTTGTCAAAAGTATGTGAAAGTTGTAGAATATTGGCATGGAACAATCAAAAATTATAGATATGACGGAGACGTATCACCCGGCTCTGCAACTGGTCGACCTCGTCGATGTTGCTTCGGACGACGAAGACGCCTAGGGCACCGTGCGCGGCGGCGCAGACTTTTTTATTTTATGTTTAATATAAGTGTGGACTTTGGCCCGCGGCTAACCTGTTTTAAATGCTTTATTTATGTTTAAGTTTGAACGTAATTGCTCTCTATTTTATTTCAGCGTTTAAAAAATATGGATCGGGCCAGCGTTGGGTGCACGCGCCGACCCATATGAAAAAACGGACACTTCCGTCCGCACGGCCAACCAAACGGATAAATACGGACAAAGAGCCCGTCCGTTTGGGTCGGCCATTGGAGTTGCTGTTAGAGCAACTCCAACGTGCCGACCTGTTTCGTCTGTGCGCGTCTGTTTGGGTCGGCGCGGACAGAAAAGTCGGCCCAAGGCGCCGACCCAAACGGACGTGCGTCCGCTTTTCGTCCGCCTGGCGACCCATTCCCGGCCCAATTTTGAGCCTGATTTGCGTCGGCATGGACGAAACGGACGCGTGCGACACGCGCCTACTCCTCCCCCTGGCCCGCTAGTCGGTGTCACATTGGTCATCCTCTTCCACTCATATCAACAGCAAACCCTCGCTCATCCCTGCCCCGTCACCGCCATCGCCCATTTCCAGTGACTCTGCCCGGTGCCGACACACCTCCCCCCAACGCCGCCACCTCCCATGTTGCCACCACCGCCTTTCCGCCAGGGCACCGAAGCTTCCCCCTCCCTCCGACGCCGTCGCGAGCAGGAAGCCGCCTCCCCGCCCCAGCCAGCTCCTTCGTCCATCACCGCCCGATGCCCTGACGCCGGCACGCTTGTCGGACGACACCAGGCCAGCCACTTGTTCCAAGGGAGCCGCGCGTCTCTTCGCCGGCCAGCTTCTTCATCGACGCCCGCAAACTGTTCGACAGTTTGCCAAGGTACAAAATGCACTCCACCGACGAGTTCTTTTTCCACAATTTCCACTGCGACTACGACGATTCCTCGTCCGATGAGGAGCAGGAGATCTTGGCTGCCGTGTTGGTCCATGGCCACCTTAATAGGCAGCGGCCGTTATTGCGGGGCTCGATCCCGAGGCACATTCCGGCGTTGAATCGCAACCGAGAGAGCGGTCATTTCCTTCTTTGGAAGGACTACTTTGACACAACCAACCCGTTGTTCAAACATTAGAAATTCCGGCGGGCATTTCCGTATGGCTAGGCATCTTTTCAACCACATTAGAGAGGGGGTGGTCGGATACGATAATTATTTCGAGTGCAGAGAGGATGCCCTTGGAAAGATTGGCTTCTCATCTTATCAGAAATGCACTGCAACCATCCGGATGCTTGCATACCGAGTGCCTGGTGATCTCATTGATGAGTACGTCTGTATGAGCGAGTCTACATGCCTAGAGTCCATGTACAGGTTCTGCAAGGCTGTGATTGCTGTGTTCGGCCCTGAGTACTTGAGAGAGTCGACTGCTCAAGATACAGCCCGCTTGTTGGCGATGAATGCCAGCAGGGGCTTCCCAGGGATGCTTGGAAGCATAGAATGCATGCACTGAGAGTGAAAGAACTGCCCTTCTGCTTGGCAAGGGCAGTATAAGGGCCATGTCAGGGCTTGCACTGTCATACTTGAGGCCATGGCCTCACAAGATCTCTGGATCTGACACTCTTTCTTCGGCATGGCCGGATCGCACAATGATATCAGCGTGCTTCAACGCTCGCCGATGTTTGCAAGGCTTGCCGAAGGCAACAGCCTGCCGGGGAATGTTACAATCAATGGCCACAACTACGACAAAAGATACTTCCTAGGTGACGGTATCTATCCTCAGTGGACCACTATTGTGAAGACAATACCCAACCCTGTCGGAGAGAAGGGAAAAAGATTTGCCCAAGAGCAAGAGAGTGCTAGGAGGACGTCGAGCGTGCCTTTGGTGTTCTGCAATCTCGATGGGGCATCATTCGGTATCCTGCTAGAACTTGGAGCACCAAGAAGTTGTGGGAGGTGATGACTGATTGTGTGATCATGCACAATATGATCATAGAGGATGAGCGTCGGAACGTATCTACGATCAAGGGTTTCAGTTTCAGGGTGAGAATTTTGTGCCTGAGCATGGCGGAGGAGCTGCAACGTTTGCACATTTCATTCAATTTCATCATGAAATGCGTGATTGGGAAACTCACATGCAGCTGCAAAATGATTTGGTTGAGCATATGTGGGCTTATGTTGAGAACCAATAGATGTATCTTTTTTTAAATGTATTTGAAACAATTTAATTTTTATTCGGCTTGTAAAACTATTTTAAATTTATTTGGTTGTGAAACTATGTTATTTTTGTTTGCTTGTGAAACTATGTAAAAAATGTTAGAATTAATGGGCTAGGCCCATAGCAATTTCTGAAATCTCAAAGCCCATGTGTAAAATGGCAAGTGGTGGTGCTAAGTTTAGTCCCACCTTGGAAGTTGAAGAAGAGTTGGACCTCTTTATATAGTGGGTTCTCTCCACCACTCTAAGTGGTGTGTGAGAAGAGAAAGGGAAAACCACACGCGCGCGCTCGCTCGCCTCGCCTCGCCGGGCCGGGCCGGGCCGGGCCGGGCCGTGGCGAGGCGAGGCGGCGCGTACATGCGACATGCGCGTGAATGGTCCGCCGAAATCCGGTCCGTCTCCTTGCAGGAGCGCAGCTTCCTTTTGCCGTTTTATTTTTATGTCTTGGCAGACAAGTTTTGACAGCTACCGGCTGCGGCCAGAGACACGCCGAAAAACACCTAGGGTTTTGCCTCATCTCACAACTTGCGCCGCCATCGTAGTCTACTCCATCCCAAACGCCGGCGTGCATCGGCGCGTGGGAGAGCAGGTCTCCGGAACCGTTCGTCTTTGCGATCCTGCACCGGGAGAGGAAGAATTAGGTTTTTGGGAAGCGCTGAGCGCGACTGCTCAAATTCGTCATCACGGGTCGTCTTCTGTCCAAGTCGGGCGGTGCTACTCATCGTCGTATTCATCGCCGTCAGCAGCAGATCGTCGCCAACATCGTCATCAACACTGTCGCACCCCTAATAGCTAACGATCAGTACGTCCAACATCCTCTGTTCATGTCTGTTTCTACAGCTATTGTTACGTGTTTGCTGCTGTTATGCATGTCTTGCTGTTCTTCTAGTTTGCTAGATTATTGCATGCTAGTATCTCTTCTAGTCATGAATTATTTACTGGAATTAATCATGAACTTGCCTAATATTCCAACAATCCAAAAACCTAATTATAGGCAATTTCCTGAGTTAACTATGGCTGGATTCGCTGATGCACTGAGGCCGGATAAGTTTACCGGTGTGCACTTTAAGAGGTGGCAGGTGAAGACCACGCTCTGGCTTACTGCTCTGAAAGTTTTCCACGCTAGTATTGGTGCTCCAGAGGGAATGACCGACGAAGATCGGAGAAAATTCCAGGAAGCCAATACTATGTTTGTGGGATGCATTCTGAGTGTTCTTGCTGACCGTCTGTGTGATGTGTACACATAAACAACGGAAAAATTCTGTGGGATGCACTGAATGCAAAATTCGGTGCAACAGATGCAGGCAGTGAACTGTACATCATGGAGAGTTTTCATGACTACAAGATGGTGAATAACCGTTCTGTGGTTGAACAAGCTCATGAGATACAGTGCATTGTGAAGGAACTTGAACTCCTTAAATGTGTTCTACCCGACAAATTCGTGGCTGGGTGCATGATTGCAAAGTTGCCTCCTTCATGGAGGAATTTCGCCACAACTCTGAAGCATAAGAGACAGGAGATATCAGTTGAAAATCTGATTGCATCTCTTGATGTTGAGGAAAAAGCTCGGGCTAAAGATACCACTGAAAAAGGAGGTGAGGTTCAGCCTACTGCTAACATGGTGCAGAGGTACCCACAGAACAAGAACAAAGGGAAGAACAAACCTGTTTTCAACAAGCCTACCAAGACTACTACCTTCAAGAAGAAGAAGTTCAACAAGGCTGAGCTAGAGTGCTACGCCTGTGGGAAGCCTGGACACTTTTCCAAGGAATGCCCTGAACGTGCAGACCGCAGAGGGAAAACAAGCTCCAAGACTGTCAACATGGTGACCGCTAGCAATACTGATGGGTATGGTAATTTACCTATTGTACTTTCAGTATTTCAATCATCTTCGTGGTGGATTGATTCGGGTGCTAACGTTCATGTGTGTGCTGACATCTCCCTGTTTACTTCTTATCAGGTCGCAAGGGATTCTTCCGTCCTAATGGGGAATGGGTCACATGCTTCTGTTCGTGGCATTGGCACAGTGGATCTGAAGTTTACTTTGGGAAAGATCGTGCAACTAAGGAACGTGCAGCATGTCCCTACTATGAACAAGAATCTAGTTAGCGGCTCCCTTCTATGTCGAGATGGATTTAAGGTAGTTTTAGAGTCCAATAAAGTAATCGTGTCAAGATTTGGACAATTTATAGGAAAAGGCTATGAGTGCGGAGGCTTGTTCCGCTTTTCTCTTTCAGATTTTAGCAATAAGTCAATAAACCAAATTTGTGCCAATGTTAATGATGATGCAAGTATTTGGCACTCTCGTTTATGTCATATTAATTTTGGTTTAATGTCTCGGCTATCCAGCATGAGTTTAATTCCGAACTTCACAGTTGCCAAAGGTTCTAAGTGCCATAGTTGTGTGCAATCTAAGCAACCTCGAAAGCCTCATAAGGCTGCCGAGGAGAGAAACTTGGCACCTCTAGAACTCATACATTCTGATCTTTGTGAGATGAATGGTGTGTTGACAAAAGGTGGAAAGAGATATTTCATGACTTTGATTGATGATGCGACTAGATTTTGCTATGTTTATTTTTTGCAAACTAAAGATGAAGCATTAGACTACTTTAAAATCTATAAAGCTGAAGTTGAAAATCAACTAGAGAGAAAGATCAAGCGTCTTAGGTCCGATCGTGGTGGAGAGTATTTTCCAAAAGTTTTTGATGAATTTTGTGAGGAACATGGTATTATTCATGAGAGGACGCCTCCCTATTCACCTCAATCAAATGGAGTGGCCGAGAGGAAAAACCGCACATTGACTGACTTGGTGAATGCCATGTTAGACACTGCTGGTTTATCTAAGGCATGGTGGGGGGAGGCTCTATTGACTTCATGTCATGTCCTGAATAGAGTTCCCAACAATAATAAAGAGAAAACCCCTTATGAGAGTGGGTTGGGAGAAAACCATCACTTTCTTATTTGCGCACTTGGGGATGTTTGGCAAAGGTCAATATTCCTATTCCTAAGAAACGCAAACTTGGACCAAAGACAGTGGATTGTGTCTTTCTAGGGTATGCTCAACGGAGCATTGCTTATAGGTTTTTAGTGGTAAAATCTGAAGTACCTGATATGCATGTTGATACTATAATGGAATCTCGTGATGCAACATTTTTTGAGAACATATTTCCTATGAAAGATATGCATAGCATTGCTAGATTTTCTTCTGAGATAATTCCTGAATCTAGTACAACTGATGAATATTTCGAACAATCACATGAGGAAGTCCTTGAGAAGGATAACAATGAAGTTCCTAGAAGGAACAAGAGACAAAGGATTGCAAAATCCTTTGGTGATGATTTCATTGTATACCTTGTGGACGACACGCCCAAGACGATTGCAGAAGCATATGCATCTCCGGATGTAGATGATTGGAAAGAAGCTGTTCATAATGAGATGGACTCAATTCTTTCTAATGGAACTTGGGAACTAACTGATAGACCATATGGTTGTAAACCTGTGGGCTGTAAGTGGGTGTTCAAAAAGAAGCTAAAGCCTGATGGTACTATTGATAAGTACAAGGCGCAGCTAGTGGCCAAGGGCTACACTTAGAAAGAAGGCGAAGATTACTTTGACACCTATTCACCCGTTGCTAGAATGACCACCATTCGAGTGTTACTTTCCTTGGCTGCCTCTTATGGTCTTATCATTCATCAAATGGATGTAAAGACAGCTTTTCTCAATGGAGAGTTGGAAGAGGAGATCTATATGGATCAGCCTGACGGGTTTGTGGTAAAGGGTGAAGAGAGAAAGGTGTGCAAGTTGTTAAAATCTTTGTATGGTCTGAAACAGGCACCTAAGCAATGGCATGAGAAGTTTGAAAGAACTCTGACTTCTGCAGGATTTGTCATTAACGAGGCTGATAGGTGTGTTTACTATCGCCATGGTGGGGGCAATAGTGTCATATTATGTTTGTATGTGGACGACATACTGATCTTTGGTACAAACATTAATGCAATTAATGAGGTCAAGTCTTTTCTATCAAAAAGTTTTGATATGAAAGATCTGGGAGAAGCCGATGTAATTCTAAACATAAAACTTATTAAGGATGAGAGTGGGATTACATTAACGCAATCTCACTATGTTGAGAAGGTCTTGAACCGATTCGGTTTTATGGATAGCAAGCCTTCTCCAACACCTTATGATCCCAGCGTGACACTCAGAAAGAACAAGAAAGAAACGAGAGATCAATTAAGATACTCTCAAATTGTCGGTTCACTCATGTACTTAGCTAGCGCTACAAGACCAGATATCTCTTTTGCTGTGAGCAAACTGAGTAGGTTCATGTCCAACCCGGGTGATGATCATTGGCATGCACTAGAAAGGGTCTTGCGCTATCTGAGAGGTACTATGAGTTACGGAATTACTTATTCAGGGCATCCTGCTGTGCTAGAAGGATATAGTGATTCAAATTGGATCTCCGATGTTGATGTACTTTACGCAACAAGTGGGTATGTATTTACTCATGGTGGTGGCGCAGTGTCATGGAGGTCATGCAAGCAAACCATATTGACGAGGTCAACTATGGAAGCAGAATTAACTGCTTTGGACACAGCTACTGTTGAGGCAGAATGGCTGCGTGAGCTCTTGATGGACTTGCCGGTTGTTGAAAAACCTGTACCGGCTATTCTTATGAATTGTGATAACCAAACGGTTATCGCTAAAGTGAACAATTCTAAAGATAATGCAAATTCATCAAGACACGTGAAAAGACGTTTGAAGTCCGTCAGGAAGTTGAGAAACTCCGGAGTAATAACTGTTACGTATATACAAACAGACAAAAACCTGGCAGATCCCTTTACAAAGGGACTATCACAAAATGTGATAGATATTGCATCGAGGGAGATGGGTATGAGACCCATAGATGTTACACCATAGTAGTAACCCAACCTTTGTGATCGGAGATCCCGTGAATTAGGATCTGGGAAGAACAAGCTATTGGTTAACTGAGGAGAGTAATAACTTATGATCGTCTCCAAGTGAAGATGCAAAACTCTCAGAGCTGTAAGGCTCAGATCTGTAAGGCAGGTTGGCAACATGCCTTAATGTGGTTCTATTGGCTATAATTAGCAAAGATGCTGTCCTACAGAGCAGTCTTGAAAGAACACACCTATATGAGTTGTGACTGTAAACGTCGCAGTCTATGAGATTTGGGTGATCTCTAGTAAGCTCACGAAGAGACCAGGGAGTATGACGTATAAGCTCCAAACCGCGGGGTAGCCTACTGGCGGTCAGGTACTGGTTAAGACTTTGAGTGAAACCTGTTCACACAAAACTAGCAATTCAAGGCATAGTCCATTGTCAAGTTGTGAATGGATGTAGCTTAAAGTTCTAGGCAGAAGTTCAACTTAACAGTCTCTGCTGAAACACTGGTATATTAAACAAGTGGTGAGAGAAGGCAAATCTCTAAATGGGTATTTGAGATCTGGTGGGGGATTGTTAGAATTAATGGGCTAGGCCCATAGCAATTTCTGAAATCTCAAAGCCCATGTGTAAAATGGCAAGTGGTGGTGCTAAGTTTAGTCCCACCTTGGAAGTTGAAGAAGAGTTGGACCTCTTTATATAGTGGGTTCTCTCCACCACTCTAAGTGGTGTGTGAGAAGAGAAAGGGAAAACCACACGCGCGCGCTCGCTCGCCTGGCCTGGCCTGGCGTGGCGGGGCGGGGCGTACATGCGACATGCGCGTGAATGGTCCGCCGAAATCCGGTCCGTCTCCTTGCAGGAGCGCAGCTTCCTTTTGCCGTTTTATTTTTATGTCTTGGCAGACAAGTTTTTGATTTCTTATCCGGTAAGTATACGAATTAGAAACCGAGTCGGTTTGGGATTGTGGTCGCGACACAATACCGAAAAACCGCCTCTGGTCCTAATATATATACAGCTACCGGCTGCGGCCAGAGACATACCGAAAAACACCTAGGGTTTTGCCTCATCTCACAACTTGCGCCGCCATCGTAGTCTACTCCATCCCAAACGCCGGCGTGCATCGGCGCGTGGGAGAGCAGGTCTCCGGAACCGTTCGTCTTTGCGATCCTGCGCCGGGAGAGGACGAATTAGGTTTTTGGGAAGCGCTGAGCGCGACTGCTCAAATTCGTCATCACGGGTCGTCTTTCGTCCAAGTCGGGCGGTGCTACTCATCGTCGTATTCATCGCCGTCAGCAGCAGATCGTCGCCAACATCATCATCAACACTGTCGCACCCCTAATAGCTAACGATCAGTACGTCCAACATCCTCTGTTCATGTCTGTTTCTACAGCTATTGTTACGTGTTTGCTGCTGTTATGCATGTCTTGCTGTTCTTCTAGTTTGCCAGATTATTGCATGCTAGTATCTCTTCTAGTCATGAATTATTTACTGGAATTAATCATGAACTTGCCTAATATTTCAACAAAAAAATGTACATATTTGTTGGAAAACGACGGCCAGCCGGCAAACCCCAATCATAAACAGGGCGAACGGCCAACTCAAACGGACAAAAGGCGAACAAAATTACCGTCCATTGAAATTGCTCTTACTACCTTCCATTGCCCTGTTGGAATTGCTCTTACTGCCTTCCATTGCCCTGTTTCTTCTGTTTCGTGTTTCTTCCGTGAAATCGTTCGCCCGAGACAGGGCATGTGCGAGTGAATGCGCCTTTTATATCAGATCGGTACTTGATCGATCCAGCGTGCACATGCAACACGACTACACGAGCCCCCGCGGGCGGAACGCATAGTCAGCATGGGACCATAGGACGGCCCTCGCAATCAACGAGTGCTAGTAAAAGTGTAACCCGTCAAAAGCATCAGCAGTAAAAGTGTAAAACATCGTCTACCCTACCCCACCAGTTCTAATCTGATCCCTGGTACCGTAGAACGTACTGTACTTACTACTGCATTCTAGTACGGCTACCTATGCTAACCGCTCGACGTCAACGAGCCGATGTCTCATCGCCAAACACGAAATCAAATTACAGAATGAACTATCCATGAAACTATTTCAGGTAGCTGACCTTTTTGTGTAACGCCCGACACGAAGGCGCCACACTATACTATGCAACGCCTCACAGATAGGCGCTACACGGCCAGCATCGCACCCGTGTGATCAGAAAATTACTAAGTCAGTGTGCAGCGCCTGAGAGCTAGGCGCCACATTACAGTGTAGCGCCTAGCTCCCAGGCGTTGCACTAGTGCAGCGTCTGAGAGCTAGGCGCCATGGGTCAGCCGCGTGAAATAGTTTCACGGACAGTTCATTCTATGATTTGATTTCGTCCGTAGGTCAAATTTGTCAAATTTACCTCTCTCATCCACCAATGAGGCGAAGTAGGATGCAGTACCGGTATAGTACGTGCACGGTAGTGCGTGGCATCGCCTGACACCGCATAGCACCACGAATTAAATCGTGTGAGCCTGATACTGACATGACATGTTTGATCCCAAGGCCGGGACGTATAGTACACCCAGTGGTTGGTCGCTTCTACGTGTGCCATCTTCAAGACTTGTACGGGGGATCCGCGCGGTAGGTCGTGCGCTTGATTGCTGATTAATATACGTGCTCCCAAGGCGCCCCTTCTCCGGTCGATAGGGCCGCCACGTACTGTCAAACGGTGATGATAAAACGATAGAAACTCGTGCTCGCGCGCGGATGCATGCATGCATGTGCGTGGGTGCCTGATGTGCCCCGCTTTGGCAGCACGTACGAAGAGGTTAGGAATATTTATTTGGTTGGACGCGGCGCGCGCGCGTGGAGCACGAGCCGCGGCGGTAGGTGGCAGCAGTGATATCCCTGGAGATCGATCTGCATGCCAAGGGCAGGAGCTACGCGGCGCCGAGGGACGAAGGCGACGTGCGCGCGCACAGAGGGCGCTCGCTGCTCACACATGCATCATGATCATGCACGACACGAGGCCCCGCCGGCCACGGTAGCATCGCGCGCGCGTGTTGCACAGCGCTCGTGGAACCCGTTTCCCGTAGCAATTGCTAAACCGGCCAACTCTAACCGATCCCTATCCGTTACTAGAGAAGTAAAAATTCGATTTAGAGCATCTCTAACCGAGTCCCAATAATCGGCTAGACGAAGAGGAAGTGAAGTGTTATCCCGGGTTAGAACTGACCGAAGCAAAAAAGAAAAGAAAAAATTGTCCGGGAGTGGTAAAAAATGTACTGCACTCATGGCCTCGTGCATATAAAGAGGATTTCAACAGCATATCTACCCGGTCCCGATAACCGGTTAGAGAAAGAGGATAAATTCCAGTTTTTGCCAGGACCGCCGACCCGTATAGCCATCGGTGCATTTACAGCCGGACTTGGCAAATCCAATCACTCAAACGCCCACCAACACGTCCGGACAGTGACCGGTCACCTCTTAAAAAACGCATTTCACATCCGGATACCTTAAATTATAAACCTCAAATCCATATTATTACAAGCACGTGGGACGACGGTGCGTCTCCAATATCGGCGCGCCACCACTGGGGTGGCGCGTCCGCCAGCGCGTTCGGACGCCAGACGGACCGCACGGCCTTCGGCGAGGCAGCTACGGCCGGCCTAGCGCCGGATCCATGCCCCATTTGGGCGGACGCAATGGATTTCCGACGGATGGAGTCCGAGCGCAGCCGTCCACGGGCCTCCTCCCTGGCGCCGCGGAGCGCAAGCCGTACGGCCATCTCCTCCTCAGGGGTTGACGGATCTGGAGGTGAAGGACTCGGATCCGCTGCCCGCCATGCCGGAGACGACCGGAAGGAGCCGGAGACGAGCTTGGGTGGCGGAGGGGAGTGGAGGGGAGGGGTGTGAAGTGGCTAGGGTTTGGTCCGGCGAGCGGATGAGAAGAATTTTATGTGGGGTCGGGTGGGCTAGCGTGGGCCGGGTCCGACGTGGCAGACATGCCCGGGCGCGCCAGGGCGTCCCCATATCCGCCCCATATTTGGGCTGAATATGGGGGGTGCCAGTCAGTCAGGGCGTTTGAGGGCCACTTGAGGGGCCCATCTGGATCAAAAAATCGTGACCGGACAGTGACCGGGCGGGCCCGCCCGGCGTATAAGGCGGGTTTGAGAGGTCCGGATGTAGATGCTCTTAGTGCGAAAACATTTACCTCCTCCACCACGCGGACTCTTAAATTTACTTGGCCTTCACCCGGCCAAGTAAAAGTTTTGGCCCTCCCACCCGTGCTCCCGCCGTCCCCACCCTGTGTTGCGTCGGCGGCGGCGTTGCTGTCGACGACTACCCACAGCCTCCGCCGACACCCCACTACCTCCTTTCGTCCTCGCCACCCTCCTGCCCCATTCAGAGCCGGTCACCGGCCGTTGTTGTTGCTGGAATCGAACTCAAATGTCGCAGCTGCCACATCAATCCCGTCACCGGAACGCGGCTCGGATCTTCTTCCTTGTAGCCTAACCATGCATTGTCGGCCATTCCGATGCCACGCTGACCGCTAGTATCCACTCAACGTCGTCGGCCACTCGTGACACATCCGCTGCCTTGCAAGTGTTCGACGATTTGACTAGGTGAGTTTTATTTGCTTTTTCATCTTGTTTTTTTATTTGCCAATTGAATTGAGGTGAGTATTTTAAATTCGAGATGAAGAGGTTGAGAAAGATGATATTCGAGAATTCTTTGTTGGAGGAGGAAGAAGACGATGGCGACTTTGAAATGGCCATCGACATGATCTTCAATGAAGATTTTCAGCGGCAGAGGAAAGGATCGCAATTCGGCCGTATACACCTCAAGTGAGATAGAGCCGAGGTCCATTCTACCCTAATCCAACCTATTCGGAGAAAAAAATTCGCCAGTGATTTTGGTTGCACACAAGTCTCATTCTCATGATTGCAAAAGCCATGGAGAAGCTTGATGATTGGTTCAAGCTCGCGAGGTGTGCATCCGGAGAGATAAGTGTGAGCCTTTTGATGAAGTGTATCTCGGCTGTTCGAGTGCGCCTATGGGTGTTCCGCCAACATCATTGATGACTGTGTTCACATTTGAGTAGATACAATCTTGGAGGCCGTTCGAAGATACAATCAGTGGCATCTCCATAGCGCTTCGTAGTTGTGCTTTTATCATGCTCTTTCCTTGATTTGAACCCCGTCGGGTGTTTGACTTTGATATTTTAATTTGTGAACTATGAATTTGTAATATTTGTGAGTTGTGTGAGCCTTAATTATTATATTTGAATTTAATATGTATGCAAATATGTACTAGTTGAAATGCACTATATAAACAAAAAAATTGGAAAGTTTTAGCAAAAACAAAATTTTACTCCGTTAAGTTCAGGGGATCAGTTGAGAACAACCCTGTTATACACCCATCCCGTCTTGATGCCGCAATAATCAGCCCACGCCCATCCCGATGCGCGCAGCGCATACACACTGAGATCTTATCTTGATTCCCTGAATTATCAAATCGAACGGCCACTGTAGACCCCGTCCGGAATCCAACGTCCACGGTGCTCAGTCACACCCTCCCTCTCGCGCAGCATCTATAAATAGCCTACCGGTTGCTCTCGGAGCTCTCACACACCAGCACCACAGCAAGCTAAGCAAGCGTGCCGCAGTCAGCCCCAGAGTGCCCCCGTAGATCGACCGAAGATGTTCGGCGTGGGCGGCATCGTGAGCGACCTCACGGGGGGCCTCCGCGGCCCTCACCTCAAGGGGTCCGTCGTCCTCATGCGCAAGAACGCGCTCGACTTCAACGACTTCGGCGCCACCGTCATGGACGGCGTCACCGAGCTCCTCGGCCGCGGCGTCACCTGCCAGCTCATCAGCTCCACCCACGTCGACCACAGTGAGCACTCGCCACTCGATCCATCCACTGATCTTCCCACCGTGCAATTTGTAGTTCGTTCGTACTCTATAAAAAGGGCGGGTCACACGAACGAAATGAGTAAAAAGATGGAGGAACATCATCATCAACAGTAAAAAAAATGGCATGCGCCATCACCGTGTTTGTATGCTTGACCTTGACCTTGAGAGAGACACGTGCAAAAACGGACTACACAGTCCTCTTGAGATGAAGCAAAACTCGAGAGTGTGTCGTAATGTGACCATGACGCACGCATTTAGCAATTTTTAACTTAACCATGCACGTCGTGATGCAGACAACGGGGGCCGCGGGAAGGTGGGCGCGGAGGCGAACCTGGAGCAGTGGCTGCTGCCGACGAACCTGCCCTTCATCACCACGGGCGAGAACAAGTTCGCCGTCACCTTCGACTGGTCGGTGGACAAGCTGGGCGTGCCGGGCGCCATCATCGTCAAGAACAACCACGCCGCCGAGTTCTTCCTCAAGACCATCACCCTCGACAACGTGCCCGGCCGCGGCACCGTCGTCTTCGTCGCCAACTCCTGGGTCTACCCGCAGGCCAAGTACCGCTACAACCGCGTCTTCTTCGCCAACGACGTGAGTATTTCTGAGTAGTATCCATGATCCGATGGATTTTCCTTGCTCATTCTCTAACTGGCCGTGTCCGTTGGGGAGTGCAGACGTACCTGCCGCACCAGATGCCGGCGGCGCTGAAGCCGTACCGCGACGACGAGCTCCGGAACCTGAGGGGCGACGACCAGCAGGGGCCCTACGAGGACCACGACCGCGTCTACCGCTACGACGTCTACAACGACCTCGGCGACACCCGCGACGTCCTCGGCGGCTCCAAGGACCTCCCCTACCCGCGCCGCTGCCGCACCGGCCGGAAGCCCTCGGCCACCAGTGCGTCTCCTTCCTTCCGATCTAATCTCCCCGTGATATAATCAACGTCGTGTGCTTGGTCTGACCCGCATCTATATATGGCTGGCGCAGAGCCCGACCACGAGAGCCGGCTGCTGCCGCTGGTGGGGAACGTGTACGTGCCGCGCGACGAGCTCTTCGGCCACCTCAAGCAGTCCGACTTCCTGGGCTACACGCTCAAGGCGCTGGTGGACGGCATCGTGCCAGCCATCCGCACCTACGTCGACCTCTCCCCCGGCGAGTTCGACTCTTTCGCCGACATCCTCAAGCTCTACGAGGGCGGCATCAAGCTGCCCAACATCCCCGCCCTCGAGGAGGTGCGCAAGCGCTTCCCGCTCCAGCTCGTCAAGGACCTCATCCCCATGGGCGGCGACTTCCTCCTCAAGCTCCCCAAGCCGCAGATCATCAAAGCGGACGAGAAGGCATGGATGACAGACGAGGAGTTCGCCAGGGAGATGCTCGCCGGCGTCAACCCCATGATGATCAAGCGCCTCACGGTGAGTCACCCACTCCATCTACCCACCATTGAGCAACTTCAAGTACTATTCAAAAGTACACCTTGCTCACTGGTCGTACGTACCATTATTTGACTGCGTGCAGGAGTTCCCTCCCAAAAGTACACTGGATCCGAGCAAGTACGGCGACCACACCAGCACCATCACGGAGGCGCACATCGGTAGGAGCCTCGAGGGCCTCACCGTGGAGCAGGCGCTCGCCGACAACAGGCTCTACATCGTGGATCAGCACGACAACCTGATGCCGTTCCTGGTCGACATCAACAACCTCGACGGCAGCTTCGTGTACGCGACCAGGACCCTGCTCTTCCTGCAAGGGAACGGCACGCTGGCGCCGGTCGCCATCGAGCTGAGCTCGCCGCTGATCCAGGGCGACCTGACCACGGCGAAGAGCACCGTGTACACGCCGCAGCACGCCGGCGTGGAGGGCTGGATATGGCAGCTCGCCAAGGCCTACGCCTCCGTGAACGACTACGGCTGGCACCAGCTGATCAGCCACTGGCTCAACACGCACGCGGTGATGGAGCCCTTCGTCATCGCCACCAACAGGCAGCTCAGCGTGACCCACCCGGTGTACAAGCTCCTGCACCCGCACTACCGCGACACCATGAACATCAACGCGCGGGCGCGGGGGCTGCTCATCAACGCCGGCGGCGTCATCGAGATGACCGTGTTCCCGCGCAAGCACGCCATGCCCATGTCCTCCATGGTCTACAAGAACTGGAACTTCACCGAACAAGCTCTGCCCGACGACCTAATCAAGAGGTGGGCAGAATTAATACTGACAAAACAGACAAATCGATCAGGCAATCACAAATGACGTGGACCGTACGTGGTACTCCATCGTCGGTGACTGGAGTAGTAATGATTAACCGATCTTGATGATGCAGGGGCATGGCGGTGGAGGACCCATCGAGCCCGCACAAGGTGCGGCTGCTGATCGAGGACTACCCGTACGCGGCGGACGGGCTGGCGGTCTGGCACGCGATCGAGCAGTGGGTGACAGACTACCTGACCATCTACTACCCGAACGACGGCGTGCTGCAGGGCGACGTGGAGCTGCAGGCGTGGTGGAAGGAGGTGCGGGAGGTCGGGCACGGCGACCTCAAGGACGCGGCGTGGTGGCCCAAGATGCACACCGTGGCGGAGCTGATCAAGGCCTGCGCCACCATCATCTGGACGGGGTCGGCGCTGCACGCGGCCGTCAACTTCGGGCAGTACCCCTACTCGGGGTACCACCCCAACAAGCCGTCGGCGAGCCGGCGGCCGATGCCGTCGCCGGGCAGCGAGGAGTACGCCCTGCTGGAGCGCGCCCCGGAGAAGGCATTCATCCTCACCATCACCAACCAGTTCCAGGCGCTGGTGGGCATCTCGCTGATGGAGATCCTGTCCAAGCACTCCTCCGACGAGGTGTACCTGGGGCAGCACGACACGCCGGCGTGGACGTCGGACGCCAAGGCGCAGGAGGCGTTCAGGCGGTTCGGGGCGAGGCTGGAGGGCATCGAGAAGCAGGTGGTGGCCATGAACGGGGACCCGCGGCTCAAGAACCGCACCGGGCCGGCCAAGTTCCCCTACATGCTGCTCTACCCCAACACCTCCGACCACACGGGCCAGGCCGAGGGGCTCACGGCCAGGGGCATCCCCAACAGCATCTCCATCTGAGGACCTCCATCTCTGCTTGCTTGCTTGCTTGCACCGGATACTAGCTACTAGCTACTGTGGGTGTTCTGCCGGTGCATATGCTTGCCATGATCTCAATAATAATAAGGCAATAATGCGTGCGTGCACGACGGGTCCGATCGGCATGCGGTGCGTGTGCGTCGTCGTGTAGAGAAAAATTCCCTTCATTTGCCCAATAATAAAGTCGATGTTGTGATGTTCCCTCTGCTTGGGCGTTGTAAGCTCCTCTGTTTGCTCTGTTTTCGGATCAAGTTCAAGTTGCTCAAATAGCATCCGACTTTTCTATAGAAAAAAGAGAAGAAGAAAATAAGCGAGCAATACTACATATGACATCAAACATTTTTGTAGCATAAAGTCTAAACGAGCCCCTATGCTGGGAGCAGCACAAAAAAACCCGATCAAGGACTTTGCACACAACCTCAAGAATTCTAACATGTTGCATCAAAGGGACCCTATTCGAGCTGCAAAAAAAGAAGTTCAGTAAAAGATATCTTTCCAGCAGCCTGAAGGATCAGCTTCATCTTTCATCTTCAGCCATCAGTCGGCTGCAATTTACCTAGTCCCAAAACGTAAGCCATACACAAGACAAAGTAATTCATTTGCTATTAGTTTGAACATTTTTGTTCCCCGCCTCAGAACATCTCGGTTTATCTGCTTTTTCTGATTTCTGATAAACCAGGATGTAAACTAATGATTTATCATTTTAATGACCACACAAGGATCATCCACTTGCTTCTTTCGAAACACACATTATTCCGTTGAACTTCCAACTTGTCGAGAAAACAGCTGAGACACCAGCCATCAGTACGTGTTTCTCTGTTGTTGTTTTTTTATAATTAATCTCTTCCTTTATTCCATCAACACAATCGTATCACTTACAAGGAAGCAGATCAGCTCATCTGGTGGTGAATCCATCCAGACACCAGGAGTAGAGTACTTAGCTAATTTAGGTAGTTCATGAGCAGCCTGATTATAATCTCTATTACAATGCTCAACCAAGACATGGTTAAAATCTAACTTCATGAAGAAACATTCATCGATAATGGCACTTGCTGCTGAATTCGAGCCACCTTCATTAAGATCATTGACAATCCCTTCATTATCAGAGGCCACCTCAATCTTGCTGCAACCCACCATACATGCCAAGTTCAGTCTGAATCTAACTGCTATTGCTCTAGTCGATCGGCCCCCGCGTCGCCTAGCTTGGCGACTCGGGCGGCGACCCGATCCCCGCCGCCTCCCACTCCCCCCACCTGCTCCTCCTCCCTCGCCGCCGCCGGTGGCCATCGCCGGGCAAAGCCCGTGCGGGGGTGGCGGCGGCGGGGCCTTCTCCCGTCGCGCGGCGTCCAGTCCTGGGGGAGCGGTGGCGGGTGGCGCTCGGCACTGTGGTGCCTGGCGGTGGACTGCGCGGCTGCCCTGCCTATCTCCGGTGATGCTCTGGCGGCGGGGGTGATGCTCGGCTTGCGGGTGCGGAGGGGGCTGTTGCAGGGCGCGGCGTGGGGCGGCTGGATCGAGTCGGTCGCGGCCAGATCTAGCTTCCCCGGTTTCTGCTGCGGGGGTCAGCGGCACGGGTGCTCGGACGCCGGGGCGGCGGCCCCGGACCTCTTCGATCTCTGGGCGGCGCGGCCGCGGGCGGGCGGTGGCTCTCGTCGGCTGCGTGGGCGGCGACGGAGCTGTTGTGGTTTGGCGTCTCTGGTGCGGCGGGAGGTGGTGCGGCTCGGCGAGATTCGGGTGTGGCTCCTCCTTCCTCTGGCGGGGTCGGCTGGTCGGTGGAGACGGCGGTGTGCGCCCAGGACCCGGCAGCACGGCTGCTGCTGGCCGGGGGGTCGCGCGGGACGGCCTCAGCTGGGACGGGCGCGGGCGCTGGCGGGAGATTCCCTTCGGTGCTCTGCGGTGTAGGTTTGGTGGCGGTTGGTGGCCGGCTGGTTCAGACTCGCGGTGGTTGAGCATCTCCGGGAGAAATCCTTCTCCGGCCTCTGCCGGATCCGGCGACGGCGACGCCCGCGGACGCCGCACTCTTTCTTGGAAGCGTCGTTTTGGTGTGGTGCTTCTCCCCGCGGCCTTGGTTCCGGAGGGAATCCTCAGATCCGCGGGATCGGGCGATGAAGGCGTCTCCATGTCTTCTTCCTCCTTGGGGGCATCGTCTCGGAGCCGGCTACAACTGGAGATCGGTGGAAGGCGGCATCTTCGCCGCGGTGGATGGCGGCATCTTCGCCGCGTGGTTGCTGAGGCGGCCGTTTTGGGGGGGCTGATTTCTGTTTGGCAACGATGATGGCGTCGAGAGGAGTTTGGGTCGCGACTCGGGCTTTGGTAGTCGGATCTTCCCGGCGTGTCCGAGGTGCTCTTTCGTGGGCTGCCTGGTTGCTTTGAAGTCGGAGCTGCGGTGGAGCGGATCCAGGTGGTGATGATGACAGGCGCTCGGTGGTCGTTTGCGGCGGGCACGGTCGGCGCAAGTCCTGCATATTTCCCGGGCAATGGTCGTCGTTAAAGTCGGAGCTGTCAGTTGTTCGTGCGTGTGGCCATCTGTTGGCATGTGCTGTCGTGGAGTGTGTTCCATGTCGGTGGCCAGGTTGGCCGGTGGTGCCCATGTGTTTATGGGTTGGGTTATTTCGGTTTTAGCCTGGTTTTCCGTCAATTAACCGGGCAATTCTCACTTCTTCTTAATCAATGAAAATGGCAAGTTTTTTGCCTCGTTTCAAAAAAAACTGCTATTGCTTCAGCTGTAAAAGCATCATAACAAGAACTCAATCTTTCGTTTGCAGCGGCAATAAACTTTCCAGTGTGATCGTGGATAATTGCACCAACCGACCCATTTAAGTTGTCTTGATCAAATCCAGCGTCCACGTTCAGTTTCATATATGCTGGGCATCCATACATGAAGCATGTCATGCACATTATCGGGAATATCCAAATGGTTAAAGCCACATTCAGCAATTGCTCATACCCCACCGAGGACTCCCACCACCTCTGCATCGGTTATTAACTTATTATTATGTAACTGAATTTCTAGGTTTGTCCTAAGTCGAGCTTCTTTTAAATTTGATCAAATCTATAGAAAGTATATTAACATCTAGAAAACCAAATTAGTTTCATGAGATTGTTTATAAATATATTTTCATACTATGTGCAATTGTTGTTGTAGATCTTACAACATTGTTCTATAGATAGTGTTGGTCAAACTTAAACAAGTTTGACTTCGCACAAACCTGGTCACTTGTTTGCCGGGAAACAAGACACCATTGTAACACTGCAGGAATCTGAAGAAAATTCCATGTAAAGCCTAATGACTTCATCTCATACAATCATGCAGGTTCAAACCATTCTCACTAGCTTAAAACATTGCAAAGGTCCCCTCATTGGTATCTGGAGTGACCATTTGCGGAAACTCCCGGTGGCTTCTGCTGGACAATCAGCCTGAACCCAAGATCAACCATGCAAATGCATAACGGGGAACAATCCTCTAGAACTTAAAACTCACATTTTACATTAGCCAGCATCACACGAAACAATATAATGAGGCGAACAAAACACCTGAACAAGAACAGGTGTCATGCGACTCGACACTTAAAAAGGCAGTTCCGGTCCTCGACATCAATCTTCCTCCAGGTTGATGGCATCTCCAAATTTCGCTTTCAGGATCTTCTTCAGTTCGGCCATCTGGGCAAGGATGGATTCCTTCTCTTCCTCCAGCTTCTCCAGCTTCTTAGCTGCGTCCTCTTTCATCTGCTCTAGCCTAGCTTCCACATCGTCCACTGGCATGTGGGCAAACACTTCCCCGATTTGGAATCGCACCACATCTTCATCAGACAAGATGAGTTCATTCCCAGCATCCTCGAGGTTTTCATTTGCTTCCTGGTACATAAGGGAAAAGGAATTTAGGGTGTGGGGTTTTAAGCAACATTTTGGTTTCAGTTGCAAATGTAGCATCTATGGTTCTATAAGTTCTAAAAAATGCCACTGGATGTCTCAATGGCATGTCAGATCTATAAACAAACATGCTATTGTCAGAGGCTCACAGCCAAAAATGTCAACTTTGCAGTCACATTGTTTGGTTTTTCAAATGAGTAAATATCCTCATTAGGGAATGTTTCATTGCTCATTTGCACATGCAAAACACTTGACTGCAGTTCAACTTGAGATAAAGGTAAAAACGTATGTCATACATAAAAGTAATTTCATAAGGCCATCAGATAACTGGATATTCATATGCCTTGACAGCTAGATATCTAACAAATAGAATGGTCTTTCCAATGGCATTTCGAAGTATACCACTCGTCAATTTTTTACATAGCATCTCTGAAGGTAGGTTTAGATAGACCCAAGGCATTGATCAATATGTATTATTTTCTAACACTTTTCCCTATTTATCTAGAGGATGAGCATTAGCAAAATCATAGAGGAGCATAGTAACATATGTCAGGCCATGATGTCGCTGGAAAGTTCACAGACCCAAACAAAAGGAATGATGAAATAAAATTTCTGATGGATTAGAGGATCTCTCGAGACCTACTGGGTCATTGCTTAAAACTATGTGAAGCTTGATCCCAACTGCTGGAAAAACTAATCCTTGATTTGGGACTCTGTTCAACCAACCGCTGATCACAGTTACATGAGACAGAAACAAAATATTTAGGCTCCAAATCCAATACTCAGTTTCTTGGATGTAGTAGGAGTTCATTCATATTATAAAAAAAATGAACATATGAAGCTAAACTGAGGGAATTGGCATTAGTAAAAATAAGAAGACATGGGCAGGACTTCCTCTGTAGTACAAAGAATCGCCGTAGCTTCCCAAGAAGGTTTAGTTCTTTGGTCAACAATTCACAAAATCTCTCAAGCGTTGCAAACAAGAACTCAGTACTATCCTCGGTTTTTAATGTTAGTATTCGTGAGTTGCATAATTGATAATCTACAAACATATAAATCTAGCCTTAGCAAATTCCAGCACCTGAACTATCATAGCCATGAAAGCCCATCAAATGACTAAACCAGATTGTGATGCCACACTGCAACGAAGGAAATAATCTAGAAGAAATATAAAGGAGGAGCAATTCAGATGCAGCGATGCAAAGTTGACAAACAACAGACCACAAAGCATGCGTTTGCGAGTCCCTGGAATCATATTATTAACTCTGTCCCTGTAAGGCTATAACCCCAAGAACCTTGAGACCCCCAAAATACCATAGACCTGGACCCTCCTAGCGCCTCTTGCAAGGGCAAAAGCCCTAATCTCGTAGTTTTCCCCCCAATGGAAGCGAATTGAACAATTCATAACAACAAGAGCATCCGAGAAACAGAAGGGGGGCGCCGAGAGGGAAAGAAACCTTGGCGAGCCTGATCTCGTCGGCGAGCTCGTGGAGGCGGTTGTTGAGGCGGCCGAACCGGTTGATGTTCTGCTGGTCATCCCACGTCACCTGCGCCTCCGTGCCATCGCCCTGCAGGATCAATCCGCCCAGCACCGCAAGAATCGCATCAGATCGGAAGCACGCGCAAGAAGAACAGATGGAACATCGACAGAAACCCCTGACCATGGGTAGATCTAGGGTTTGCCTCTTTCCTACCTGCTGCATCTCCGATTCCCTTCGGAGTTCGCCGGCCTCGGCCCGGGGTGAGATGCGCCGGCGGTCGCTGCTGGGTTTCGGGCAGTAGAGGGGGGCGAGAGAGGAGTGGAGAAAAGCGACGAAAGAGAGAAAAATAAGCTAGTAGATAGTGAAATATAGGCCGTTGGATCTGCTTGTGATGGTAAGGGCCAGTTCTTTTGGTTTTTTTGGGAAAACCAAGCTTTATTCATCAAAGTCCACAGAAGGTGGGATACATCTTTGGTTGTGGGATTGACCCACAAATGGACTACAACTCTGCAACTCTGCAACTAGGTTAAGAGCAACTCCAACAATTCCCTTAAAATATTCCCGTAAAAGTTGCTTTTTTACCTCATCTTCTTCACTTTTATAATTAAACAAAAAAAAGTAGATCATTGGTAGGACCCATCGGTCAGTGACACCAGCGGGCCGTGCGGTGGCCACCGACGAGGCCGTGGCGGCGGGCGGTGGTGGCGTGGCCGATGACAGGTGTGGCTGCAGGCGCGAGAAGCGGCGCGGGAGCGGGCGACGGCAGCAGGGGCACCGGCGAGGCGGCGACAGGCAACGGCGGGCAGCGGCACGGCCGAGGTGGCGGTGGCGGGCGATGGCAGCGGCGCGGCGAAGTTCCAGCGGGCTGCACGCGGCAGGTTCAGGCGGTTGCAATCCTGCCAAAATGATACGGGGAGGTCATCTTCCCGTAAATCAGCGGAGAGAAAGGACCTCTTTTACGGGATCCTCTAAACATAAAGCCAGTTTACGGGAACTATTGGAGAGGTTTTTCTGCTCCGACTTCCGATAAACGGGTTATTTTAGAGATAGGGGAACTGTTGGAGTTTGATGCGGAGCATCCTTCCATCATCCCCATGGACTCTACACCAACGCATCAAGCACCACGTGGACCTATGACAAGAGCTCGAGCACGCGCAATGAAAACCAAGGTGAACTCCTTCCTACTCAACATGCATATGGGCACAAGTGGAACTTGGTTGCTACCTCACCAAAATGCAATATGTATCATTAGGTACGAAGGGGAAGCACCCCAAGTCCACAAGGAAGGAGAAGGAGTCCAAGAAGAAGGGCATGAAGATTCCCACGAAGACGGACAACAGTTGGAAGATGAAGTTCTGCCCAGGTGACCCTGTCCCCACGGGCTGTTCGGACCCCGTGCGCACAGGTTGTCCCGGAAGACCCCGTGCGCATGGGGCCCCTCGCTGCTGAGCCCGTGCGCACGGGCGTGTACCGTGCCCACGGGGCCCCCGTACGCACGGGCTCTAGAGGATGGACGGACGTGATTGCTATTTGGGCCTCCACTTCATCCACTTCGTCCCCATGCCTATATATTCCGTACCTAGGGTCATGTTTAGGGTTAGCAAAGACATATGTGAGATATTTTGAGAGCTTTGCTCCTTCTACCACTCCATTGGAGATCAAGGCCTCTTAGGAGATGATACACTTGTGGATTTCAAGACATCCACTTGGAGAAGACTGCCATCAAGACCTCGCCTCCTTAGGAGTGGGAAGAACTCTATCTAGTGCTTGTTTCCTTTGATTGTTCATGTATTCTTGTGGATCTATGTGCTTGCTATTCTAGTGGATGTGTAATTGGGTTTTGTTGGAGTGATTTCCTCTTTATGTTCTTTGTGTTCATCTCCTTTCCCCCCTCCAAGTGTGAAAAGATCCCTCTTAGGGTTTCACCCTACAACATCTTGGTATCATGAGCAAGGTTGATTCACTTCTTGGAGTCCCTACCCCCAATTTGCTAGCTTGATTTTGTTGATTTTCATCCTAATCCAAAAATCCCCACCAAAAATAGCCCCAAAAATTTTCTTGCAATTTGTTGGTTCTTGTGAGATTTGGTTGATTTGATCCACGAATTCGGTGTTTGACAAGTGGATCTAACCCTTACCACATTTCCCCACCCACCCCACCATCGATTTTGCCGGAAATTTGAGAATATCCACGGATCCAAAGGTTTTCATCCGCTCCCGGAACACCCCGTGCGCACGGGCCATCGGGACCCCGTGCACACGAGCATCACTTACCCCGTGCGCACGGGCCACTCAAAGCAGTGTGGCCATCGCATTTTTTCACCATTTTGCCTTTCCACCACCACATTCGATCTTCCGCAATATTTCTCTTGAGTGTTTGAGTTTTGGAGTTGCAGTTCTCTCGTGTCCTAAGGTGTTTCGGCTACTTAGGCGCGATTTGTCTTCATCATCACCGCCACTCGTCATTGACTCGGACTCCACAACGGCTTCGACCTCTCCATCTTCATACCAACCGTAATCAAGGACGGCAACCTCGACGACACCTTTGTATTACCCTTGCCATTACCTTGATAGCCTCGAGCCCATTTTTCCGTTGCTTACCCATCGAGACTAGCGAGTTGAGAATTGCCGGGCCACGCCTTAGTGCACCTTAGTTTTACGTCTCTCCCGTGCATATCCTACTTGTTGTTTCGCATTCCGGCTCGCATATCAGGCATTGTGGCATAGTCAAAAAAAGAGAGAAAAGCTTTTAAGAAAAAGAAGAGAAGCAAAGAGCTTGTAAGCAATAGCATCGAGCCCCATAGCATAGTTACATCATCTTGGTCACTACATACATAAGCATACTTGGGATAGTAGACGACCCGTTTCTCTCTTAGGTTGGTGCACTAGGTATCTAGCCCATAAGAGCAATCGAGCTACGTCTCTCTAGTATCCGTGCAACAAGAGCTTTATCTGTGGTAACACATCTTGTGCTCATTCCTTGGTTGCGCGGATCCCATTTATCTTCCGTGTGTGTGTTCCTAGTGATATTCTTGGGTTTGATATATTTGTCTTACTTGCGATTCGTGCATCTTTTCAACTTTTTCGATATCTTGACTAACATTTGCTTGAATTATTTGTGCCACATCCTAACCAAGATCCATCATAAGCCTTTTACTTGTAGGTGTGAGAAACAAAACCCGGTACCAATTCTACTATTATAGCATCACGTGGGATCGTACTTGATACATCCACAATCTTCGAAAAAGGTATCTTCGGTATTGTTCTCCCATTTTCCTACTCACCACCACTTCTCATGATGGATAGGCCCTCTTCTTCGGCGAACCCTCTCTTCAAGGATCAAGATGACGAACGTGACTTCGTCACCAAGAATCACTTCTTCATCGCACAACACGCTCTACATCAAGAAAGTGAACCTTTGGGTGATCGCATCGAGCAACTCGTCACCGACCTACGACAATCGGAAGCAAGACAAAGGGACTACCTCGACGCCAAGCTCTCCAAAAAAATGGAAGAATTCCACAACATGATCGTGAGCCACGCGTCTTCATCAACTTCGTCACCAAGACGGAGCCACTCAAGTAGCCACTCGTCGTCATACTCTTCTACGATGCGAGTCCTCCTCGACGCGACGACACTCAAGATCGCCACGCTCCAGAAAATCCTTTCCATGGCAATGGCCTACAAGACCGTGTTCGAGCACGTGAAAGGGCGCGACGCCAAGAACAAGAAGCCATGGATCAAGAGCAACCTCCACCACAATGTCCACGTCAAGCATCTCACGACGGCGACGCAATCCGGCACAAGCAACAAAGCCGTGAAGCTCAAGCTCAAGCGGCTCAAGACACACTCCGTGAATCAACTTGAGTCGTTGCTCAATGAAGCAGTCAAGTCCGTGAGCAAGAGGAAGCACTTCGTCACGCACGACAAGAAGAAGCTGCACGTCGCGAAGAGCAACAAGAAAGGCGAAATCGGGCACATATGCATCCTCCTCCACCACGTCAAGAGCGACACCAAGAGGATCGAGTGCTTGAAGACTCTCTTCCACGCCAAGAGCGCCATCAACGCCGTCACTATGATGAAGAACTCCGCTACGGCAGACTCAAGTTCACCATGCCCAAGTTATCCGGAAGCAATGACCCCGAAGAATATCTCTCATAGGCATTGAAAGTCGACATGGTATTTTGTCTTCACAACTATGACGAGGAAAAGAAGATCGCCATGGCATCTCTTGAGTTTCAAGACTACGTCCTCATTTGGTGGGAACAAGTGATCGAGCGACGCCGTGAGAAGGGCGAACCACCCATCACTACTTGGACACAAATGAAGGACGTCATGCGAATTCGCTTCGTGCCTACTCACTACACCCATGATCTCTTCAAGAAGTTTCAACTCCTCAAGCAAGGCATGAAGACGGTGGAAGAATACTATCAAGAAATGGAGATTGCCATGATACGAGCCAATGTCGATGAAGATGATGAGCAAACTATGGCACGCTTCTTGAACGGTCTCAACCACCCAATAAGGAAGATTGCTGATTTCCAACCCTACTCCAACCTTCTCGAGCTAGTTCATCAAGCGACCAAGGCGGAGCGACAAGTGAAAGAAGACTTCAAATACGCCAAGTACTCATCCAAGACCTACGGCTCATACACTCAAGCTACCTCTACTACGACACCTCCTACCTCTACTAGAGCATCACCAAGTACCGGAGACAAGTCAAGTTCCAAGAAAGTGACACCTTCCTCGACTCGTCCTCCGACAAGCAACTACAAGAACAAGACTCCCTCTTCATCGGCACCACCGGATGATACCGTAAAGACAAGTTCTCTCAAGTGCTTCACATGTGGTGGCCGTGGACACAAGTCTTTCCAATGCATCAACCGATGAACCATGATCACGAATGATGATGGAACTTACGACTCCATGAGTGAAGATGAGATGGACGCTCTCGAGCACGTCACCATGCACCGTTAAGTGAATGAAGAAGAAGATGCTCAAGTCTTTTGTGACAATGATTCAAGTCCCGCTCTCGTGGTATCCAAGGTCTTGACGCTTCAACACCAACAAGACGAAGACCAACGATGCCATATCTTCCACACCAAGGCCGGCATCAATGGTCGTTCCGTGAAGGTCATCGTCGATGGAGGAAGTTGCCACAACTTGGCAAGTGAAGAGCTATGTTCCAAGCTTCAATTGGTCAAGATGAAGCATCCTCTCCCCTACAAGGTCCAATGGCTTAGCGACTTCGGAACCATTCAAGTGGAGCACACCATGCAAGTTTCGTTCAAGATCGGCGCTTATGAAGACACCCTAGAGTGTGATGTGGTTCCTATGTCCGTGTGCCATCTTCTCTTGGGAAGACCTTAGCAATTCGACCGCGGCGTCATCCACAACGGAAGAAAAAACCACTATAGCTTCAAGATGAAAGGCAAGGAGTACGTGCTATGACCTATGACACCAAGTCAAGTGCTCACCGACAAGCAAGGCGCCAAACATCAAGGAGAGACTAGTGAGAGAGTGACCCACCACAAAGAGAGTGAGCGCCACAAGCCCAAAATGAGTGACTCCACACCGAGAGAAAAGAACCTAGTCCTCCTAGCCACAAAAAGAGAGATGAGAGAATGTGTGAGAACCCATCGAGTGTCATACACTATGTCCTAGTGTGCAAGGACGAGGTGGCAAAGACTAACACTACTAACCCTCTTCCTCTAGTGTTGTCTGATTTGTTGCAGGAATTCGCGCATGTCTTCCCCAATGAGCTACCTCCCGGTCTCCCTCCTATACGTGGCATCGAACACCGGATCGACCTCATTCCCGACGCACCTCTTCCTAACAAGGCTCCATACTGCATCAACCCCGAAGAAACCAAAGAAACACAAACGCAAGTCCAACACCTCATAGACCATGGACATGTGCGTGAAAGTTTGAGTCCTTATGCCGTACCAATCATTCTTGTGCCAAAAAGAGACGGTAGCTTTCACATGTGTTCCGATTGTAGAACAATGAATGCTATCACCGGTCGCTATAGGCATCCCATTCCATGCCTTGATGATATGCTCGATGAGCTTAGCGGCGCCTCTATTTTCTCTAAAATTGATCTTAAAAGTGGCTATTATCAAATCTGCATACAAGAAGGTGATGAATGGAAAACCGCTTTCAAAACAAAATTTGGCTTGTATGAGTGGTTAGTTATGCCTATGGGTTTATCCGAAGCACCCGGTACATTCATGCGTGTTATGCATTATGTGCTTCGCCCATACATTGGTGTGTTTGTCGTAGTCCACTTTGACGACATCCTTGTGTTTAGCAAATCCCTCAAAGAGCATGTAAATCATCTTAGGGTCGTTTTGCAAACTATTAGAAAAGAACGACTCTATGCCAATATGGAAAAATGCACTTTTGGTGTGGTTTTCTTGGGTTTCGTTGTGTCTTCAAAGGGTGTTCATGTTGATGAATCTAAAATTGAAGCAATTAAAACTTGGCCACAACCCACTAATTTGCAACAAGTGTGTAGTTTTCTTGGTCTAGCGGGTTTTTATCGTCGCTTTGTGAAAGACTTTAGCACTATTTTTTTGAACGAGAACGACAGTGGGAGAGGCTCCCACTGACTTTGTATTTACTCACGAACAGATGTTACATCATTACATGTGGGGGTTTTTGCGGGGCTCCCCCTCGGCTCCTCTACTACATGTAAAACGCTACTGTCTACAAGTTTTGTATATAAGAGTCTAAGAAGGGACGAAGCTCTTCTTTACAAATGTGAACAAGGAGGCCCAACAGATGCTTGAATCTATCAAGCCATGCGATGAAGGAGTGTGGCAATCCTCTGAAGAATTCATCGTTCCTCTCCTTCCAGATGCTCCATGCGGCCAGCAATAAAATGTCCATGAACAGTGGTTGCCTCCATTGGGTTTTACCTTCGTGCAACAGAGATATCCTATTGCCAACATTCGGCCACCTCAGACCCACTCTGTCCCAGCAGCGTTGGCTAAAAGGGCACGAGAAGAAGAGATGCTCAACTATTTCCTCGGGAGGGTTTTGACAAAGCATGCACGCATAGTTGTTGTCCAACACAACATAGTGTCTATGTTTCAACATGTTTCGCGTGTTTAGGCGGTCAACCAGTAGCAGCCAGCCAAACATTTTGAATTTGATGGGGCTTTTGGACTTCCAAAGCCAAAGAAAGGCATCGTCGGCGATCGTCTCCCTGAAACAGTGGTTGTAGTAGCTTTTGGCCGAGAACTTTCCTCCGAGGGTACAAACCCAAGAATCAGCAGAACCCCTCTCCGGTATGACATGCATCGAGCCCTGCTGAATCTCTCTGACTTCCTCTCTCGCTTGGGTAGAGAGTGGTAGATGGAAAAGCATAGCAGGGTCCGTCGCTTCCAAAGCAGTGCAAACGGACTCATCCTCATTTGTGGCAAATGAGAAAGCTCTGGGATAGATCTCGGAGAGCGGGGCTTCCTGGTCATGCTCAAACCACACATCCTTCCAGAAGGGCTGAAGTCCCATCACCAACTGTAACTTTTGAGATCCCACGAAACACATTGCTGAGTTGCATGATGTCACGCCACCAGAAGGATCCGATCGGACCAACTGCATGTGGTACCGTGCCCACGTAGTATGTGTCCCAGATCAAAGTCACCCATGGGACATCCTAACGGTTGTAAAATTTCTAAATATGTTTGACAAGGAGGGCCACATTTTGAGTTTTGATGTCAATCACTCCAAGACCACCTTTGCGTTTTGGCCTACATACCAGCTCCCAAGCAGCCAAAGAGTTATTTTTGACCCCTGTCTCCGTGTTTTTGGCCCACAAACAGTATCTACGCAGCTTGTCAATGTGATCGATCACTTTTGGGTGCAGTTTAAGTGTGCACATAGCATAGATCATCATGGAGGTGATGGTGGAGTTTACCAACGTGAGTTTGGCGCCGGCTGAGAGCAAGGACAAGGCCGTGGACAATTTCCTCTCAATCCCACACACCAACGGCATGAGCTCAAGCAGCGTTGGTTTTGTCGTTCCCATGGGAAGGCCCAGGTATGTAAATCGGAACGATCCGACAGTGCAACAAAAAATTTGGGCCATGATAGAAGCTTGTTGCGGGTCAAGATTGATGGGAATCAATGTTGACTTATGGAAGTTTATTTTCAGATCAACAGAATCAGCATAATCAACCAAGATGGATTTCATGCGAGTGGCTTGATCGGGGCAAGCTGGCATGACCAGGATCGTGTCATCGGCGTATTGAATCACCAGGTAGTCTCCCCTCCGATTGCATGGAAAAGGTAGTTCAATTAGGCCTTGGGCGTAAGCATCATTAATCGCCGCTTGTAGGAGATCGACAGCTATAACAAAGATGAGAGGTGACAATGGGTCTCCCTGCCTCACTCCACATTTACACAAAAATTTCCTGCCTGGGACTCCATTCAAGAGAACCGAAGAAACTCCAGAGGCAAATATTGATTTCATCCAGCCAAGCCATTTATCATCGAAGCCCATATGTTTCATGATCTACAACATCGGATCATGTTCTATTGTGTCAAAAGCCTTGGCAAAATCAAGTTTGAGGAGCACTATCTCTCGCGAAGATGCTTGGCACTGATGGATGTACTCAAATGACCATGCCAGACAATCCTGAATGGTTCTCCCTTTGAGGAAACCATATTGATTCCTATGGATGATTTTAAGAATGACTTTCTGCAGACGGTTGGCCAGGATTTTCGTGATGATTTTCAGGCAACAGTTGAGCAGAGTTATTGGTCTGAAGTCATTAGCTGTCACAGGAGAGGAGGTTTACGGTATGAGTGTGATATATCCCTCACTAATGCTGGTTATGTCAAGGTTGCCGTCATGAAAAGCATGACACATTTTGTAGATATCTTCCTTGATAATGTGCTAGCAATTTTTAAGGAAGCAGCCATTGAAACCATCAGGATTGGGGGCCCTGTCGCTAGGCATCTCTTTGATCACTGCGTCGATCTCATCGTTAGAAAAGGGGGCCGACAACATCTCCAATCCGTCCACCTTTTTGATGATACGGTTGAGATCAAAGCACATGTTTGTGGGTTTAGAAGTCCCCAAGCGTTCTTTATATGTGTTGAACAACACACCTTCTTTGCCAGCATGATCAGTAACCTCTACGTCACCTTCTCGTAGACTAGCAATGGAGTTGTGTCTAAATCTCTCCATTGCGAGAGATTGAAATAGTTTAGTGTTCTCATCCGCAAATCTGAAATATCTGATAGTGCATCTTTTCCTCCAATATTCATTCTGGTACTTGAGGAGACAGTTAAGGTGTCCTTTCAGGATTCGCCTGAAATTTGCTTCTTGAACAAACAAAACCCTCTTGTCATCTAGAGCATCGAGATTGGCTAGTGCTTCGTTGCTGTTTTGGATCATAATTTTCAGATTGGAAACGCCTCTGCTCCAGCGTTTGAGATCATAACGGAGCGTCTTGATTTTCTTGCAGACAGCTGCTGCAGAGTTAGGTGCATGGCAAGGTTTACTCCAAGACCGGGCAACAACTTCAGAGAAACCAGTGTGATTGATCCAGAAGTTCTCAAACTGGAAGAGATTTGACTTTGGGATTTTGGACTCAATTGAGAGCACACACGGAATATGATCTGACACAGGTTTCCCCAAAGGCAGAACCATTGTGTTAGGAAAAGAGGTGGTCCAGTTTGAAGATGAAAAGAACCAGTCAAGCTGCTCTAGGAGCGGGTCGTCTTGCATGTTACTCCACGTGAAAACCCTACCCTTAACTGGGATTTCCATTAAGGACTGTGCTCGTATTAGCTCACTGAATAACAGCATATCAGTAGCATTGCCGCTCGGCCTGTTTCTGTTATCATTGGACCGTATGAAGTTAAAATCACCCAAAATTAACCAGTTTTCATCATCAGGTATATTAAGATCAAAGAGCCAGGAGGTAAAATCTGCCCGTCTCTGGCCCGTACATGGGCCGTAGACATTCACCAAGTTCCAAGATTCATTCGACTGTGTGGCCACGAAGGAAACACCCACCGCGAAAGATTCCACATGCCATGGTGTCCCCACAAAGACAGAGCTATTCCAGATAGTAATAATGCCTCCCGATGCCCCAATCGAAGGCGAAAAAACAAATTTATCAAATCGCTTGGGGCAGAGAGATTTAATAAACGCTAGATCAAAAGATTCCCGCTTAGTTTCTTGAATACATAGCACAGAACAACCGCTAGTATCGATAGCATTCCTAAGTGCCAAAAGTTTGCTTTCAGAGTTAATCCCTCTGATATTCCACGACAGAATGTTCCAGGATTTATTCATGAACATAAATAAAATCAGACAGCCTCATCAGAGGCTATCTGCTGGGCAGCCAGCAGCTTGTCTTCAGAAATGTCTTCAGGCGCAATACCACGCTGATCACCCACCTGCTGGAGCTCTTGAATGGATGTTGGGGGAGGGCACGTCATGGCTGGAGCTGCAGGCATGGAGACAACATTAACAGTCGGAACGACTCTGGCCTTCACTCTCGATCGAGTCTGCTTGACATCAGTGACATGGTTAACCTTGAAGCCATCATACTTGTTCGAACGAGTGCTCCTCCGGACTGCAGTGGTGTCAAGGGGAACCTTGGCAGCATGGGATGCAGCAACATTGAACGAAGAGGAGGACGCCATCAGTTGAAGAGCAGTGCCCGGTGCAGGGGGCAGGTCGGCCTGGATTGCATTGTCAAGTTGCACCATAGGAACTGAAGCAGCGATCTCCTGTGACTGAATCATAAGATCATCCTCCACATGGGCAACAACAGTCAGAGCATCTGAATGTACTGGGGATAAATGCAGAGGCACAATGCATACTCCCATCTGGAACTGAGAACTAAAAATGTTGGACATATGATCATGTTCAGGCTTCAAGTTCTGCAGCCAAAGAGCGCAAGCTGCCTCCAAGTGTTTCTGAATAAGTTTGAAAGGATTGAGAGGAAACATAACATTCTCCGCTTGCTCATTGGCTATGGCCCGGGTGTAGATGCGTTTGAGCATAGAGCCCATCCACTAAAGCAGCTCATGATCCATAGCAATGGTGACACTGACAGACTCACCTCCAGCACGAACAAAAGCATTTCGGGCAGCAGGATTTCCAGTGATAAAACCGTCCGCCAGACTCTTAACAGCAGCAACTTCATCTTCAGAGGACCAAATGTCAGATAGGTTGTCATGCACATTGTGTTCAGGGTCCACTCCATCCATCTGAGAAGGGCCATCATACTGAAAAAAGGATCTAAAACTGAAGCCTGTGTACGGTGGGGGGATCACGGGCCAAGCCCTCCAACCATTTTCCTGAAGCTGTTCTTGAGCAGGGGCAGGTTCATTCCAGGCAGCCTCATTCTGAGCTTGTTGGGCAGCCATCTCATCCAGATGAGCCTGCTGCATGACAGTATAAAAAGGAAGCTCATATGGGTGTGGCGAAACATTAAGCAGAGGTGGTGGCTCCTCAGTGCCCACCAGACCTGGAATGGTGTTGCGACCATTTAGAACATACACCGGTACAGACCAAGAGCGACCCAAACCTGGCAGTAAACCTACTCTGGTGACAAGCAGACTGTGAGGGACCTCTGCCACATCCTTAATATGACACTTAACAAGAACCCTGGCCTTGTTTTGCCCAAGACGAGGCCAAACCAGAAGTTTACCAAAGTTAGATACTGCATTGTGCACATAGTGCTCAGTATGATAGTCCATAGGAAAGGCAAGTAACATAACCCAAACCTCATACTCAAACGCAGGCATACGCATGTTGGGGCCTTCATCACGCGGAACCAAGGTAAAGAAAGAATCATCTGTCAGAGCATGAGGACCTTCTCTAATCGCATCATCTCTGCTTTCCATATCAGAGAAAACTACGCACCCAATGCCCAGCGGATAAACAAAATCATCAAGTAGCTCATACTCAAGATCAACTGTGATGATGCGGTAGACCTCAGCAAGCCAAAACTCCTTTTGATGATCAGGAACTGGGGGATCAATGGTGATGATGGCATACCTATCATGGTTGCGCGGAGGTTCATCCACCACCATGACATGGCGGTTTTTTGCGGATGGAGGGGTGGCAGGGTTGGCAAACTCGAGGAGGACGTCTCCACGTCTGATTGGGGTTTTTGGCAGGTGGACTTGACTACACCTGCACAAGGGAGGTGTATCGTCGAGCAATGAGAAGGAGCCACGTCCGAAGGGTGCGGGATCTTTTGCTTCCGAATCCAAACAAGATGAGCTTTCGAATCCCGTTTTCCACGGGCCGCACGGACCACCATAGGATTACCTACCATAGAAGATCTTGGTTCACTGTTGGGTAGGATTTCATTAGATTTGGAAGCATGGGGTATGGTCGGCGTCCAGCAAAACTTGGGTAGCTTATGACACATGGTGGGCTTACGGGCCCTGTGGCCAATATGCTGACAAAACTGGCATCTGTTAAGGCCAGGGCATTTCTCAGATCGGTAGCCCGAGGCCATACATACGAGGCAAGTTACCATGGGAGGCCGGCCCTGTGTGCATGGCACATGACGTGCAGAGTCATGTGTAACGATATCGACCCCTGGTGCAACACAAGAACAATTTCCGGTGGTATCCCCACAGCGCTGGCAAAAAATACCCGTGCATAATGATTCCAGATGACCAAAACGATCACATTGCGAACAATGCTGAAGCCGATTATATATATATATATTCCTTTGTTAGCACTGAGCAAATATCAACCATTAACATAACACTATCATCGCAATAACCAGCCTGCCAGCCATCTAAAATATGATAAAGTTTATCATTTGGAATGGAATCCCATAAACCTTGCTTAAACCGATGGCCCTGAAAAGATGGTAACTGATCTAATGAATCAGACGGGATTGGCAGGTTAACGGCCCTAATACGAAAAAGATCATGATTATCCCGAGGAACTGGAAAAGACAACCTGCCAAAAGAGAGCTCCGGTGAACCACCGTCGCCGGAATGTCCCTCCGTCGGCGTGGTGGTCAGCCCTAATTTCTCAAAAACGGAGAGAGAAGCCGGATCAATGATCGCATCAGATTTAGACGCTAACCATTTAGATTGATAGCCGGGCCAGGTGAAGAGGCTAAATCATTGATCTCAGTATCCGCATTCCAGCCAAATGGTTGACGATGAGACCGAGAGCCTCGATGGAGATGGAAATGATATATGAAATCCGGCCAAATGCGACCTCGGAGGCCATAAATAAAATGTCCCACATGATTAGATGCCACCGAGAACCGAAAACGCCGATCACCCAAACGAAGCACATTGAAACCATCACTGATTCCACCAATGCAAGATTGAAGAGCCAATCCCACAGATTCCACCGAGAGAGGAAAAGAGGCCGAGGAGAAAGAAACTTCAAGGAAGAACTCCTTGTAGTTGGGGTTGGGGACGAAGTGAACCGTAGATCCAAAGCGAGCACGCACCTGGCCCTCGACCTTAAGGCCGGGGGAGAAGTCCCAATGGAGGAGGCCGTCCATTGGGGTCGCCGGGAGGGGTAACTAGGGCAGGGGGCCGAAGTCGCCATGGGAGGGTGGGAGGGTGGAAGTCGCCATCTCTTTGAACCCTCTCCTCTCGAACTAGCTGTGGTGACTTTAGCACGATTGCCGCACCGTTACATGCTTTGAGTAAGAAGAATACACCCTTTGTTTGGGGAACCTTGCAATCTACCGCATTTGATGAGCTCAAATCTTTGCTTACACATGCCTCAATTATCGCATTACCTAATTTCAACAAAACTTTTGAGGTTCATTGTGATGCTAGCGGTGATGGAATTGGTGGAGTTTTGATGCAAGAAAAGCGACCCATTGCATACTTTAGTGAAAAACTTTCCGGAGCTCAACTTAATTATCCCATCCATGACAAAGAATTGTATGCTTTAGTGTGAGTATTGCATGTTTGGGAACATTATCTTCGCCCACATGAGTTTGTCATACATACCGATCATGAAACTCTAAAGTACCTTAAAGGTCAAACAAAGTTGAATAAACGGCATGCTAAATGGAGTGAATTTATTGAATCTTTTCCTTATGTGGTCAAATACATTAAGGGTAAAGAAAATGTTGTGGCGGAGCTCTTTCCCGCAAGTGCATGTTAGTTACTCAACTTGAGTTGAATATTATTAGCTTTGAGAATGTTAAAGATCTTTATGCCCATGATCCTTCATTTGCTCTTCCCTATGCCAAATGTCTTGCTCACACTTGTTGGGAGAATCATTATCTCAAGAATGGCTACCTCATGCGCGCTCAAACCTTGTATACCCGAGTCTTCTCTTTATTTGTTACTTTTGCAAGAGGCTCACGGAGGTGGACTTATGGAACATTTTGGACGCGACAAGACATTTGCAACACTGTCCAACAAGTAATTTTGGCCAAAGATGTTCCGCGACGTGGCACGCTTCACCAACCGATGCTCTACATGCCGCAAAGCTAAGTCCAAAGCTCAATCTCACGGTTTACATATGCCACTTCCAATTCCATATCAACCATGGGAAGATATTAGCATGGATTTCGTGCTTAGTTTGCCTAGGACCCAAAATGGCAAGGATTCCGTATTTTTTGTTGTGGACCGATTCTCCAAAATGGCACATTTCATCCCATGCAACAGATAGATGATGCTTCACATGTTGTAAATCTTTTTTGTAGGGAAATCTTGAGGCTACATGGAGTTCCAAGGACCATTGTGTCGGACCGTGACGTAAAGTTCCTTAGCTACTTTTGGAAGACACTATGCGCCAAGCTTGGCAGCAAGCTTCTATTCTCGACGGCCTATCATCCACAAAACAATGGCCAAACCGAAGTCACCAATTGGACGTTATCTACTCTCCTATGCGTGTTGATCAAGAAGAACATCAAGGATTGGGAGGAGTGCTTACCCATCGCCGAGTACGCCTACAACCGAGCTCGACATTCTACCACCGGCAACTCCCCCTTCGAGATTGTCTACGGCTTCAAGCCATTGTCCCCATTGGACATTCTACCTCTTCCGCTCAAAGAACGCGCAAACATGGACGCGAGTGCAAGGGAAAGATTTCTCAAGAAGATGCATGAAGATTCAAGGTCCACGATCGAGCGCCAAGTACAACGCCTCGCCACCAAGCTCAACATCAACAAGACATCAATGGTGTCCCAACCGGGAGATCTTGTATGGCTTCATTTACGCAAGGACGGTTTCCCCAATGAACGCAAGTCCTAGCAACTACCACGAGCCGACGGGCCCTTCAAGGTGCTAGCACGCTACAATGACAACGCCTACAAGATCGACATCCCACGCAACAAGTACAGCGTAAGAGACATCTTCAACGTCAAGGACTTGGACAAATACCATGGTGATTGACGATGACATGTACCTAGGGTAGGGTCCTAGGCCTGACCTACACGCCCTACCCAAGAACACTACATTAAGAATCCAAGACCTGCAAAGTTAGAAAGGAGGTGTCGACTGGAATGACCACAACATGCAAGTCACTCGATAGCAGATCCACTCGGTTACTCCTCCACCACTCGACCATCCTTATACACTCGGAGTGCCTGACTTCACTCGAAGGCAAAAGACATAGAGCCACTCCCGGATGGCAATGGTCAGGCGATCAGTTCGTCGCTATAAAGATCATTAAGTATAGGCGTTACCAGAAACGCTCGCACCTTTATTGTCCTATTGAACCCTTGCATAACGGAGGTTGATGAGGGGTCACCAGAATCTATATAAGCTGCCCCTCCGCTCCTGCACAAGGGTTCACACCCCATGTAACTCAACGCCGCATACAACAAAGCTCCCACAGCACCGAGACGTAGGGTCTTTACCTCTTCCGAGAGGGGCCTAAACTCGTAAATCCGAGTGTACAACTTTGCCGTAGCTAGGCTCTGCCCTCTCCTACGTACCCCTAACCTCTACTGCCAGATATGTTCCCTCAACAGTTGGCGCCCACCGTGGGGCAGGCGTCTAAGCGACTTCCAGCGAAGTTGCGTTCTTCGAACTCCTTCATCATGGTTTCTGACGGTGGACTGTTCCTGGGTCACGAGATCCGTCTCGGCGCTATCAGTTTCGTCGTCGATGATTAGGCATGGCTTCAGGAAGCCCCCCTTGACGTCGAGGCACTCCCCATTCGCGGGGCCGCGCACTTCCGTGCCAGTTCCTGCGGCATCCTCCTCCGGTATCCGTCGACTCAATATCAGTCGGCTCTGGTGGCGTTTTCCCTCCCCGCTGCTCGCCGTCGCAAGCGATCCGATCGCTCTCGGCTCGAGCGGTGGGTAAAACACGCGGTGGCTCATCAGTCATCCACCTTGCAGATCGCAGTAATCGAGCCCGATGAGTCCCTCTACGGCTTTCTTGACTCATCGTATGGTCACTCGGATACACTTTCGAGTGCGAAAGCAACGACCCGGCGGTGGAAGTCCTCGTGATTGGCTCCCAGCGTAGCCCACCAGGATTTCCCCATGGCGGAGGCGAAAGCGGTGGTCCGTCGCACGCCAACGATGAGTACTACCCATAGGCCCTCACAGCGAAACAAAGAGAAGAACTGCAGTGCAGGAACGAGCAGGTCCTTCAGACCCCCATCACTGGGGAGACTCCCGAAGCCCGGGCTTTGGAAGCCGCGCGCATTGCCACTCTGAATGAATGTGCGCGTCTAGAGGATCTCTAGAAATCACTCGAAGACCGCGCTCACGGACAACCCCCAAATCCCAATCGACGGAAGCGGCAACTATTCCCGAGTGGATCGCAAAATGAGTATCAGGTATTCCGCACTACGATTCAGAATGTTGCAGCTGGTGCGCGGATTGCAGATTCCATCCAGCCGTCCCGGTCCGAAGTAGGAGAAGGTCTTCGGCAGATCCGAGCGTTGCTTAGAGCGGCTGGGGAACAGAATTTGGCCGTTTCCCAGTCGCGCAACAGGATTCATAGCAGGTCAGTAAGGGCGGACACAGTTCAGTCAGCGCACAACCCACACTACAAAAAAAATACACTTCCGTGATGATACGTGTTTGTCACAGTAGGTCGCGTTTTTTGTCATGCATGTACATCCATGACGATTTTATGACAGAATCAAGATAGTCATACCTGTGCTGTCGTAGAAGTGTTCCATGACATTACCAAAATTATCATCATGGAAGTGTCCACTTCCATGATGATAAATCGCGCGTCACAGAAGTGCTTTCGTCAAGGGTGACCGACACATGGCATCCACCGTAACAGAACGCCGTTAAGCTATTGGGTCGGGTTTTGGATCCGATAACCCGTTAACAGCCCCGACCAATGGGAAATTTCCACGTGTAAAATTCTTATTGGCCGGACGAAACACGTGTCAGCTCGTCAGTGGGTCAGATAGGCACCTATGATATGTCGACACGTGCCACGGCCCACCACTGGCACATTTAGCTTACAAAGCCGGCCCATTTGACTTGGTCAAAAGTTAACGGGCTGGCCCATGAAAAGCCTGTTAACGGTCTCTTCGCAAATAGCCCATTTTACGGCCCGTTAACTCACGGCCCGTTAGGCCCTAAAGGAAATCGGCCCAACAACGTCATGTGGGCCGTCGAATATAACACCAGCCCATTTCACTTTCGGCCCATGTATGGCCCACGACGTCTTTTGGCCCATATGAGGCCTTTGTATCTTTCGCCCCTTTACAGGCCCACGGTGACTCTAGCCCATAATGAACAGTAATTTTCTTTATACCCGTTAACGGCCCGTGATTTACATGGGCCGTTTCCAGCCCGTGTTAGCTTTCGGCCTATTGACGGCCCATACGTTCTTGGGCTCCTTTTCAGCCCTCGATTACTTCCGGCCCGTTACTGGCCTGTTCCCCTAATGGGCCAAATTCGGCCCATGGCAAGAGTCGGCCCGTTACTGGCCTGTTCCCCTAATGGGCCAAATTCAGCCCATGGCAAGAGTCAGCCCGTTACTGGCCTGTTACCCTAATGGGCCAAATTCGGCCCATGGCAAGAGTCGGCCCGTTTCTGGCCTGTTAACCCGTTGCGCCGTTTCCAGCCCGTCCTATATTCTTGCCCATTAACGACCCATTATGCCTGTGACAGAATTAAGCCTTTGCTGTCCTACGGCCTGTTACCGTGCTGGGCCGATACCAATTACGCCCGATTACGGCCCATGTAGACCCATTTATCCGACGGCCCGAGGCCCACCGATTATAGGCCCATTTATCGACGGCCCGTAGGAGACCCATGGATCCTACGGCCCGTATATGGCCCATGGTAGTTGCGGCCACTAGCAAACCAGGGAAAAAGAAGACTAGGAAATAAATAAGGCCGAAAGTAACGCTAGGCTATTAAGGCGATTGCACAGATTACATCCACTCGGCATCAAAGATCGCCACCAGTGCAAATATAGGGAACACCCTACACTATACAAAAATGGCTTGCTGTTTTCTTCAGCCGGTGGCTGCACGTTAAGAATAAATTTTGTATCGCACCAAAACAAATTACAACTATATAACAAAAGGAAGGTTGGCATAAAACTTAACAGTCTAGCAGATAAATGCACCACCAGAAGTTCAGAAGCTCAGTTCATTTGACCTTACTGTTACGTTTTCATGCTGTATTGTCCGATGGAGCACCATAACCCTCGCCTTCATTTCCCCTAGGCTCCTGAACAACATAGCAAATGTCTGATAGTCTGGTTTCAAAACCATGCATATCTTGACGACATTGAGCAATGTTTCTCCTTATTTCACAAAGGGTCTCTGTTAGGGAATGGACTTGTGTCTGGAGCGCAGATACAACATTGCTTTGAGCTTGCATATCTTGATCATGAGGCAGTTTGGACGATATTGCCTTAACAACCAACCCAGTATTACGCAGGAACGTGCTTTTGGCACTGTTAGTGGACAGGTACTGACCCACTGCAGCAAGAGCTGACATTGCGGTTATAGTTGCCTCGCCACCTTTAGAAGGTGGCGGTTCCACCATTTTTTCCATAGCTCACTGAAAAGTTGAGGTTTTACATTAGTAGTACCAGAACAGAAGATATTAAGGAGGCAGCAAAACCAAACAAAATAGCTTTGGTCTATATACAGAACTTATTCTGGTGAACCCATGTAAAATATTAGTTGTATTTTATTGCAAAGTACATAATAAAACCAGGTTCCAAACATATGACCATGTACCATCGCTAATGTATTGTCTATTTTTTCACATTGTATTGAGGGCTAAGGATAAAGAGACGAAGTTTATAATACGATAAGCATAGTATGACATCATTCATATCACAAAACAACTGAGAACAGACAAACAGGCAATTGTAACATTGTGTGGGCAAGTCCAGCATGGAACTAGATTACGGGTCAAGATCAAAGGAATATCACTCCTCTCTTTTAAACCTTGTAAGGTGCAATGATACGCTAAGACAATTGTGTATAAAATTGAAAAGAGTAATAGACATTGGCTGCAAACCATGCAGTTCAAGGCACAAGTCAGAGTAAGTAGTAGTTAAAAGGCATGAGGATTAAGGACTTAAAACAGCGGCTTTGACTGGTGTAGTCATGCCCTTCTTCTTGCTGGTGTGACAGTCCTTGAAGATTTCCGCAACATTTGGTTCAGGTACTTTTTGGTCCTTGCGGGCTTTCCTCTGCATTTCGAACAAGTCAATATAGATCTGATAATATGGTACAGCGAAAAGAGTGAAACAGCAGCTAATTACAAGAGCCTCGCAGTGTGCAATATAGCTACGAGATCTTGTCGTTTGTTGGAATTTCACTTTCGTACGGTTGGCCTTGTTCTTTGAACAGTTCACCTACAAGAAGATAGATTTGTGTGGCACATGCGTAAATAGGACTTCAACATGTGATCTGATCACATATATATAATGTACCTGATACTTCGGATCAAACCAGTGTTTAACAAGGCCCCTCCAGTCTTCATCCGATATATTTTCCACTGGAGATGTTTGGGAAAGTTCACTGTTAGCCTTGCCTTCAAAGTGAGTTTTCCTCAAGTTATACCGATACTGTCGCAGAGCAGACTTGAAAACATGGGTGCAAGCTTGTCTGGTTGCATCATCTTGGCTATCCAACTTGAACCTCATCTGTTGAAAATTATGGGAGTCTCATTATCAGCAACCTAGAAAGTATGGGACAGAGCAAGACGATATTACTAGTTTCCATACATAACCATACTTACAGATAAATGGTCGAGGAAGGTGTTGAACTGGGTTTCGTCTTTGTCATTCCTGTACTGAATCCATGTTGGGAGGATACGTACATGACACCTAACGGCAACCGCTACCTCTGATACTAACTTGGCTGACTCTGTAGCATCACGTGGCCTTTTTAAACCTGCCTCAAAACGGATCTCCATTCTTCCTCCTCTAGATTTAGTTAACCTATCGAGCATTATCCCTGATGTTTGTTTCCTCTTGCGCCTAGGTGCTAGTCCAACAACGAACATAGGAAGTGTTAGTGTACATCAAACTGTGAGACTACATATAAAGAAGCATGCAACTGTAACTTGACTCCAGCAACTACCTTCTTGCTGTTGAAGCTCACAAGGTTCATCTGATATTGCCAACTCGTCTTGTGTCAAGAGTGCTTGGGAAGTAGTGTCAGGTGGCAAGGGAGCTTGGGAACGTGCTGCTAGCTCAGTTGACGCACGAGTAAGTCGTGCAGCTGGTAGTACTGTGGTAGGTGTTGCAAGAACTAGGGCTGTCTTTGCTTGTTTGGTGGCAGCTATTTGTTTCTGTTTGGCTTTTTTTGCAACTCATGTAGCATGGGATGCCGTGTTTGTAGAATTTTCCGCTGGACTTTGACCTTCTATTGCACCATCAGTACCAGCAGAATCTGCAGGATTCATCCGCTTCTCATTCCCTGCCATTCTGTGTTTCTTCCTCTTTCTCTGTGCCATGTTAAGTCAAGCCGACAAGAAAAACGAATAACAATTTAGTTCTTCAGAACAAATTGATGCGTGATGCAAACGAACTAAACTTTGATGTTAGACAACCACATGATAGGAGGATGTAATATGTATGAAAAACAGGATGGAAGAGATAACCAGAACTATGATGTGTAAACTAAGAAGAAGACATTTCACCAAATTAGAAGCAATGCAATGGAAGGTAGACACCATATGAAAGATGCTACAAATATCGCTCTGCCAAGTTAACAGTGTCTCATCATAAATGGCGTTTAAACAAATGTGAAGCAGTACAAGAAATAAATCATATGCAAGATGCAAACAACATCACACTACCATGTTAGGGGTCTCTCGTCATTAGTGCCATTGCATATTCACAACTTATGATGTGTAAACTAAGGAGAAGGCATTGTTGGAGATCGTAGCAGAATTTTAAAATTTCCTACGCATCACCAAGATCCATCTATGGAGTATACTAGCAACGAGGGGAAAGGAGTGCATCTACATACCCTTGTAGATCGCGAGCGGAAGCGTTCCAATGAACGGGGTTGATGGAGTCGTACTCGCCGTGATCCAAATCACCGATGACCGAGTGCCGAACGGACGGCACCTCCGCGTTCAACACACGTATGGAGCAGCGACGTCTCCTCCTTCTTGATCCAGCAAGGGGGAAGGAGAGGTTGATGGAGATCCAGCAGCACGACGGCGTGGTGGTGGAAGTAGCGGGGATCTCGGCAGGGCTTCGCCAAGCTTCTGCGAGAGGGAGAGGTGTTGCAGGGGGAGAGGGAGGCGCCAGGGGCTGTGGTGCTACTGCCCTCCCTCCCCCCACTATATATAGGCCCCCCTGGGGGGGGCGCCGGCCCTGGATCCCATCTACAAGGGGGGGGGCCAGGGGGGAAACTTGCCCCCCAAGTCAGGTGGGGCGCTCCCCACCCCTAGGGTTTCCAACCCTAGGCGCAGGGGGAGGCCCATGGGGGGCGCCCAGCCCACTAGGGGCTGGTTCCCTTCCCACTTCAGCCCATGGGGCCCTCCGGGATAGGTGGCCCCACCCGGTGGACCCCCGGGACCCTTCCGGTGGTCCCGGTACAATACCGGTGACCCCCGAAACTTTCCCGGTGGCCGAAACTTGACTTCCTATATATAATTCTTCACCTCCGGACCATTCCGGAACTCCTCGTGATGTCCGGGATCTCATCCGGGACTCCGAACAACTTTCGGGTTTCCGCATACTAATATCTCTACAACCCTAGCATCACCGAACCTTAAGTGTGTAGACCCTACGAGTTCGGGAGACATGCAGACATGACCGAGACGCCTCTCCGGTCAATAACCAACAGCGGGATCTGGATACCCATGTTGGCTCCCACATGTTCCACGATGATCTCATCGGATGAACCACGAAGTCGAGGATTCAATCAATCCCGTATACAATTCCCTTTGTCAGTCGGTACGTTACTTGCCCGAGATTCGATCGTCGGTATCCCAATACCTTGTTCAATCTCGTTACCGGCAAGTCACTTTACTCGTACCGTAATGCATGATCCCGTGGCTAACTCCTTAGTCACATTGAGCTCATTATGATGATGCATTACTGAGTGGGCCTAGAGATACCTCTCCGTCATACGGAGTGACAAATCCCAGTCTCGATCCGTGCCAACCCAACAGACACTTTCGGAGATACCCTTAGTGCACCTTTATAGTCACCCAGTTACGTTGTGACGTTTGGTACACCCAAAGCACTCGTACGGTATCCGGGAGTTGCACGATCTCATGGTCTAAGGAAATGATACTTGACATTGGAAAAGCTTTAGCAAACGAAATACACGATCTTTTGTGCTATGCTTAGGATTGGGTCTTGTCCATCACATCGTTATCCTAATGATGTGTTCCCGTTATCAACGACATCCAATGTCCATGGTTAGGAAACCGTAACCATGTATTGATCAACGAGCTAGTCAACTAGAGGCTTACTAGGGACATGGTGTTGTCTATGTATCCACACATGTATCTGAGTTTCCTATCAATACAATTCTAGCATGGATAATAAACGATTATCATGAACAAGGAAATATAATAATAACCAATTTATTATTGCCTCTAGGGCGTATTTCCAACAGTCTCCCACTTGCACTAGAGTCAATAATCTAGTTCACATCACCATGTGATTAACACTCACAGGTCACATCACCATGTGACCAACATCCAAAGAGTTTACTAGAGTCAACAATCTAGTTCACATCGTTATGTGATTACCACTCAATGAGTTCTGGTTTGATCATGTTATGCTTGTGAGAGAGGTTATTAGTCAACGGGTTTGAACCTTTCAGATCCGTGTGTGCTTTACGAATATCTATGTCATCTTGTGGATGCTACCACGCGCTACTTGGAGCCATTTCAAATAACTGCTCTACTATACGAATCCGGTTTACTACTCAGAGTCATCCGGATTAGTGTCAAAGTTCGCATTGACGTAACCCTTTATGATGAACTCCTTTTCACCTCCATAATCGAGAAAATTCCTTAGTCCACTAGATACTAAGGATAAGTTCGACCGCTGTCATGTGATCCATTCCCGGATCACTATTGTACCCCTTGACCAACTCATGGCAAGGCACACTTCATGTGCGGTACACAACATAGCATACTATAGAGCCTACGTCTAAAGCATAGGGGATGACCTTCGTCCTTTCTCTCTCTTCTGTTGTGGTCAGGTCTTGAGTCTTACTCAATACTCACACCTTGTAACACAGCCAAGAACTCATTCTTTGCTGATCTATTTTGAACTCTTTCAAAATCATGTCAAGGTGTGCGTTCTTTGAAAGTATCATCAGGCGTCTTGATCTATCTCTATAGATCTTGATGCCCAATATGTAAGCAGCTTTATCCAGGTCTTCCTTTGAAAAACTCCTTTCAAACAACCCTTTATGCTTTCCAGAAATTTTACATCATTTCGGATCAACAATATGTCATTCACATATACTTATCAGAAATGTTGTAGCACTCCCACTCACTTTATTGTAAATACAAGTTTCTAACAAACTTTGTATAAACCCAAAAACTTTGATCACTCCATCAAAGCGTATATTCTGACTCCGAGATGCTTGCTCTAGTCCATGGAAGGATCGCTGGAGCTAGCATACCTTTTAGCATCCTTAGGATCGACAAAACCTTTCTGATTATATCACATACAACCTTTCCTTACGAGAACTGGTAAGGAAACTTGTTTTGACATCCATCTGCCAGATTTCATAAATGCAGCTAATGCTAACATGATTCTGACGGACTTAAGCATCGCTACGGATGAGAGAATCTCATCGTAGTCAACTCCTTGAACTTGTGAAAATTCTCTTTGCCACAAGTCGAGCTTCATAGACGGTAACATTACCGTCCACGTCCGTCTTCTTCTTAAAGATCCATTTATCTCAATGGCTTGCCGATCATCGGGCAAGTTCACCAAAGTCCATGCTTTGTTCTGATACATGGATCCTATCTCGGATTTCATGGCTTCTAACCATTTGTCGGAATATGGGCCCACCATCGCTTCTCCCTAGCTCGTAGGTTCATTGTTGTCTAGCAACATGACTTCCAAGATAGGATCACGTACCACTCTGAAGTAGTAAGCATCCTCGTCGTCCTACAAGGTTTGGTACTGACTTGATCCGAAGTTTCATGATCACTATCATAAGCTTCCACTTCAATTGGTGTAGGTGCCACAGGAACAACTTCCTGTGCCCTGCTACACACTAGTTGAAGTGACGGTTCAATAACCTTATCAAGTCTCCACCATCCTCCCACTCAATTCTTTCGAGAGAAACTTTTCCTCGAGAAAGGACTCGTTTCTATAAGCAATTACTTTTGCTTCCAGATCTGAAATAGGAGGTATACCCAACTGTTTTGGGTATTCTATGAAGATGCATTTATCCGCTTTGGGTTCGAGCTTATTAGCCTGAAACTTTTTCACATAAGCATCGCAGCCCCAAACTTTTAAGAAACGACAACTTAGGTTTCTCTAAACGGTGTCGTCTCAACGGAATTGCGTGGTTCCCCTTTTAAAGTGAATGCGGTTGTCTCTAATGCCTAACCCATAAACGATAGTGGTAATTCGATAAGAGACATCATGGTATGCACCATATCCAATAGGGTGCAGTTATGATGTTCGGACACACCATCACACTGTGGTGTTCCAGGCAGTATTAATTGTGAAACACTTTCCACAATGTCTTAATTGTGTGCCAAACTCGCAACTCAGATATCTCTATGATCATATCATAGATATTTTATCCTCTTGTCACGACGATCTTCAACTTCACTCTGAAATTACTTGAACATTTCAATAATTCAGACTTGTGTTTCATCAAGCAAATATTCTCAACATCTACTCAAATCATCTGTGAAGTAAGAACATATCGATATCCACTGCGTGCCCCAGCACTCATTGGACTGCACACATCAAAATGTATTACTTCCAACAAGTTGCTTTCTTGTTCCATCTTACTGAAAACGAGGCCTTTCAGTCATCTTACCCATGTGGTATGATTTGCATGTCTCAAGTGATTCAAAATCAAGTGAGTCCAAACGATCCATCTGCATCGAGTTTCTTCATGCATATATACCAATAGACATGGTTCGCATGTCTCAATCTTTTCAAAAACGAGTGAGTCCAAAGATCCATCTACATGGAGTTTCTTCATGCGTTTTATACCAATATGACTCAAGTGGCAATGCCACAAGTATGTGGTACTATCATTACTATCTTATATCTTTTGGCATGAACATGTGTATCACTACGATCGAGATTCATTTTAGGTGCAAGACCATTGAAGGTATTATTCAAATAAACAGAGTAACCATTATTCTCCTTAAGTGAATAACCGTATTGCGATAAACATAATCCAATCATGTTTATGCAAACGCCAAACGCCAAATAACAATTATTTAGGTTTAACACCAATCTCGATGGTAGAGGGAGCATGCGATGCTTGATCACATCAACCTTGGAAACACTTCCAACACATATCGTCATCTCACCTTTAGCTAGTCTCCGTTTATTCCGCAGTTTTTATTTTGAGTTACTAACACTTAGCAACCGAACCGGTATCTAATACCCTGGTGCTGCTAGGAGTACTAGTAAAGTACACATTCATTTAATGTATATCCAATATACTTCTGTCGACCTTGCCTGCCTTCTCATCTACCAAGTATCTAGGGTAGTTCTGCTTCAGTGACCGTTCCCCTCATTACAGGAGCACTTAGTCTCGGGTTTGGGTTTAACCTTGGGATTCTTCGCTAGAGCAACAAATGATTTGCTGTTTCATGAAGTATCCCTTCTTGCCCTTGCCCTTCTAGAAACTAGTGGTTTCACTAACCATCAACAATTGATGCTCCTTCTTGATTTCTACTTTCGCGGTGTCAAACATCGCGAGTTGCTCAAGGATCATCATCTATCCCTGATATGTTATAGTTCATCACGAAGCTCTAATAGCTTGGTGGCAGTGACTATGGAGAACCATCACTATCTCATCTGGAAGATTAACTCCCACTCGATTCAAGCGATTGCAGTACTCAGACAATCTGAGCACCTGCTCAACGATTGAGCTTTTCTCCCTTAGTTTGTAGGCTTAAGAAACTTGCCAGAGGTCTCATACCTCTTGACGTGGGCACTAGTCTGAAATCCCAATTTCAGTCTTCGGAACATCTCATATGTTCTGCGATGTTTCAAAACCGTCTTTGGTGCCACAATTCTAATCCGTTAGCATTACGCACTGAACTATCACGTAGTCATCAAAAAAGTGTATGTCAGATGTTCCGCAACATCTATAGACGACGCTGAGGTTCAGCATACCGAGCGGTGCATTAAGGACATAAGCCTTCTGTGCAGCAATGAGGACAATCCTCAGTTTACGGACCCAGTCCGCATAATTGCTACTATCAACTTTCAACTAAATTTTCTCTAGGAACATATCTCATAACAGTAGAGCTAAAGCGTAAGCTATGACATAATTTGCAAAGACCTTCTGACTATGTTCATGATAATGAAGTTCATCTGATTAATGAACTCCCACTCAGATAGACATCCCTCTAGTCATCTAAGTGATACATGATCCGAGTCAAACTAGGCCGTGTCTGATCATCACGTGAGACGGACTAGTCATCATCGGTGAACATCTCCATGTTGATCGTATCTGCTATATGACTCATGTTTGACCTTTCGGTCTCTTGTGTTCCGAGGCCATGTCTGTACATGCTAGGCTCGTCAAGTCAACCTAAGTGTTTCGCATGTGTTCCGAGGCCATGTCTGTACATGCTAGGCTCGTCAACACCCGTTGTATTCGAACGTTAGAATCTATCACACCCGATCATCACGTGGTGCTTCGAAACAACGAACCTTCGCAACGGTGCACAGCTAGGGGGAACACGTCTCTTGAAATTTTAGTGAGGGATCATCTTACTTACTACCGTCGTTCTAAGCAAATAAGATGGAAAACATGATAAACATCACATGCAATCAAATAGTGACATGATATGGCCAATATCATTTTGCTCCTTTGATCTCCATCTTCGGGGCACCATGATCATCTTTGTCACCGGCATGACACCATGATCTCCATCATCATGATCTCCATCATTGTGTCTTCATGAAGTTGTCACGCCAACGATTACTTCTACTTCTATGGCTAACGCGCTTAGCAATAAAGTAAAGTAATTTACATGGCGTTATTCAATGACACGCAGGTCATACAAAAAAAAAGACAACTCCTATGGTTCCTGCCGGTTGTCATACTCGTCGACATGCAAGTCATGATTCCTATTACAAGAACATGATCAATCTCATACATCACATATATCATTCATCACATCCTTTTGGCCATATCACATCACATAGCATACCCTGCAAAAACAAGTTAGACGTCCTCTAATTGTTGTTGCATGTTTTACGTGGCTGCTATGGGTTTCTAGCAAGAACGTTTCTTACCTACACAAAAGCCACAACGTGATATGCCAATTTCTATTTACCCTTCATAAGGACCCTTTTCATCGAATCCGATCCGACTCAAGTGGGAGAGACAGACACCCGCTAGCCACCTTATGCAACTAGTGCATGTCAGTCGGTGGAACCTGTCTCACGTGAGTGTACGTGTAAGGTCGGTCCGGGCTGCTTCATCCCACAATACCGCCGAAACAAGATAAGACTAGTAGCGGCAAGAAGAATTGGCAACATCTACGCCCACAACTGCTTTGTGTACTACTCGTGCATAGTAACTACGCATAGGCCTGGCTCATGATGCCACTGTTGGAGATCGTAGCAGAATTTTAAAATTTCCTACGCATCACCAAGATCCATCTATGGAGTATACTAGCAACGAGGGGAAAGGAGTGCATCTACATACCCTTGTAGATCGCGAGCGAAAGCGTTCCAATGGACGGGGTTGATGGAGTCGTACTCGCCGTGATCCAAATCACCGATGACCGAGTGCCGAGCGGACGGCACCTCCGCGTTCAACACACGTACGGAGCAGCGACGTCTCCTCCTTCTTGATCCAGCAAGGGGGAAGGAGAGGTTGATGGAGATCCAGGAGCACGACGGCGTAGTGGTGGAAGTAGCGGGGATCTCGGCAGGGCTTCGCCAAGCTTCTGCGAGAGGGAGAGGTGTTGCAGGGGGAGAGGGAGGCGCCAGGGGCTGTGGTGCTGCTGCCCTCCCTCCCCCCACTATATATAGGCCCCCCTGGGGGGGGGCGCCGGCCCTGGATCCCATCTACAAGGGGGGGGGGGGCGGCGGCCAGGGGGGAAACTTGCCCCCGAAGTCAGGTGGGGCGCTCCCCACCCCTAGGGTTTCCAACCCTAGGCGCAGGAGAAGGCCCATGGGGGGCGCCCCAGCCCACTAGGGGATGGTTCCCTTCCCACTTCAGCCCATGGGGCCCTCCGGGATAGGTGGCCCCACCCGGTGGACCCCCGGGACCCTTCCGGTGGTCCCGGTACAATACCGGTGACCCCCGAAACTTTCCCGGTGGCCGAAACTTGACTTCCTATATATAATTCTTCACCTCCGGACCATTCCGGAACTCCTCGTGACGTCCGGGATCTCATCCGGGACTCCGAACAACTTTCGGGTTTCCGCATACTAATATCTCTACAACCCTAGCGTCACCGAACCTTAAGTGTGTAGACCCTACGGGTTCGGGAGACATGCAGACATGACCGAGACGCCTCTCCGGTCAATAACCAACAGCGGGATCTGGATACCCATGTTGGCTCCCACATGTTCCACGATGATCTCATCGGATGAACCACGAAGTCAAGGATTCAATCAATCCCGTATACAATTCCCTTTGTCAGTCGGTACGTTACTTGCCCGAGATTCGATCGTCGGTATCCCAATACCTTGTTCAATCTTGTTACCGGCAAGTCACTTTACTCGTACCGTAATGCATGATCCCGTGGCTAACTCCTTAGTCACATTGAGCTCATTATGATGATGCATTACTGAGTGGGCCCAGAGATACCTCTCCGTCATACGGAGTGACAAATCCCAGTCTCGATCCGTGCCAACCCAACAGACACTTTCGGAGATACCCGTAGTGTACCTTTATAGTCACCCAGTTACGTTGTGACGTTTGGTACACCCAAAGCACTCCTACGGTATCCGGGAGTTGCACGATCTCATGGTCTAAGGAAATGATACTTGACATTGGAAAAGCTTTAGCAAACGAACTACACGATCTTTTGTGCTATGCTTAGGATTGGGTCTTGTCCATCACATCATTCTCCTAATGATGTGATCCCGTTATCAACGACATCCAATGTCCATGGTTAGGAAACCGTAACCATCTATTGATCAACGAGCTAGTCAACTAGAGGCTTACTAGGGACATGGTGTTGTCTATGTATCCACACATGTATCTGAGTTTCCTATCAATACAATTCTAGCATGGATAATAAACGATTATCATGAACAAGGAAATATAATAATAACCAATTTATTATTGCCTCTAGGGCATATTTCCAACAGGCATTTCAACAAGTTAGAAGCAATGAAAGCTAGACACCATATGCAAGATGCAACGAATATCACTCTACCAAGTTAAAACTGTCTCGTCATAAGTGCCATTTCAACAAATTAGTAGTACAAGCTAGAAAAGAATGTGAGATGTAACCTATATCACACTCCGAAGTCAAACGTGTCTTATGATAAATGATTGTTGCAGGTTACACAACAGTACTAATTTGATGTAAGAACATGGTGTGATAGACAGATATTGTATGTTCTAGAAACAGGAACACGTGTCTTATTCAAGTATAATGTGTAAAGTAAGCAGATGGAATTCAACAAAATTAGAAGCAATACAAGCTAGACATCACACATAACATGCAACCACATATAACAGTGCCAAGTTAGAGGGAGCACCGGTGATGCTGCACTAGGGGAGACGTGCTCATCATAAACACAACTTTGTTGAGTGTCTATGCATGTGTTGTCTTGGAAATCATCTTGGGGGTGTGGAGGAGTAGAAACTGTAGAGGCCCTCCGTTCGGAAGGAGCACCTTTATCCGCTGCCTTGCTAACTTCCTTCCGCTTTATTGATTTTGAATTGTCAAGTAAAACCGACAAGAAAAAGCAATAAAATTCTCTCTTCAGAACTCATTCATGCATGATACTGACAATCACTACTTTGATGTAAGGCAAACACATGATACCAGGATGGAATATGTACGAAAAACAGGACGGCATGGCATGTTCACAACTGTTTGTGTAAACTAAGCAGAAACCATTCCAACAAATAAGAAGCAATGCAAGCTAGACACCACATGAAAGATGCAACCAATATGACTCTGCCAAGTTAAAAGCGTCCCATCATAAATGGAATTTCAACAATTTAGAAGCAGCGCATGCTATAAATCATATGAAAGATGCAACTAATATCGCACTGCATATACTAAAGGTGTCTCGTCATGTTGATTGATGCGAGATACAAAAAAAACAATAGTTTTATGTAAGGACATGCTTAATAGACAGATGTACTATGTACTAAATACAGGAAGGCATGTCACATTAACAGGTATAATGTATAAGCTAAGCAGACTAGCACATGCAGTTTAACCAGATTGGAAGAATTACAACCTAGACACCATATGCAACATGCAACCACATATCACGCTGCCAACTTAGAGCAAGCACATGCGATGCTAGTGTAGGGGAAATGCTGTAATCAACTACAGAGCTGCGTTCACTATCTTCATCTAGCATTTCTATTTCTTGAGAATCATGTCGGGAGGCTGACGCTGCATTCTTTAAATGAGGAGTAGTCCCCTTGCCTGCCTGCCTCATCATAAGTGATTGATGAGGGATACACAAGAACATTAGTTTGATGTAAGAACATGGTTAATACACAGATGTACTAGTATGTACCAAAAAATAGAAAGGTATGTCATATTCAAAGGTATAATGTGTAAGCTAAGCAGATGCAATTTAACCAAATTGGAAGCAATACAAGCTAGACATCCGGCTGGAGTGGTGAGCATGATCATCTAGGACCTGAGAGCCTGGTGGGAGGCGGGCTGCTTCGCCACCATCGCAGCTTTTTAGTTGGCTTCCAGGTGATGCCTATCTTTGCTGGGCTTGTCACTGGCTCGGCCAGTGCCCTGACTAGCTATTTGTCTTCTGGTGCTCACGGGATGGTGGTTCATGTAAAAAAATATCTTTCCTTATGTTACTGACTTCGGCCTTTCGAATACAAGCTAGACACCATATGGAACATGCAACCACATATGACACCGCAAAGTTAAAGCAAGCACCTGGGATGGTGGTTCATTGCGAGCGAGGTCATCAACTCCAGAGCTACGTTTACCGTCTCCATCTGCTGACACTGCACCCTTTATAGCGCTGTAACGTGTCTTGCCTACCCGCATACGAAGCTGGAGCGACTTCTCTCTTTTATTTTTGGCTTCTCTCATGGCAGCAGAGTCTGAAATACCCTTGCATAAAAACACAATAGTGAGAATAAGGGCGAAGTGTGTGCAGAACTAGTGCACCGTAAAAGTAGCAGATAGCAGGTGGCTGAAAAATAAATGACAGGAGACATATGATAGCTCTACAACATTGCATGGCAAACAAAATTAGATTCTACTCCGTATGATTTTGTAATATATGAGCACAGGAAATGCAGGTACTCCTCCAGCACACCACCACATGTGGTCATATCTAAGATAACAGTCGACGGAAAATAAATAGGTCAGTCGATTTTTTTAATGAACCGTCCGATCTATAAGGAACGGGCAGATGGCCTTCGTCTACCTCCCGCCAGTCACTGTTGACGATCTTTCTCGAACCGCCAGCGACCACCGGCCCAGACCCCTGCCTCCGCCGCCCCGCCCTCCCATCGACCTCACACCACCGCCGTGCTTGGCACCGCCCCCAGGCCATCCCTTTAATCCGGGCCGACCTCCAGATCGGGCGCCAGTAGCTCTAGGCCGCACACGCCCCTAAGATAAACACCAAGGCGCTGCTTCCCCGGCGTAATAGGCGTACTAGCGCCTGTTACGCCGGGGAATGCTTCCGTTAATTGGGAATCAACTGGCCAGAAATTGAAATTCAGGGGGGCAACGGACCTCTAGCTAAGGTGAAATAGTATATGAGGAGAAACCTTGTGCATCGCGAGTTACTAGGAACATCTAGTATCAAGAAGAAGCGTTCAACTAGTGTCTTCTGTGGGATGAATACCGTGCAAGCAGATGAAGGAAATATGCCCTAGAGGCAATAATAAAGTTATTATTTATTTCCTTATTTCATGATAAATGTTTATTATTCATGCTAGAATTGTATTAACCGGAAACATAATACTTGTGTGAATACATAGACAAACAGAGTGTCACTAGTATGCCTCTACTTGACTAGCTCGTTGATCAAAGATGGTTATGTTTCCTAGCCATAGACATGAGTTGTCATTTTTTTAACGGGATCAAATTATTAGGAGAATGATGTGATTGACTTGACCCATTCCGTTAGCTTAGCACTTGATCGTTTAGTATGTTGCTATTGCTTTCTTCATGACTTATACATGTTCCTATGACTATGAGATTATGCAACTCCCGTTTACCGGAGGAACACTTTGTGTGCTACCAAACGTCACAACATAACTGGGTGATTATAAAGGTGCTCTACAGGTGTCTCCGAAGGTACTTGTTGGGTTGGCATATTTCGAGATTAGGATTTGTCACTCCGATTGTCGGAGAGGTATCTCTAGGCCCTCTCGGTAATGCACATCACTTAAGCCTTGCAAGCATGGCAACTAAAGAGTTTGTTGCAAGATGATGTATTACGGAACGAGTAAAGAGACTTGCCGGTAACGAGATTGAACTAGGTATTGAGATACCGACGATCGAATCTCGGGCAAGTAACATACCGATGACAAAGGAAACAACGTATGTTGTTATGCGGTCTGACCGATAAAGATCTTCGTAGAATATGTGGGAGCCAATATGAGCATCCAGGTTCCGCTATTGGTTATTGACCGGAGACATGTCTCGGTCATGTCTACATAGTTCTCGAACCCGTAGGGTCCGCATGCTTAACGTTACGACGACAGTTATATTATGAGTTTATATATTTTGATGTACCGAAGGTTGTTCGGAGTCCCGGATGTGATCACGGACATGACGAGGAGTCTCGAAATGGTCGAGACATAAAGATTGATATATTGGACGACTATATTCGGACACCAGAAATGTTCCGGGTGATTTCGGAGAAAACCGGAGTGCCGGAGGGTTACCGGAACCCCCCCGGGAGAAGTAATGGGCCTTATGGGCCTTAGTGGAGAGAGAGGGGCAGCCAGGAGGGGCCGCGCGCCCCCTCCCCCTCTGGTCCGAATTGGACTAGGAGAGGGGGGGCGGCGCCCCCCTTTCCTTCTCCCTCTCCCCCTTCCTTTGCCCCCTCCTAGTAGGAGTAGGAAAGAAGGGAGTCCTACTCCTACTAGGAGGAGGACTCCTCCTCCTGGCGCGCCAACAAGGGCCGGCCGGCCTCCCCCTTGCTCCTTTATATACGGGGGCAGGGGGCACCCCACAGACACAACAATTGATCTATTGATCTCTTAGCCGTGTGCGGTGCCCCCCTCCACCATATTACACCTCGATAATATCGTAGCGGTGCTTAGGCGAAGCCCTGCGTCGGTAGAACATCATCATCGTCACCATGCCGTCGTGCTGACGAAACTCTCCCTCAACACTCGGCTGGATCGGAGTTCGAGGGACGTCATCGAGCTGAACGTGTGCTGAACTCGGAGGTGCCGTGCGTTCGGTACTTGATCGGTCGGATCGTGAAGACGTACGACTACATCAACCGCGTTGTGTTAATGCTTCCGCTTTCGGTCTACGAGGGTACGTGGACTACACTCTCCCCTCTCGTTGCTATGCATCACCATGATCTTGCGTGTGCGTAGGAATTTTTTTGAAATTACTACGTTCCCCAACAGTGGCATCCGAGCCTGGTTTTATGCGTTGATGTTATGCACGAGTAGAACACAAGTGAGTTGTGGGCGATATAAGTCATACTGCTTACCAGCATGTCATACTTTGGTTCGGCGGTATTGTGAGATGAAGCGGCCCGGACCGACATTACGCGTACGCTTACGCGAGACTGGTTTCACCGTTACGAGCACTCGTTGCTTAAAGGTGACCGGCGGGTGTCTGTCTCTCTCACTTTAGTTGAACCGAGTGTGGCTACGCCCGGTCCTTGCGAAGGTTAAAACAACACCAACTTGACAAACTATCGTTGTGGTTTTGATGCGTAGGTAAGAACGGTTCTTGCTAAGCCCGTAGCAGCCACGTAAAACTTGCAACAACAAAGTAGAGGACGTCTAACTTGTTTTTGCAGGGCATGTTGTGATGTGATATGGTCAAGACATGATACTGAATTTTATTGTAAGAGATGATCATGTTTTGTAACCGAGTTATCGGCAACTGGCAGGAGCCATACGGTTGTCACTTTATTGTATGCAATGCAATCGCCATGTAATTGTTTTACTTTATCACTAAGCGGTAGCGATAGTCGTAGAAGCAATAGTTGGTGAGACAACAACGATTCTTCGATGGAGATCAAGGTGTCACGCCGATGACGATGGTGATCATGACGGTGCTTCGGAGATGGAGATCACAAGCACAAGATGATGATGGCCATATCATATCAGTTATATTGATTGCATGTGATGTTTATCTTTTATGCATCTTATCTTGCTTTGATTGACGGTAGCATTATAAGATGATCCTTCACTAAATTATCAAAGTATAAGTGTTCTCCCTGAGTTTGCACCGTTGCGAAAGTTCTTCATGCTGAGACACCACGTGATGATCGGGTGTGATAGGCTCTACGTTCAAATACAACGGGTGCAAAATAGTTGCACACGCGGAATACTCAGGTTAAACTTGACGAGCCTAGCATATAACAGATATGGCCTCGGAACACGGAGACCGAAAGGTCGAGCGTGAATCATATAGTAGATATGATCAACATAGTGATGTTCACCATTGAAACTACTCCATCTCACGTGATGATCAGACATGGTTTAGTTGATATGGATCACGTGATCACTTAGAGGATTAGAGGGATGTCTATCTAAGTGGGAGTTCTTAAGTAATATGATTAATTGAACTTGAATTTATCATGAACTTAGTACCTGATAGTATCTTGCTTGTCTATGTTAATTGTAGATAGATGGCCCGTGCTGTTGTTTCGTTAAATTTTAATGCGTTCCTTGAGAAAGCAAAGTTGAAAGATGATGGTAGCAATTACACGGACTGGGTCCGTAACTTGAGGATTATCCTCATTGCTGCACAAAAAAATTACGTCCTGGAAGCACCGCTAGGTGTACCACCTGCGCCAGCAACTGCAGACATTGTAAATGCCTGGCAGTCACGTGTTGATGACTACTCGATAGTTCAGTGTGCCATGCTTTACGGCTTAGAACCGGGTCTTCAACGACGTTTTGAACGTCATGGAGCATATGAGATGTTCCAGGAGTTGAAGTTAATATTTCAAGCAAATGCCCGGATTGAGAGATATGAAGTCTCTAATAAGTTCTACAGCTGCAAGATGGAAAAGAATAGTTCTGTCAGTGAGCATATACTCAAAATGTCTGGGTATAACAATCACTTGATTCAACTGGGAGTTAGTCTTCCGGATGATAGCGTCATTGACAGAATTCTTCAATCACTGCCACCAAGCTACAAGAGCTTCGTGATGAACTATAATATGCAAGGGATGAATAAGACGATTCCCGAGCTCTTTGCAATGCTAAAGGCTGCGGAGGTAGAAATCAAAAAGGAGCATCAAGTGTTGATGGTCAATAAGACCACTAGTTTCAAGAAAAAGGGTAAAGGGAAGAAGAAGGGGAACTTCAAGAAGAACAGCAAACAAGTTGCTGCTCAGGAGAAGAAACCCAAGTCTGGACCTAAGCCTGAGACTGAGTGCTTCTACTGCAAGCAGACTGGTCACTGGAAGCGGAACTGCCCCAAGTATTTGGCGGATAAGAAGGATGGCAAGGTGAACAAAGGTATATGTGATATACATGATATTGATGTGTACCTTACTAATGCTCGCAGTAGCACCTGGGTATTTGATACTGGTTCTGTTGCTAATATTTGCAACTCGAAACAGGGGCTACGGATTAAGCGAAGATTGGCTAAGGACGAGGTGACGATGCGCGTGGGAAATGGTTCCAAAGTCGATGTGATCGCGGTCGGCACGCTACCTCTACATCTACCTTCGAGATTAGTTTTAGACCTAAATAATTGTTATTTGGTGCCAGCGTTAAGCATGAACATTATATCCGGATCTTGTTTGATGCGAGACGGTTATTCATTTAAATCAGAGAATAATGGTTGTTCTATTTATATGAGTAATATCTTTTATGGTCATGCACCCTTGAAGAGTGGTCTATTTTTGTTGAATCTCGATAGTAGTGATACACATATTCATAATATTGAAGCCAAAAGATGCAGAGTTGATAATGATAGTGCAACTTATTTGTGGCACTGCCGTTTAGGTCATATCGGTGTAAAGCGCATGAAGAAACTCCATACTGATGGACTTTTGGAACCACTTGATTATGAATCACTTGGTACTTGCGAACCGTGCCTCATGGGCAAGATGACTAAAACACCGTTCTCCGGAACTATGGAGAGAGCAACCGATTTGTTGGAAATCATACATACAGATGTATGTGGTCCGATGAATATTGAGGCTCGTGGCGGATATCGTTATTTTCTCACCTTCACAGATGATTTGAGCAGATATGGGTATATCTACTTAATGAAACATAAGTCTGAAACATTTGAAAAGTTCAAAGAATTTCAGAGTGAAGTTGAAAATCATCGTAACAAGAAAATAAAATTTCTACGATCTGATCGTGGAGGAGAATATTTGAGTTATGAGTTTGGTCTTCATTTGAAACAATGCGGAATAGTTTCGCAACTCACGCCACCCGGAACACCACAGTGTAATGGTGTGTCCGAACGTCGTAATCGTACTTTACTAGATATGGTGCGATCTATGATGTCTCTTACTGATTTACCGCTATCGTTTTGGGGTTATGCTTTAGAGACGGCTGCATTCACGTTAAATAGGGCACCATCAAAATCCGTTGAGACGACGCCTTATGAACTGTAGTTTGGCAAGAAACCAAAGTTGTCATTTCTTAAAGTTTGGGGCTGCGATGCTTATGTGAAAAACCTTCAACCTGATAAGCTCGAACCCAAATCGGAGAAATGCGTCTTCATAGGATATCCAAAGGAAACTATTGGGTACACCTTCTATCACAGATCCGAAGGCAAAACTTTTGTTGCTAAATTCGGAAATTTTCTGGAGAAGGAGTTTCTCTCGAAAGAAGTGAGTGGGAGGAAAGTAGAACTTGATGAGGTAACTGTACCTACTCCCTTATTGGAAAGTAGTTAATCACAGAAACCAGTTTCTGTGACACCTACGCCAATTAGTGAGGAAGTTAATGATGATGATCATGAAACTTCAAATCAAGTTATTACTGAACCTCGTAGATCAACCAGAGTAAGATCCGCACCAGAGTGGTACGGTAATCCTGTTCTGGAGGTTATGTTACTAGACCATGACGAACCTACGAACTATGAAGAAGCGATGGTGAGCCCAGATTCCGCAAAATGGCTTGAGGCCATGAAATCCAAGATGGGATCCATGTATGAGAACAAACTATGGACTTTGGTTGACTTGCCCGATGATCGGCAAGCCATTAAAAATATATGGATCTTCAAGAAGAAGACTGACGCTGACGGTAATGTTACTATCTATAAAGCTCGACTTGTTGCAAAAGGTTTTTGACAAGTTCAAGGGATTGACTACGATGAGACCTTCTCACCCGTAGCGATGCTTAAGTCTGTCCAAATCATGGTAGCAATTGCCGCATTTTATGATTATGAAATTTGGCAAATGGATGTCAAAACTGCATTCCTGAATGGATTTCTGGAAGAAGAGCTTTATATGATGCAACCGGAAGGTTTTGTCGATCCAAAGGAAGCTAACAAAGTGTGCAAGCTCCAGCGATCCATTTATGAACTGGTGCAAGCCTCTCGGAGTTGGAATAAACGCTTTGATAGTGTGATCAAAGCATTTGGTTTTATACAGACTTTTGGAGAAGCCTGTATTTAAAAGAAAGTGAGTGGGAGCTCTGTAGCATTTCTGATATTATATGTGGATGACATATTGCTGATTGGAAATGATATAGAATTTCTGGATAGCATAAAGGGATACTTGAATAAGGGTTTTTCAATGAAAGACCTCGGTGGAGCTGCGTATATATTGGGCATCAAGATTTATAGAGATAGATCAAGACACTTAATTGGACTTTCACAAAGCACATACCTTGAAAAAGTTTTGAAAAAGTTCAAAATGGATCAAGCAAAGAAAGGGTTCTTGCCTGTGTTACAAGGTGTGAAATTGAGTAAGACTCAATGCCCGACCACTGCAGAAGATAGAGAGAAGATGAAAGATGTTCCCTATGCTTCAGTCATAGGCTCTATCATGTATGCAATGTTGTGTACCAGACCTGATGTATGCCTTGCTATAAGTCTAGCAGGAAGGCACCAAAGTAATCCAGGAGTGGATCACTGCACAGCGGTCAAGAACATCCTGAAATACCTGAAAAGGACTAAGGATATGTTTCTCGTTTATGGAGGTGACAAAGATCTCATCGTAAATGGTTACGTCGATGCAAGCTTTGACACTGATCCGGACGATTCTAAATCGCAAACCGGATACGTGTTTACATTGAACGGTGGAGCTGTCAGTTGGTGCAGCTCTAAACAAAGCGTCGTGGCGGGATCTACGTGTGAAGCGGAGTACATAGCTGCTTCGGAAGCAGCAAATGAAGGAGTTTGGATGAAGGAGTTCATATCCAATCTAGGTGTCATACCTAGTGCATCGGGTCCAATGAAAATCTTTTGTGACAGTACTGGTGCAATTGCCTTAGCAAAGGAATCCAGATTTCACAAGAGAACCAAGCACATCAAAAGGCGCTTCAATTCCATCCGGGATTTAGTCCAGGTGGGAGACATAGAAATTTGCAAGATACATACGGATCTGAATGTTGCAGACCCGTTGACTAAGCCTCTTCCATGAGCAAAACATGATCAGCACCAAGGCTCCATGGGTGTAAGAATCATTACTGTGTAATCTAGATTATTAACTGTAGTGCAAGTGGGAGACTGAAGCAAATATGCCCTAGAGGCAATAATAAAGTTATTATTTATTTCCTTATTTCATGATAAATGTTTATTATTCATGCTAGAATTGTATTAACCGGAAACATAATACTTGTGTGAATACATAGACAAACAGAGTGTCACTAGTATGCCTCTACTTGACTAGCTCGTTGATCAAAGATGGTTATGTTTCCTAGCCATAGACATGAGTTGTCATTTGATTAACGGGATCACATTATTAGGAGAATGATGTGATTGACTTGACCTATTCCGTTATCTTAGCACTTGATCGTTTAGTATGTTGCTATTGCTTTCTTCATGACTTATACATGTTCCTATGACTATGAGATTATGCAACTCCCGTTTATCGGAGGAACACTTTGTGTGCTACCAAACGTCACAACGTAACTGGGTGATTATAAAGGTGCTCTACAGGTGTCTCCGAAGGTACTTGTTGGGTTGGCGTATTTCGAGATTAGGATTTGTCACTCCGATTGTCGGAGAGGTATCTCTGGGCCCTCTCTGCAATGCACATCACTTAAGCCTTGCAAGCATTGCAACTAAAGAGTTTGTTGCAAGATGATGTATTACGGAATGAGTAAAGAGACTTGCCGGTAACGAGATTGAACTAGGTATTGAAATACCGACGATCGAATCTCGGGCAAGTAACATACCGATGACAAAGGGAACAACGTATGTTGTTATGTGGTCTGACCGATAAAGATCTTCGTAGAATATGTGGGAGCCAATATGAGCATCCAGGTTCCGCTATTGGTTATTGATCGGAGACATGTCTCGGTCATGTCTACATAGTTCTCGAACCCGTAGGGTCCGCACGCTTAACGTTACGATGACAGTTATATTATGAGTTTATATATTTTGATGTACCAAAGGTTGTTCGGAGTCCCGGATGTGATCACGGACATGACGAGGAGTCTCGAAATGGTCGAGACATAAAGATTGATATATTGGACGACTATATTCGGACACCGGAAATGTTCCGGGTGATTTTGGAGAAAACCGGAGTGCCGGAGGGTTACCGGAACCCCCCGAGAGAAGTAATGGGCCTTATGGGCCTTAGTGGAGAGAGAGAGAGAGGGGCAGCCAGGAGGGGCCGCGCGCCCCCTCCCCCTCTGGTCCAAATTGGACTAGGAGAGGGGGGCGGCGCCCCACTTTCCTTCTCCCTCTCCCCCTTCCTTTCCCCCCTCCTAGTAGGAGTAGGAAAGAAGGGAGTCCTACTCCTACTAGGAGGAGGACTCCTCCTCCTGGCGCGCCAACAAGGGCCGGCCGGCCTCCCCCTTGCTCCTTTATATACGGGGGCAGGGGGCACCCCACAGACACAACAATTGATCTATTGATCTCTTACCCGTGTGCGGTGCCCCCCTCCACCATATTACACCTCGATAATATCGTAGCGGTGCTTAGGCGAAGCCCTGCGTCGGTAGAACATCATCATCGTCACCACGCCGTCATGCTGACGAAACTCTCCCTCAACACTCGGCTGGATCGGAGTTCGAGGGACGTCATCGAGCTGAACATGTGCTGAACTCGGAGGTGCCGTGCGTTCGGTACTTGATCGGTCGGATCGTGAAGACGTATGACTACATCAACCGCGTTGTGTTAACGCTTCCGCTTTCGGTCTACGAGGGTACGTGGACTACACTCTCCCCTCTCGTTGCTATGCATCACCATGATCTTGCGTGTGCGTAGGAAATTTTTGAAATTACTACGTTCCCCAACAGCAGAGACGTAAGATTTGCACGAATAAGGGAAGAGGAGTACCTTTTTTAGTTGCCGGTGTGGTCACCTCCACATGTCGCACCGATCTTCTTCTTTTTACCGGGGAAACCGATGTTCTGGAGGGTGCAGGCTTGGACGAACCCATGGCCAAATTGTTGACTGTTTTGCCGTGGCCGTATGTCAGCGGAGGGGAAGCAGATCCGAGGCGGCGAAGGACGGCGTAGCAGGAACAACTCCGGTGAGGTGGAGGGTGGCGAAGTTGGAGCGGCAGCAGTGAGGCGCAGGACGGCGTGGTTGAACTGGCTCGGGTACGGACGGCTCAGCCTCGGCTTCAACTACTAGCCGTGGAGGGCGTTGCGGTGGACGACGACGTCGGGGTATCGGCTCCGGCGTGATGGAGGAGGGCGGCGGTTGATGGGTGGGATGGGTGGCGGACGGAGGACGCCGGGGTTTCGCGGCTGGTGGAGAGGTAGTTTTGGCGCCCACGGAGTACGAATGGGGAATCGGACGGGTGGGGGGAACCATGTTTCGGTCTGGGACACGCTTGTTTTTGGCTTTTTTGAACAGAAGATGGGACGCCCTTGTTTGAAATTTGGGGAAAGTACAAACTTTGTCCCCCTCTTAAATTTCGGACCTACTGCGGGTCGGGGGTAGGATGGTAATCCCACGTGTCCCAAATAGTGGGCGGGAGTGATTTCGGCCGCGCGCATGTGTGCTTAGGCGGCCATTGTGTATGAATGTTTTTCGGATGCGGTTGCGTGGCGTCTAGATGAAGCTACAAACCTACCCCGGTTTAGACCTTTGGACGTAGGGCCGGTAGGTTTCACGGGTCGGAGTTATTAGAAAAGTAATTTCCTTGTACTACCAAACATTGGTCTCACGCGGTTTCGGGCGAGTAGAGGCTCTTTTGGCGCTTCGTTCGAAATTTTGAAACACAATCATTCACGTTTAGAGTACTCTTGAACTATGAGGATTGACCTAAATAGACAATGTTATATTTGACCTTGTATGTTTGAAAACCTCATTAAATTATCCGCTTCTTTTTGAAATTTTGACACTTGAAAATCCTATAACTACGATTATTTTGGAATGGAGGAGCTAAATTTCAATCTATTTTGTACACGACTACATATGCTATTATGTACAAATCAGAGCAAAGATTGGTGCCCCCATAATTTAGGTATGGTTTACAAATGCCATGATATCAAAATCAAATAATTGAATGGACTTCATGTTGAATTCGATTTTTTAAACCACCTTAAGTTGAATTCAAATGTATGCTAGTTCAAAGGTAGCTATTTATAATGTCCATTGTGTAACTTTCGTATGTATAATGTGTTTTACACACACAACATGAACTATACTCACGTTTATATTCGATTGCTAAAGCGATGCATTGTCTGGAGTTCAAAATACTAACTATGTGGATCAATTGTGTCGAATAATAACATAGACATGCTCAAATTCGATAGAATCTAGATGTCTGATAGATCAATGACCGCTCCTTACGCGAATTGCAAATATCATGATCCCATCCTAATATTTGGATACAATTTATATCTTTAATCAATGTGTAGAGCTGTCTTTTACGTGTAGTTTCACTCTCCATCGGTGGTCTCTCACACATGCTCACACACTCTCTCCCGAGGTGTCTTTCTCGCACACATGCTCTAGATATAACCCTCCCTCCCTCTTGTAACCATTTACAACTGTTTTCACTAACCTTTATCACAAGCACTCTTCCTCTCGCAAACATACACACACACAATCCTCATCGACCCTTTCTATATACATGGACCTGCCTACGTGTCTCATGTACACACATTATCTTTACGCCTGTCTCTCACGCATTGTCTCACACCTCTCTTCCTAATCGACGAGTTCTAGCAGAGCATTCTGTAGGTTGCCCCTTAAAGTTAGGTTGGATGAATAGTAATATCAGAGATAAAGGGGTTACCTTAGTCCGAGAACCTAGGTTTACAAATCCTAGCCGGCTTTGTCAGTGGACACAGAGTCCTTCACAATTCTGCTATCTTTGTCTTGTACGACTAGTCATCCATGGGTCTTCCTAAATGCGTCACAGGCCGACCAATGTGCCGCAGGACGTAACCGAACGAAGGGCCTCACCTCGACCCACCGGACCTCACGTGGTGACACACCCTCTGCCCCCACGTCTCATTATCTTCTCACACCCACACATACCAACACAAACACCACACACACAGAAAATTTCTCCTGGTGCCTCTATTCCCTCCCCCCTTGCATATACACACTCAAGGGAATGGAATCTCTTGTCGTGACGTCATATTCGTCTCTCTCTCTCTAGACCACTCTCATTTCTCATGCTATCTCTCCCACGCCCCCGTCGGCCCCTCTATCCATGCCTCTCTCGAATACGTAATACACACACATACCTCTCTAGGCCCCGCCAAATGCATCAACTACACATTCACACATGTTACATCACGTACCCCATTGATCTAAAAAGCCCTCTCTTCACGTTTATTTCGCATACAACATTCCTTTTGAATAAAGTGTGGCCAAAAAATTATTTTAGAGTTTCTACATATATACAACATTACAAAGTTATATGGAGGAGTACGAATGCTAATTTGCATTGCATGGTGCCCACAATGATACTTATTCCGCACTCTGAATTTGTATATTTTTATACTATATACAAAGTTAGTCATAATAAAGAGAAACGAAGAGCATCTCTCTCTCCATCGCATACCCCCCTGTACGCCCCTTTCACGTATGCACACAAAACTATCTCCAGGTCCTCTAAAAGTAAGCCCCTAGAAAATTCACACATGTTTCATCTTTCTCTCGCGATATATGCAATGACGATCATTGTATTTGAAGCGAAAGCACGATACGTACATTGGACTTCAGAATCCACTCATTACGGTCACCATTTACGTTTAGTGGTTATTATACAGTCACAGGCTCACCGTACAACTCTGTATTTGCTCATGACATGACTAGTTCACCAGTTAAACGCTCCACGTGGCACCTCTAGTGTTGCATCACATTATCTCACTAACATCGTGCCCACCTGTCGACTTGTATCTACTCTACATCTACACTCTTATAAAATACATAAAATACACTCTTATAAAAACCAGAGTTGGTGATGATGGTGTGCCTGCCATCCTGCAATATAGGCCGTTCGATTTATATCTGACGGATAGGAAAGAAACTATGGAAATTTTGCAAAAAGGTACCCACACACCTCTCCACATTTGCAAATAAGGCCTTCCCTCGTTCATCCTTTTCTCTCACAAGATAAACAAGTCATACAAATGCATCTTGATGTTACGTGCAACGCACGGGCATCTTGCTAGTAAGAATGAAAACAAACGACAAAACAATATTTGGACGGTGGTTCAAAGTCATGACCACGGGCACAGCGGACAAGGTGGCCTTGTATTGGTATGCCGAGCCGTCTGTTTTAACACACAGGAGCTGGTGTGGTGATTATACACACACGCACGCATGCACACGAACTGCATCCACGCAGCACTCACACAAACACATGCACCCACGCACGCACGCAACACTCACACGTACACACGCAGCCACACACGCACACAACACTCACACGCACGCACGCAACACTCACACACACACACACACACACGCACGCATGCATGCACACACCAGTACACCACACGAGCAACACACACTCTTACGCTCAAGTGCTCAACCTACACGTGCATGCGCACACATCATGCCCTGACAGACACATACACAACCAGGTGATTCCCGCGCACGGGTTGGAGCCTTGTCGCGCCTGCGTAAATTTGTGTTTATCTGACCTTTTGCCTATGCGAACTGACAGGTGGGACCCACAAGGAACATGGTCAATTTAACTAGTCAACCTGGCGCCACGCAGACTATTTGGCCGGTCAACAGAGTGCAATCCGATGCTGAACTGTGAGCAAGTGACCGTATAATCACCGCAAAACGTATATAGTGACCGTAATCAGCTTATTCTGAAGTTCGGTGACCGTATTACGCTTTTCTCTCTGTAGGCCCTCCAAAACTACATCTCTACACGTTCTCGCATGTTACATCTAACAACTATGCAATACAACACTACTACTACACTCTAACATAATAAATCATATGTGTTTTTAGTTTACTAGATATCATATTGTTACTTATAATTATTCAGTTTGCATACATTAAAATTGCCTTTGAAATGTATGGCCAGTATCATCTACCGCGCGGGAAAAATCCCGCCCTTTCCTGTTTAATCGAGTTTGTATCGATGGATCGTGCGAAACAGCAAAACTATAGTACTATACAGTACTACAAGTGACAGTTCACTGGGCCGTCGTGTCGTCTACTCCTCCGTCGTAAGAGTGGAGCGCTCGCTTTCATAAATCTTCTAGTCCCTTTCGCCGACATGTGGGGCATCAAGCTACCGGGTCCACGTGCCATACCGGAATACAGTGCAGAGCAGCCGGGGTGAAGCACCCCAGTCATGGCGCCGGTGTAGTAATGAGCAATGAGGCGTCAAATCACAAAGCTGCACCTTTCCCGCAGTTAAGTTGGAGGGACGAAGCAACCATCACATCATTTCACTCGTTGCTGAATCCGCTTCTCCCTCATCTTCTTCAACTTAACCACGTGTTGCTTCTGCCGTTGTTCTGCCTCATGTGGGACGCGGATCGGCTTGGTAAAGCACTGACACGTGGGACCGCATGTTAGCAAACCGCCAGGACAACGTCCTCCGAAAATAAGAAGCCTAATCCTAGACTTACAAAGGGCTACGTAGCTGCTACGTATACTTTCCATCTAATCTATATATGCCCCCCTGATTTTCAGGTGGGGTGGGCCTAATCCTCTCCTTTAATCCAATCAAATAGTCCCACATCACATCAGTTCGTAACTTTACGTAAACCATTACGTGGATGTAGCATTGCTCAAATAAGAAACCTCCCCCGCCATCCGCGCGGCAAAATCACCTCCTTTTTACTAATCTTGATTCTATAATTTTTTAGATCAATATAATTGAGATTTGTATAGATAGCACACAGGAGAAAAACCAAGTGGTACGGTTAAGGGCATCCACAATGTGTAGCCAAATGTGAAAATAGCTTTTGGTATCGTGGGAACCATTGTGGACGGTGTTGCCAAAGCCAAAAAGATGGAACCGAAGCTCCCTGATTGATTCATTGAAGGAATAGAAAAATGCAACGTCTCTCCTCTTTCTCCCATGCTTGGACGCATGTAGTACAGTATAGAGCACAGAGTCTACTCCACTGTCCCTTCTATCACAAACACAAAGCAGTGAGGCATCAAATCACAAAAGCACGGACGAAGCAACCATCATTTCACTCTTTGCTGACTCCGCTTCTCCATCGTCTTCTTCGAGAAACCATCTCACCGCACTAGTACTCCTAGTAGTACTAGTAAAGGACTTCCTGGATGCAAATAAAGCGGTTGTCTCGGCTTGCAGGTGGCACTTGCGAACGACTTACCGTGGCCTTCCTCAATGGTGTTCTCCGTCGAACGCACTTCGCCAAACCACCAAAAAAATATATCGTCAACGTCACCACAATGGGGAAGGAAGTCAAATATAGTTACTACCTCCATTTTTTTGTATACAAGGCCAGTATATCAAAATTACAATTTGTAAAGGGCCACTAACACTAATCGAGGCAAAATTGATGGGGTTAGCAACCAAGGACATTAATATCCCCTGCATGCATGCGGAAGTGAGAAGGTTGGTTTGCATGGCGCTGCATTAATCAAGCGATGAGGATTGAGATGGTTAGCTCTTTGGTCTTTGGAGAAAAAATACACATTAATTGACACGTGAAACGAGGATTTGTATCGATTCAATCCCGCGAAGGAAAACCCCGCCTTTCTTTTTTAACACTAGTACTCCTAGTACGTACGTACTTATCCTGTTTGGGTCTAGGCCTTGCATTGCCAAACTTCGCCACACATTTTTGCCAAGCTTGCCTAAAGTTTCCAAAATGAGAAGGAGGTACACTTGCGCACGGCTGTCGCGGTCGCACCGCACCCTCACACAGTCGCTCCTGCACGCCGCGGTCGCACCGCACCCTCACACGGTCGCTCCTGCACGCCGCAAACCCAACCAAGGGAACGCACCCTCACTGACACGTGCTGTCGCATGTGAACAAACCAAACTCAACCATCCTATCGCTGACACATAATTTTCGTTCATAGAGTATGTTTATCCAACCGCATGTTGGGGAGTATCCGTACGGCCCGTGCGGTGGTCTGTTGGGGAAGAAGAAGAGGTGAGGAAGAAGGAAAGAAGGGTTAGGAGACGTAGGATATTCATCCAACCGCCTGAAATGGTAGACTGACCCAAGTCAGGTGACTTGCATAACAAATATGTGTTTTTACACAGCAAAAGATCCATAAAAACAACAACATAAAGAAAAACTATCACTGCTCGCGGAAATAGACGGCCTCGTCGTCTTTGGTTGCCGGCGCGAACCAGCCATCGCTGCCGACGTGTGTCTCCGCATCGTGGTTGTCCTCGGCCTCCAGCTACTCGTTCAAGCGGAGCGTGCGGGCGCTCTGCACGGACGAGAGCACAACCCGGTTCAAGTCGAGGATGTCCGGTTCCGCCTGCAGGAGGGCCTCGATGGCAGCGGCATCCGCGCGCTTCGCGCCGAGTCGAGCCTCCGCCGCCCGGTTCAAGTCCAGGACGTCCGGTTCCGCCTACAGGAGGGCGTCGATGAGAGCAGCATCCGCGCGCTCTGCGTCGAGTCGAGCCTCTGCCGCCCGGTTCAAGTCCAGGATGTCCGGTTCCGCCTGCAGGAGGGCCTCGATGGCAGCGGCATCCACGCGCTCCGCCTCAAGTTGAGCCTCCGCTGCCCGGTTCACATCCACGACATCCGGTTTCGCCTGCAGGAGAGCCTTGATGGCAGCGGCATGCGCGCGCTCCGCGTCGAGTTGAGCCTCTGCCTCCCGGTCCTCCTTTAGTATCGCCATGTTGAACCGCTAGTCCGCCTGCACCATGGGGGACTCGGACGCCGGCACGAAGTCGACGTCCATCGTCTCATACCCATCGAGGGCCTTCTGCGTCGTGACCTCCGCCATGAACATTGCATCGGCTTCCTCCTCCTCCTCGTAGCTTGGCTCCAGAGAACTCGGGGATTGGCCCGCCGCAAAGCGAGCTTGGGAACGGAGGTCTGTGGCGCCGACCGCCGCCGCGATTTTTGCGCGGCGCTCCGGCGTCAGCATCTTGTAGTAAGTGATCTTGCGGCGCACCATGGCTTTCCAGCGAACTAGGGGATGCTTGATGCGGGCTAGGGGATCGAAAGGTGGGGGAATGGGCTGGAGATTTGGTGTGGTTTTAGGGCAGTGGCTGGCGTAGGCCGAGCAACGAAGGTTCTGGGGTGAATAGTGGTTCCGGTGACGACCGGTCAATCGGTTTTGACTGTACATCGCTCTTGTCGCGTTCGCGTTGCAGCCCGACACGCTGGACCCTCCACGTCGCTCACCGAATGGAACGCGCTTCGTCTTGCGTTTTCGCTCGCTTGTGGGACCGCAGTTAAGAGCAAACCGACGTCCCTCCCCCTCCCCCGCCCGCATCATTTATTATACCACCACTCCCTCCGTTTTATGCGGAGTAAATAAAAACAAAGTGATTATACTATGGATGAGGATCCCTTGACGTGGCCGAACCCATTGAGTAACTGACATGCGGGGCCTAGCAAGCATGGGGTCCGCCAGTAAGTGACCGAAAGGGAGGGTAAGGCAGGGATACCTACGTCAGAGGATCCACTTCCACTATACTACTTTGACCAAATGTTAGAGTAATAATATATGACATGCAACTTACACAAATGTTAGAGTAATAATATATGACATGCAACTTACACAAAGCATACAGGGTCTAATGCGTTTTTCGAGGCTAACTTTGACCAAATGTTAGAGTAATAATATATGACATGCAACTTACACAAAGCATACGGTCAAATTCGTATGTGAAAGGAGTTTCCAATGATATAATTTTCACATTATACATCTCATGTACTATTAATCTTGTCAATAGTCAAATTGGAAACCATCTCGAGTACAAATCTAGGAGTACGTACGAATCTAACAATATTGATTGGGTGTTGTTGAATGTTGATACCTTTTTGATCAAAGTAGAGATACTTTGACTACACATAAAACTTATATGTAAACTAGAAAGGATAGGGGGAGTATATTGTACGTTCAAAAACGAAATGAACATTGAATACCCTTTATATATGATTTGCGGATGCTATGATCACCGGTTCAAAATTTTGAATCCGCCTTAGGTATCACGTGCCCCCACTCGTTCCCTCTCGATTTCATCTCGGGGCCCGGAGATCTATTGAAAGAGGACTAGGGTGGGTACATGCGAATGATACTCGGCGGAATGTTCAAATGAGGCATGCAGGAGGATGGACTCGACTGGAGGGCGACATGATCGATGGAGAAGAGGGTTGGAGAGGAATGAGAAATAAGCAAACGCCACATGATTATACTTGAACGGCTCAAATAAACAATAAGTTGTCTCGCTTGGCCTACATAGTGAAAGGCCTAATGCGCAACGCGGAGCACTAACGCTCGAATATGGCCGGGAAAACAGGGAAACTGACATGTGGGGGACACCCGTCGGGACGACGTAGCGCAGACTAGTCCAATGGAGGAGCTGGCCCACGACCTCCTCGCCACCGACAACCGTTCATGTGGGTCGTTGGGGCCAACAACGGGGCGCAGCTCCAGCACCGCCTCTGGACACGGCGACCGCGGTGAGCGACACGCTCATATTGTCGCTAGACACGGTCGGTTTCAGTGTGCCGAGGGTGGCGTTAGTGCTGTGGCACGACCAACGGTATGTTTGGTTTGTTCCCAAGGTTGCCCCATCAAAGCATTGGGTAGCCAAAATTTTGGTTGAGGTATTGGTTGCCCATGATTTGGCCGACATTGGCAAGAAAAATGAAGTAGAGTTGGCTAGAGTTCATTGGCATGCCAAAGAAATGGCAACCATCCAAACAAAGACCAATCTTTGGGTCATGACCAAAATTTTGGTTGAGGTATTGGTTGACCATGATTTGGCCGACATTGGCAAGAAAAATGAACTAGAGTTGGCTAGAGTTCATTGGCATGCCAAAAAAATGGCAACCATCCAAACAAAGACCAATCTTTGGGTCATGACCAAAATTTTGGTAAGGTGCACTTTGGCCACAATCCAAACACACCCCAACACCCGGCTCGTCGAGGATGCACGGGGCGCCGCGACGCGTCCGCGGAGTGGTGTAGCGCGGCCAACTGCATCCTCTGGACCCGAGACCATGCCGGGTCGTCTTGCTTTTTCAATGACATGCGGGGATCGCATATGAGCAAAGGGCATCTCCAACGTTGTCACGACCGCAGCTGACTACCCTGGCACACCAAAACCCTCGTCCCTCGCGTCGTCGCGCGGTGCGTTCCCAGCCGGCTAGCTGCCCGCATTCATGCCGTCCGTTCATATGTCGTCGTTAAGAGGCTCGGTGCCCGAGGAACCAACTCCGGCGACTTAATGACGCACCCGGACGCTTGGCCTCACCGGAATGCGCTACTTAAAGCGCCAACGCCCAGCTAACCTCCACACCATAGCGCATCGTCCTCCTACCCGGCACCACATCCGCCATGACCGCAAGTGCGAACGCTCTGCGGGAGAGCTTGTCTTCGGGGATGAAGCTCGAGGTCGCCGCGCTCGCTCAAGTCGCCTCTCTCGACGCAATAGCGGCGTAGCCGGATGCGGACGCGACCGCACAAGCGGTGGCCACGCTGGCGGCCGACGATGGGAGCACCGTCAGCCACGCGTCCTACTTGCCGCCGTCCAACGTCCGGCACCGCCGAGGTCGGGGACTCCTCCGAGGATGAGTAGGGCATGGGAGGCGGCAGGGCATGGTGTGCCAACTAGCCGGTCTGTATCCCGTGTTCTACTCTTCCTCGCCGGAGACCGCACCTTCACTTCACGGGTCTTGAACCCCGCCCCTGTACATAGAGATCGCAGATGGAGGACGTCGGTCGCCGCCGTAGAATAGGTTTAGGGTCGGGTTTCTGTTATTTTTCTGTCCTATTAAAGTTCGAAATGTAATGAAAATCTGCCGTGTTTGCATTAATCTCGGCCGGTGTATATGAACTTTCACAATAATATACATATTGTAGGAGTACTAGCAAGATTCGCGTGCGTTGCACGGAAGATCAAGATCTTGTGGGAGAAAAGGATGAATGAGGGAAAGCCTTATCTGCAAATGTGGAGAGGAGTGCGGGTAAATTGTCATAGTTTCCTTCCTATCCGTTAGATATAGATCGGACGGCCTATATTGCAGGATGACAGGCACACCATCATCACCAACTCTGCTTTTTATTGAACCGAGACAAATCTAACATGCGAAGTAAAATAAACACATAGGGTCTATACATACACAAATTATCTTAGGCACTCCAATAGTACGTCCACTACACATTCACGCATTTCACATCTTTCTACATCTACGGGAACCTACGAAAGGGTTAACGTAAATTGCCTCTCTCTCTCTCCTCCCCTGATTTTCAGGGTGGTGGGCCCCTCCCTCCCCCAATCTACAATCAACAGCTCACACGTTTCACATTACGTTAATTACGTAACTGCGATTACGTAGGTGTAGCATTACTCGTCCTAAAAAACCCAACTAAGCCAACCTCCCAGCATATCGCGCGGCAAAAGACCCGGCCGCGCCGTTTTAGTCAGGATTACCGGATTACTAGTAGTAGTATCGATGGATCGCGTGAAGCAACAAATTTTTTTTTGAGGGGGCGAAGCACCTAGTTTAAAAGGAAAAAAGGCGGTACACTCACAGCACTCCTGTCGCGGTCGCATTGCACCCCACACACGTTCGGTCCTGCACACGGCTCACGCAAACGGAACACGCTTCAGCTTGCCTCTTCACTGACACGTGGGACTGCACTTGGAGAAACCGACCATGCGCCAAACTCCCCCGCCCACCGCGCAAAAATCCTCCCCCCCCCCACACCCAAAAATTCCCCCCAAATCCGATTCAACCGCCCTTCGGCCAACTAGCCAATAATATTCCCCAAACCCCCCTCCCCCTGTCCCCCTCCACTCCATTCGCTCCGCCAAAGCCGCCCTCCCCGCCGCGCCGATACGTCGGCGCCGCGGTTCGGCGATCCTCTCGCTCCCACAGTACGCTCTCGTAGACTGCCGTCCTCTAGCCGCGCCGCCACCTCTGGCTACGTTCTTGTGGAGGCGCACGGCGGTCAGCGCCGCCACCGCTGGCGACGTTCGTGTGGAGACGCACGGCGGTCAGCTTCTCCCACGGTACGCGCATTCTAGACTGAGGCCCCGTTCATGTCGGTGTAGCGCTGAATGTTAGCTGATAGACGCTGTTAATCTCACTGTTTGCCGAAGTAGTTTACTGTCAATATGCTCTGCTTAAGAAGCTTCCTTGCCCTGTTCTGCACTCAATCTGCTTAGCTGAGATGGCATGCCAAGGCCGATTAGTTGCTAAAATATCCTGCCATATATTTATTGTGACGTAGATTGCCATGGTCTAGTAGCCAATCTGTTAGGTGAAATAGCTCTACACCGTTTTATACTCGATCTTTGTTGCTGCGATGGCCTTCGATAGTTCGATGGCTGTGTGCTCGGCCTCATTGACTGCTGAAACAGCCTGCCATAATTTGGCACTCAAATCTGTTTGCTGAATTAGCTTTACATATATTTCGTTACTTAGATCTGCTCGTCCAAATATCTTGCCATAGCTTTAGACATCGACCTAGGTATTTTTTCTGGACTTCATAAAAAAGCATATATGTTTTTCCTGTAATATCTAGTAGAAGAACTAATTTGTATGTCTAACAGATGGACAGGACTTGGATAACTTCTGCTCGAAGATTCTCCGCTGCATATGTCGAGGGGGTTGAAAACTTCATGAACTTTATCAGAGCTGAGTACGGTGGTCCGAAATCAGATGTGCTCTGCCCGTGTAGCAGTTGTATGAATTCAGTTACAAGACCCCAGTCAACTGTGCAAAATCATCTACACTTGTATGGGATGTCGGTCACATATACTAGGTGGGTTCATCATGGTGAAGCTGTGAACGTCAATGTTATTGACTACGTGGAAGCAGCAGATCACCATCTTGATCTGCCTGATGCTCAGGTGGAAGAGGAGGAGGAGGTGGTGGTGGCGGAGCCAGTGAGTTTGACCAACATTGAAACAATGCTACGAAATGCTCGTGCATTCCGTGAACTTTCACCTGCAGAAGAAAAACGGTGGGCCCGCATGTTGGAACAATGCAACGTTGCTGTCACCCCAGGAAATAAGCTGTCAGTATTCTCAGCTATGGTCACCTTTCTTCAGGTGAAGACATCTGAGCGGATGACCAACAAATCATTCATTGTGATGTTGGCTGCTTTCCGCAAATCTTTCCCAAATGCGTCTGAGCTGCCACACACCTACAGTAAAATGAAGAATTTCCTTCGTGCAGTTGGAATTGGATATGATATGATCCATGTTTGTAAGAATAATTGTGTTCTGTTCCGGAAGGATTATGCCAACTTAAGTGAATGCCTGAAATGCAAATCATCAAGATGGAAAGATGGCGATGCTGTGAAGAGGATTCTTCATAATGTTCTAAGACATTTTCCAATTACACCAAGATTGCAGAGGTTGTTTCATGATGCTGAAACAAGAGAGGATGTACTGTGGCATTCTAGGAACCAGGAGTACAGAGATCATAATGTAATGAGCCATCCATCTCATGGTAGTGAGTGGAAAAGCTTCAATGATAAACACAAAGAGTTTGCTGCTGACCCGAGAAACATTAGACTTGGCTTAGCTTCAGATGGATTTAACCCATTTCGCCACCAGAGCGCCACATATAGCATGTGGCCAGTGCTTGTTATCCCTTACAACATGCCTCCAAATGTCTGTACCAAAGAATCAAACTACATGATGGCCTTGCTCATCCCAGGTCCAAAAAGTCCTGGAAAGGATTTTGATTTGTTCATGGAGCCTCTTGTGGAGGAACTTCAACAGCTATGGAAGGGTGTTCTCACTCGAGACCTATATAGCAGCCCACCAGCTGATTTCTTTCTGCGTGCTGTTATAATTTGGTGCATCCATGATTATCCGGCTTTGGGCACTATGTCAGGGCGAACGACACATGGTTACAATGCATGTGTTCGCTCTGACGGGAATTAGCTGTCATACGCAATACTTAGCAAGATCTGTTACATTGGACACCGCCGTTTCCTTGCCAAGGACAAGCCACATCCTAGAAAATACCGAAGACATGTGTTCAATGCAAAGCATGAAAACCGTGATGCGCCAAAGAGGCTCACCGCCGATGAGTTGCAAGTGGAATTAGAGAAGGTCAGGCATATTACACCAGGAAACCATCCTGGTAATGGTAGCGGGAAAAGGAAGCGTGGCAGGGTAGAAGAGAGATTATTGTTTACCTGCAGGTCCACTTTGTGGGACTTGGAGTATTGGAAAGATTTGGATCTGCGGCATAATCTTGATGTGATGCACATCGAGAAAAATATATGTGACATCATTATCGGCACACTTCTTAATATTGAAGGCAAGACGAAAGATACCTTAAAATCTAGGATTGATTTGACACACCTGGGTATCAGAAAGGATTTGCAGGTGCAAGATGAAGGTAAACCACGGGATATGGCACCGGCTGTGTATGTCTTGGACAAGGTAAAAAGAAAAGAATTCTGCGAGGTCCTGTCTTGGACAAGGTAAAAAGAAAAGAAACATTGACAAACTGGTTATGGCAGGATTTGCGAAATGGTTCAAGAACCATGTAAGCTTTTGAAGTGCACTGTCAGTTTTTTTAATATATTGAGTACATAAGATGATCAGCTTGTCTATTTTCTAACCATAGGTTAAGAAGATGCGGGAGGATGGGCAGGCAGTTGATGATGCCCTTTACTCACTAGCAATGGGTCCTGATACTCGGGTAAGACATTATGAATCTTGCGTTGTTGGAGATGTGCGCTACAACACCCTTGCACGAGACGAAGGCAGGAACGTATGACAAAGAGACAACTGAAATGTATGCTAACATAACAGACATTGTTCAGTTGCAGTATATCTCCAGTTTTGAGGATCATCGGTGTGTGGTTCTGTTGTGCTGTCGTTAGTATAACCTGTTTTCCAGGATCGCAAAACCCAGAGCTGATGATTATTTCAAATCCATCAATGTCAAGGCAGTGTACCAGACCAACGAGCCTTTTATTTTGGCAAATCAAGCAACACAGGTATTTTTCTTGGAAGACACATTTGCACGTAGCGATGACTGGAGATTATTGCAAAGGTTTGAGCAGAGGAATTCGTTTAATGAAGTTGCACAACAAGATGATGCTTACACTGCTCCTGATGTACAAGATAACACAGATGTTCCTAATATCTTTGAGAACCATCACGTCAATGACGCCGGCGAAAAGATTGCCTGTCGTGCTGTGTACATACAAGAGTTGATCAAGAAGAAGCCAACGTTCGAGGACGTTGAGGATGAAGAAGAAGATGACACCGTGGGGAATTATGATTCAGACTGATACACATGGCGAAGATGTTGACGCTGCTGCTGCGGATGATGATATTGCTTTTGTTGTATTTGCCTATCAGAAGACATTTTTTATCTACTATGTGAAATTGTGTTTGCTATGACAACTGAACCTGATGAACATGTTGTTTAGTATTTTGCTGTGAGAACATCACTTGTTATGTATGCTGATTTGTGTTTGGTGATTGTATGACAACTAAAACATGATGACATTGTTGTTTAGTTGTACTCATATTTGGCTGTGAAACTTGAATTTGATGACATAGTTTGTTGTTGGACTGCAATTTGCTCAACGTCTTCGAATGAGAACAAAGCTGACCCGACAGGGCCTCTGCTATTTATTTATTTATATGAGCAAAAGGGGATAGCCCCGGATTTCTGTTAATAGAAATCATTAGATGTTCACAACACTACGCCCAGCCTGCTACACAGGTTTCATTCATTACTAGTTTCAGCAAAGTGCTCATGTCGTAGCCACTGAATACATCACGAGTGCTACATACACTACAAATAAAGAGACAATCATCCTACAGAGCACATCGATTTTGCCCATTATCTTCACAAGCTCTTTCATCTCCTCATTGCTGTCAAGGCCGTTCAGCAGCTGTTGCTTGGCCATGATCAGAGGAACTGCATCTTTAACCTTCTGCTCTGCATCTTCCTCTTCTGCCGTTCCTTTAGTTACTTGTCCAACACCCCAACCTGCTGGTATTGGGATTCCTCGGCTAACCAAATAATCAGCGTACTTGCATTCCCCCACATCAGCAACTTCCCAGAAATACAAATCACACGAATCTTCCCTTTTCTGCACGAATCAAATTGGAAGATCATCAACCAAACTATTAAAAAAATCAGCAACTGAAAGCAGCAGAACAACACTTAAACATATTATTACCCCATGATTCGGGCATTTGTAGAAGACTCGGCCAGGGTTGCGGATTGTGGTTGAGATGTGACGGATGACTCTGCGTGATTTGAAGCAGTGGCACCACACCAACGGCAGCGGGTTGCGATGAGCAATCGGCTGCGGTGGGCGTGCCGGCGGGGGTGTGATGAGACCCACAGGCAATGGTACGGGTGGCGACTTGGCGCATATCTGGTTGTTGCCTGCTGAAGAGCAGGTGGACGAGCAGCCAGCGGACATGGTTGCTGCGGCCAGAGCTTCTGATGCTAGGCAGAGTAAGTAGAGAAGAGGAGAAGCGAACGTTGGGTATGTCAGTTTCATTACTTGTAGAGTAGCATAGCACCATATATAGTCATAGTCTAGGTTTGGATTCGAACCAGCTACAGGAGCACGTCTTTCTTTTTTCTAAAACTCGACAATGTCTCTTTACTGGTACACTAGCTTGTTCTGTACGCCTTCCCAAGTCTTTGATTTTCTTTCCCTTTTTTGCGAGAAAGGAAGGAGGACAAAATTGAGAGTTCCTGGGACTCGAACCCAAGACCCCTCAGTTGAAAACCAAGGGTGCTAGTCACTTATGTGGCGAACGTTCCCTGTGAGGAGGACGGCAGACGAACGCATTTTCCTCGCAGTTTTCTTCCTATATATAAAAAAGTATGCTACTTGGTGTCCGCTTAGTCAACAAACGATTGTGCCAACCTTGACCGTTGGATTGACATTCAACGTCTGTCGCGTTTCTTCAGTCTCTTCTTCCTCGAGCCGCCAAAGCCAAACCAGCGCCGGCGGGACCGCCTACTCCCGCCTCCCACGGCTGGATGTGATCTTCCCCGGCTCCTGTTCGTTCCCGTCCGAGGCCTTACCATCTTCCTCCGCCTTGGTTCGCTCGCCGCTGCGCCGCCCTCCGGTGTTGTCAACATGGTCAACAACCGAGAGGAATAAGGAGATGACTGTACATGGTGAGGATAACAGTAGGGACCCAGCAGCGCCGCGCAGTAATTTTGTTTTCTCGGGACGGAGAAGGGTATCAACTGGGTTGTGCGGGACCCGTGGCCCGTCTAGCCCAGGCTTTTATTTCATATGTTTAGCACATGACCAGCCCAGTTTGTTTATTTCCTTTCTGAAAATGGCTAGCCAGCTATTTTGTTTTTTGCAGAATAACCAACGTAGGCCTACTTGCTTTTCTACGCCCTGCTGGGCCGGAAATCTTTCAAGACGAGGAGGGATGCATTTTGCCCAGAAAATGGGCTATAAGTAATAATAAGTGGGCTGTAAAATGAAAAAATACAGCAAACAGACAATTAGTTCCAAAATACTGTTTTCTTTTGGATTTTGATATTTTAAATTTCATTGTTTTTGTGCGGGTAAAATTTCATTGAATTTAAATTAAGGTATATTTAGATTTAAAATTAATTTGAATCCGGCTAGAAATTTCGGGCTGTATGCTGTTTGGGACAGATTTGGAGGCTGACTTGTGGGTCTACTAGGTTGACGTGTACTTTGGCTTTGTCAACTTAGTCCACAAACGATTCTAGTAGCAGTGACCGTTGGATGTTAATCCAACGGCTGTGCTGCTTCTTCAATATCTGATCTTCTTGCTCCAGCCGCCCAAACCAGCTCCGGTGGGACTGCCTACTCCTGCCTCCCGTGGCCGGCTATGCTGCCACACAGGCCGCACCGCCCCACCCTACTTCATTGCTGGCCAGGCCATTCCTCTACTCACCCACACCTCCTGTTATTTTCCGGCGACGGCAGCCGGACAAGTAAACCCTCGTACTCCCCACCGCGTGGGCAACCATTGCCGAGTCTTCCCCGGCTCCGTGTCGTTCCCTTCCTAGGCCTCGCTGTCGTCCACCGCCATGGTGCTCTCGGCGCGGCCTGGTCAACGTGGTCAACGAACTATATCCATCGGCCGTGGACTGTACGCACAAAATAATGATTCCTCCACCTGACAGCTGGGACCCACCGGAAGGGCCTCTGTATTTCGCAAAAAAAGTTCCCCCCGCTGACATGTCGGACCCACCAGCTATATCTTCGCACGCAAGGAAGTGCCTCCTTATTACGCACAAAAAAATGAATACCCCCTGCTAGCTGGGACCCACCATAGTAGGAGGATGACTTGTGGGCCAACTAAGTTGATGGGGACGGAGGGCTTTGTCAACTTAGTCAATATGAACGATTCTAGCTCCAGTGACCGTACGATGTCCATCCAACGGCCGTAGTGCTTCTTCAACCTCTGGTCTTCTTGCTCCAGCCGCCCAAAGCAGCGCCGGTCGTGCCGCATGCTCCTGCCTCCCGTGGCCGGCTGTGCTGCCGCGGAGGCCTCACCGCCCCCTACTATTCCCACCGCTGGCCAGGCCTTGCGGCGACGGCAGCCTCACACCGCAGCCGAACCAGTGAACCCTCGTACTCCTCTCCGCGCGGGCTTCCACTGCCGCGTCTTCCCCGGCTCTGCGTCGTCCCCTTCCTAGGCCTCGCCATCGTCCACCGCCGTGGTGCTCTCGGCACGGCCTGGTCAACGTGGTTAAGGAACGACTTCCATCGGACGTGGACTGTACGTGGAGAGGCTGACAGCTGGGTCCACGGCCGCAGCAAGGAAGTGCCTCCTTATTACGCGAAAAATAATGATTCCTCCACCTGACAGCTGGGACCCACCGGACGGGCCACTGTATTTCGCGGAAAAAACGTTTCCCCCTGACTGCTGGGACCCACCAGCTTCATCTTCGCACGCAAGGAAGTGCGTCCGGGCAAAAAAAACGATTCGCCCCCTGACTGCTGGGACCCACCAGCTACTCCTTCGCACGCAAGGAAGTGCGTCCGGGCAAAAAAAACGATTCGCCCCCTGACTGCTGGGACCCACCGGCTA